>NW_016690274.1:2777179-3158387 GCF_001604755.1 Lepidothrix coronata | reverse complement strand
AACGTAGGTTTGTTTAGAGTGACCTTCTCTTAGATGGATTGCCTTACAGGGCTGACGAGCTCCGTCTGCCCGGTGGTCTTTTTTCCCTGACCGGGATTCAAACCCGGGCCGCAGCGGTGAGAGTGCTGCATCCTAACCACTAGACCACCAGGGGACCCCTGTCATTAGAACTGCTACATAATAACAGGGGGCGAGAGGCCTCATCATCCACAGACTGAGACAGGTTTCAGGGATACCTGGAATTTTAGACTGATTCCCTCAGTGACCCAATCACTGAGTGAACTGCTTTTTTAAGACCTGTATAAGGGGTACCCCGACAGCATCACAGTAAGGATGTAACATTTCCTGTGGTAGACTACTGACTTTTTTACAGCTTGAACATAGCTTTAAGGCTAAGGTAGAAAGACATTTAAGCTCTTGTTCTGAGGACTTCTTGTGTAATGACCAAAAGTGATTGCACGTCTGTCTTGAGACTAATCAGTAGGCATTCTGGAAGATCTGTAGGATAAGAGGAAGCCACAGCATTTCAAAATATTTTTAATCGGGTTTTTTTCCACAGAAGGAATTAACTATACCACCTCATTTTAAATAACTAACCATTCATTTGCAACATGGTGGTAACTTTTATTTCATGGAAAGTATAGCAGTTTCCATTCCTTACTGGAAAGAGTTTAAAAAGTCCATCTGAAACCATTTGGTTTTGGTTTTTATTTTTTCCTTAGTTTCATAATGACTGGTGCCAGTAGCAACTTACAGTAGCCCTTTTTGATACCTATATGCTTTTCCATTTACAAGGATTACTGTTCTCTTACCCAATAGATGGCCATCCTGCATTTATCTAGAAAGTCAGAGCAAGATCTGCCAGCTGCAATGACATGGGACAATGTGGAGCTTGACAATTTTTTCTAAACTTCAGTTTAGGACATTGAAAAAGGTTTTCCACTGTCTGTACTGGCATCAAAACTTTCCTGCTGTGAAAATAATGTTAGCAGTTGCTTTGAATTTTAGCAGTGAAAAGTTTGGCATTTTAAAATTCTAGTTTCAAATATTTAAATGAGTTCTTTTTGATGTCTGAAGAGGACATATGCCTGGGCTAGAAAGAAGTAAGTCTTATTCAAATGGAACTAAATTCCACTGAAACATGTAAGCATCTAGTTAGTGGAGAGGGATCTAAAGGTCTGGAAAAAACTGTTGGAACTCACAGTAGCTACTGATCAAGGATTTGCATAGAGCCCAACAGTAGTAGACAAATAGACAAGTAAACTTGGCACAGTAGTTTGAATTTAATTTGGACTTGGTCACAAATTGCATTGAGGCCTATATTTTTTCCTGTAGCTCTTCCTCATACCTTATTCAGCCCCATAACTTTTCATTTATCTCCGTGTGTTTTTCCCTTCGATTCATAAGTAGGTAGCTACCAAACTGAATGGTTTTCTCCAGGTTCTGCAGAAGAGGAGGATGCATGTGTTACACATGTAAAAGTGGAGAAAAAGTATTTAATTATTATATTTGTTTAGATACATAGCTTTACTTAATTTAGAATACAGTTGCTGATGCAAAAGCACTGTAAAAGCATCAAGTGAATTAACTTGTTTTAAAGAAGCAGATTTGATATGGCAGCTGTGAATCTAAATGGATTTCAAAGTTCTTTTCAGTGTGTCATCTCCTCAAAGGATAGGAAAAAGGGCTTTTCAGACTGAACACGAGAGTATGGCCAGCATACTATAGGATGTAGTTATTCCTTCTCTTCAGTACTTGTGAGTGTGCATCTGACAGTCTTGAGCCTGCCATTGGAAGAAATACTGACAAACTGAAGTTCAGCTGAGGGAACTGAGATGGTTAGTGATGTAAGTGGAGAGGCTGAGGAAACTCGGTGTGTTTAATGTGGGGAAGAGAGGTCTAAAGATGGACTAATGTACAGTTGGAATTACACACAAGATGGGGGAGGAATACTTTTCTCAGATGGCGAACAAAATGACAAGAGATAAGTCATAGGTTGCAACAAGGGAAATGCTAATTGGATATAAAGAACAAGTTCTTCTTAGTGGGGCTGATTAAACAGTGGAGGAGGTTTTCCAGAAACGTAGTGGAATCTCCATCCTTGGGGTTTTTCAGAATTTGGTTGGACAAGGCCTGGTGTACCTGGTTTAAACCTGAGTTTAGTCCTGCTTTGAATAGGTGTTTAGAGCTGTTGACCTCTGTGAGTCCCTTGCAATCTAAATTTTTCAGTAATTCTATGAAGATAGAGTTGTTTTTTATTGCAGACTATTCAAGAGTTGTAGGCCCAAGTTTAGAAAACATTATAGATCAACCCTGTTTTATCAGGGATGCTGCTGGAAGTGCTTTGAGACAGAGCAGCCTTAGATTATATTGTTCCAGTCTGTTTGATGTTGCATAAATTGAGACTAGCGCTTCCTAGAATATACTTTTATATGTTTCTTAGAAATGCTTTTGATTTGGTTGTTTTAGGCAGTCGCTGCTCTTATGTACCTATTCTAGCTGTAGAATTGGCTTAATGTGTGATCCAATAGGAGTGTAATAGGAGGGGAATATACAAATGATGCAGTCATACCACTGATCCAATGCTGGCTGCTAAAATAACATAACACATGGCTCATAACTCACTGCTAAAATTCAGCTTTTGGTCTAGCCATGCTTACAGGATCTGTAATTCAGATTCTTAATTACAGTTCTTGGAAAGCGGGCGTAATTTATGTCAGCCTGTTTCATTGTTCCTCTCAGTTTAGCAGTAAAGTCTTTGATTTCAGAATAATGCAGTTTCAGACTTCTTGCACAGTAGGATCTTCCAGTCCCCTGGATATGATACAGGTGAATGTACCCAAGATGATTTGAGTTTATGCAGCACTTCATTGCTGCTGAAATGTGAGGAGTATCCAACAAAAAAGAAAGGTATTATCTTCTAGTCAGTCATTTGAATTTGACCCTGAGAAGAGGTGGACAAATACCATGACCAGAACAAGAAAGATGCCAGAATTGCAGTGTCTAGGAGCAGAGTGGAGAGAGAATGCAAGATACGGTCTCTTACTGAAGATTTTGATCTTTTCAGCTTTCTCATGTAGTTTCACCCATCAGCAAATTTGCAGATGACACTAAGTTGGGGGGAGTGTTGATCAGCTGGAAGGCAGGAGGGCTCTGCAGAGGGACCTGGACAAGCTGGAGAGTTGTGCTGATTCCAGCGGGATAAGGTTCAACAAGGCCAAGTGCCGGGTCCTGCACTTTGGCCACAACAACCCCCTACAGCTGGGGACAGCTACAGGGGGGGACAGTCTGGGGACAGTGGCTGGAGAGCAGCCAGGCAGAAAGGGACCTGGGAGTTTGGATTGACAGGAAGCTGAACATGAGCCAGCAGTGTGCCCAGGTGGCCAAGAAGGCCAATGGCATCCTGGCCTGGATCAGGAACAGTGTGGCCAGCAGGACCAGGGAAGTGATTCTGCCCCTGTACTCAGTGCTGGTGAGGCCACACCTGGAGTGCTGTGTCCAGTTCTGGGCCCCTCAGTTCAGGAAGAACATTGAGGTGCTGGAGCAGGTCCAGAGAAGAGCAACAAGGCTGGTGAAGGGACTCGAGCACAAGTCCTGTAAGGAGAGGCTGAGGGAGCTGGGGTTCAGCTGGAGAAGAGGAGGCTCAGGGGAGACCTCATCACTCTCTACAACTGCCTGAAAGGAGGTTGTAGCCAGGTGGGGGTTGGTCTCTTCTCCCAGGCAGCTATCAGTAAGACAAGAGGGTATGGTCTTAAGCTGTGCCAGGGAAGGTTTAGGTTGAATATTAGGAAGAAATTTTTTAGAGAGGGTAATCAGGCATTGGAATGGGCTGCCCAGGGAAGTGGTGAATTCTCCGTCCCTAGAGGTTTTTAAGATGAGACTGGATGTGGCACTTAGTGCCATGGTCTAGTAACTATGGCAGTAGTGGGTCAAGAGACCTCAGAGGTCCCTTCCAACCCGGCTGATTCTATGATCTCTAAGCACTAAGTAAAGGAGCATGCAAGGTTGACTTACTGCCAGACTATTAACTTGCAGTGCAGATCTTGTATCTCATAGTCTTCTCATAGGGGAAGATTCATGTAACAATCTTAACCTCACAGTGAGTGAGAATAGCAATAGTGGACTTCTTGAACATTCCTCTTAAGTGGACTGGAAACAGAAACTAAAAAAGCCAAAATCAGCTCAAGATGGTTCTGTGCTTTCCTTACTGAGGTAGCTTCTGCTCTGGACTTGTGCTGCAGGAGGCAGCTGACAGATCTAAAAATGTTAATGCTGGAGCTTCATCGTATGCATCTGGAACACTGAGTGGCTCTTGGCCTTGATTTGAAAAGGTTCATAGAGATTTTGGACATATATATTCAGAGAATTTTTTCTACTTTTTTTCTCCAAAAGAAAGTAGGCTAAAGTGAGTGTTAATTCTGGAATTACTTTGAAGAGCTGAATATCAGAAAACTTTTAGTTGGCTACTAGCCAGCTTTCATTTGTATTGAAACCAGTAGATTTTAGCTAAATTTTTTGAAGCAGTGTTTTCTTTGGGGGGGGTGTTTATGAAAGACCTTAAATACTTGGTTTTTGTAAAACTTGATTATTTTGCATTTGTATGTTCAAATAAATGTTATTCAATTAACAAAGAGCAGAGAAGTTAAGAAGAGTGAGATGAATTACCTGTGGAGTCCTTAATCTGAATGAGCACAATTCTCTCTTTAGCAACTAATTCTTTTCTTTTTTTCATGCATAACGTTTTTACCACAAATCATTCTCTTAGTTTAGTAGTCTGAATTATAGGAAAAGTTCTGATTTTGACACATTCAGTAACATTACCATCCTGCACCACTGATTTAAGTTACCTGGTTATTTTTAGGTTATTTTAATTGATCTGATTGAAATTGTTTGTTCTTGAAATATGAATAAATACAATGAGGGACTTTTTGCCTACAGAGCAGGGAACTATGAGTGCTTTCTGAAAGGAGTATGTGGAAAGTAAAGGGAATACTTGGAGTTACTCAAACGTTTTGGATTTCTTGTGGCTTTTTGTGACACATACATTCACTACTTAGTGAATACCAGAGAAAGTGTAATTTGATCGTTGAGCCACGTTTGGTAAATACTAGTTTTGTGGGGACGGCCTGTTCTGTCCATAGGGGGAAAGCTCACTGCCAAAATCTAAAAGCTTTCTCTGTTATTTGGTTCTCTGTTCTTTTGCTCTAGAGGACTGAAATACAGATGCATGTTACTTGTGACACTAAAGCATCTGTATTGGCGTTAGTTGCTGTAGTGTTTGGTTGATAGGATTTCAAACTATACTTTTGTTAAAATCTTGCTAAATAGTTACTTGAGAAAATATTTTGATAGATGATTTTGCAAAACTTTAACACAGGACCAGTGAAACATTAAAATCTGATGTGATGCCCGTAGCCTGCTGCTGCTTAGCAACTGTTTGAATACTTTCTCAGGTCAGTTATATATGAAGTCAAACTATTTGTGTTCTGTTGTTTGATGCTTTCTTTAACAGTCCAAAGCTACTTCCAGTTTTTCTGTAAACGGTGTATTTTAAAAGGGATTAGCAAGTCTTCCACACATAATTTAAACTGGGCTAAGGTTGAAAAGACTAGCTGAGAGCTCTTTAAGTGTTAAATTTGCGTTCCTTCCATGTGGATTGTAAATGAGAATAAAGTACCTGTAGCTAGACATACTTCTAAAAGAAACATTCCAAAAGCTTATTTCTTTGGCACCAAATAATACTTTTTTTCCTCTAGGGAAGAACATTAGGGAAGAAGGCAAGCATTAGCATTCTGTGAAATGGTTTTTCATCTTCAAATTATAGTTCTGAGAATGATCTGAGCTGACACATCTTCTGCCAGCCTCAGTTGCTCCTTTTGGCACAAGTGTTTGATTGCCAGTGATGAACAAGGCTAGGAAACTGATTTAGGTTACAATTAATCTAGCCCCTTCAAAAGATGGGATTACTAAATAAACTAAGATGTATTTTGAGTAAATAATCTAATTTTTTCATCTAAGTGCTTGCTCAAGGGAGAAAGGGAAGTGCCAGCCCTGGTACTACTGGAGAGAAAAGCAGGATCTTTCCCTTGAGAAAACCTGCACCTCAGACTGTCCTATGTGCCACTTGCCCTAACCATCATGCCATGCCTGGTATAAATCTACTTAAATTACACATATGAATGATTTTGATATTAGTGTTTTGTAAGGAAACTTTGATATACCAGGAGTGATAGTTCCACAATGTAATCTTAATTGACTGGTTACTTAATGATACTGAGTTACAAATGCAAGTCAGGCAGCTTAAACTTCATTTGCATTTTCATTGAAACATGGGTGAAAGGATTTGTTTTGTACTAATGAAGGCTTAAACTGTGGATGTGAGTTCAGTGGCTTGAAAAGCAAGAACGTGTGTGGTAAGGACTACACATGACTCCTGGGAGGAAGTTGTGTGGTGTGATGACTACACATGACAGCTACGAAGAAGTAAACCAGCTTGTTCCTTCCCCTTCTAGTGCAGTGTACACAGCTGTGGATTGGTGATGATCAGTTGTGATGCTTTGTGCAATGGCTTTCCTGTAAATTAATTTGATCACAAATTCCACCACCAAGCTTCAGACTACAGATGTGTGTGGCATATAATGTACATTTTGACATTAAGGTAACTGTTGATACTGTATAGGAGAGAACACTGAAAATGGTAGGCAGTGAAGTTGTTTTGCTCTTAAATCGTACAATTTGTAACTTGTAATAGCTTACAGACTAGCTCAAAAGCTATCCTTAGTATCTTTTTGCTTTTCTCTAAGCAGATAATCCCTCTAAAGCCGGTGTACTGCTCAGGAATTTTTCACTTTTCTTTTGAGTGCTTTGAGGCATTCTCAAAGTAGTCTGTGAATCACAGTAAAATGCTACATGAATATGGCTTCAACAAGCTGAACTGGGGGGGGGGGTTTGTGCACATTGTACACCAGTGCTGAAAGAGCCCTTACTATAAATTTTTGCCAGATGTTAGTATTCTTGAGTACCTGCTTAGCATATGGAGAATTAGAGATTTTGACCCTATGACCTGGAAAAATTCTTGTTGTTTCACAAGTTAGAATTGCTGCTATGTTTTAAAATTAAATCAGCAAAGAGGCTGCGCTGATAAGAGTTTTTGGAACATGATACAGTTCAGAAGTGTAGTGTTTTGCCTAGTGCAATACAAAAGAAAGATGATGAATGAGCTGTAGTATGATAAGAAGAGAGAAATTGTCTCTTTGGTTGTGTTCCAGTATGTTAAGATCAGAGTGTGCAGTTCTCTTCCTGGCATTACTGTGGAGTTACTGCATTATGTTAGGCAGGACTTGAGTGATGTGTGTGCAAATGCACGTCATATGGCTTAAATGTGATGATACTAATGTTTTACTCTTCTTAACTTCCCAGTGCTTTATGATTTTTTTTCCCTGTAAGAGTAATGTTATTTTATGTGTATTTAAAGCCTTTACTTAGTTAGATCACCATTAATATAGTCTGCTCTGCAGTAGATATATGAACTGTTGAACACTACACACCAGTTTGAGACACAAATTAATAATAATTAATTAAAACCAAGATATATTTAAAGCAGGTACTACTTCTGGAGTTTGGCTGTCACAATATGACTGAACTGACATTAAGTAATTCAGACTATCACAACTATTAATTTGCCTTTTGTACATTTGTGCTTTTTTGAGGTCTTTTATTCAGTTATTGCAGTGATCTGTCTCTTTGTTTGTAGAATATGATGAACAGTACATAACATGGCTATGAGTACATAACAAAGACCCAACAGCATTATTCATAGCAATATTATTGTTCATGGTAGCCCTGTAGCAGGAAATGAGAATTTTAAATACTTCTTTTATTGTTGTTATTCTAATATGCGCATTGTCAGAAGCTGTTTAAAAATTTTGTAATGAGAATTCCTCAAGCCTCTCTTGCTTGCCCTGTGAAATGTTATTGTATCTCATTGGCTGAGTTAGAAACTTAGTAAAATATGTTTCCCTCCATGGCCTGAGGAGGTTTCGGCACTGGGCCATGACAACTGCATTCAAAAACATTAGCGTTACTGTTGCCCTTGCTGCAGTACTAACAATCCTTGGACCAATAGAATAAATGAAGGATGGAGAAATCTCTTGGCTGGTTGACTCTATTCTGGGAACATTACAAAGAAAACAAGATTCATTTAAGTCTTAGAGCAGAGGTGGTAGTTTCCTCCAAATCAGTTTTCCAGACCTGGAATTTTTTCTCCAGCTTCTACTTATGGCAGGAGTTAGCCTTATATCTTTTATATTCCTTTAGACCCTTGTAGTTAACCTTACTCTTTCCTCAGTAAGAGGATTGAATTGTCAGCCTTTAGGCAACCTCTTGCCACTCTTATTGGTAACTCATATGGGCTTATACTAAAATCTTTAAATTTGTTTCATCTGCTTGTCTAAACCACAGCTAAAGTTACCTACTTACCTGGTTTAGTCAAGAGACATAAAGGAAACAGGGCAAAGAAATAATAAAAAGACCATACTTGCCAAACTGTGAATGTCTTCCAAATAAGAACATGCATGTTTTGATTTGAATTTCAAAGCACTGGAGAGAGTGTCAAAAGGTGCAAATAGTCCTGAACTTGAAATGTGTGCTTTGTTTCTTTTTGTAGTCATATAAACATTTGAGAACCAGCTTTTGTTTGAGTAGGACTTGCACATCTTTGCTTCCTGTGTCTTTGTTTTCTGACAGTGGACACCCCTGTCTTGCTGGGCCATCTTGCAGTGACCAGGTTGTGCCAAAGTGAGTGGTTGTCTAGACTGGGCTTGCACATCTAAGAATATAGAAATTTAAATTAAAAAGTAAAGAGTGGAGATTGGTTCAATGAAATCAGGGAAATAATTAGAAAAACTTCCTCACAAAATCAGGAAATATCCTGTGTGTTATGTGGGCCTAAGAAAGAGAGACTGATGCGAATGACTTGTGATTTTTTTTTCCCATAAATTAATGTTTTCATCAAAGCAACAAGAAAGATTCATCATAACTTTTAAATTATTTGGGATGAGGGCTTTGTTTGTTTGTTTGTTAGAAAAATTTCATTTTTTATACGCTAGGTGTGCTATAACAACATTTTAGACCAATATTATAAGCAAACCATTTCTTTCCTCTAAGGAAAAATGTAATTCAAATACTAGAAAAAAGGACGCAGCATATAATGTGAATAAGAAAACAATCGGCATCGCTTGTTGCTACTGGGATTTTTGTGAATATGTTTTTCTTAATGTAATTGTATGCATACAACTTGCTATACAGCCTGACTTCAGCAACATCATGTAACTGCATGAAAAAATTCTAAAAGCATTACTTAGCTGCACCAAAATCCAGTGCATTAAAAGAGTTAGTTATCTTCGACTTGGAGACCACTGATACAAAATGCTTTAGATCTGAAGGGGCCTGTAAAGATCAGGAGCATCTTTCAGAGGGTCAGGTTGCTCAAAGCTCCATCTAACCCGATTACTGCCAGCGAGGGGCACCGACAACTCTGAGCAATCTGTTCCAGTGTCTCACCACCCTCATCACAAGTAGTTTCTTCCTTATGTCCAATCTAGATATATGCTCTTCTAGCTTAAAATGATTACCCTATGTCTGTAGCTATGGGCAATTATTGAGATACTTGGATTCTGGAATGTTCTCCCTAGAATGCTGTCATGTCCCTTGATCTCTCATTAACTTCATTTCTGACTTACAGTTTTAGGATAATGGAACTTTTTTGCATTGCTTTAGTATCGGTATGAAACACAGAAATTAGTCTTTCAAATACCAGTCTAGTCACAAGCAAAACCACTGTAAGATTGGGTTACATAATGGAAGCTCTGAGATTTGTAATGCTGTTGTTGGCTTCTGTATGGAACTGCTGAAGTTCAGCTATTTGCCTGGATACAGAGGCTTTCCAGAGCTCTGTGAATTGAATAACCCAAAATACATATCAGAAATTGAACTACCTGGCAAGCTCTAAAACATGGTACAGCAGGAACAGGGCTTGTCTTGTTTGTTCTCATATGAATCTTAAAAAAAATATGGTAATACTGTCAGTGGGAACATATTAAAAGTGCACAAAGTTCACACTCAGACTTTACACCGCTGTGAAAATGCAACAGCGGGATAATTTTACATTCAGCAATTGTAGGTCACTATAAGTGAAAGCAAAATTGTTATATATCATGCAGGTAAATTAGCTTTTCTTCAGCCTTTAGAATTCTCTTGTCTTAGAATTAATACAATAATGAAATTGAAATTTTTTTTCATGGATAAATCTTGAGTTTCAAACCGTGTGGGTTTGAAGTGTCTCTCTGACACAGTCTTCCGAGTCACTGAGAAGGGTTTAGTGTTAACAGTACTCTTAGTTCTGAATTGATGACACTTCTTGCTGTTCTCTTTAGAATGAAAGCTAAGGTGTGCAAAGTTAACAGCAGGCTGTGGGTAACTTTAATTTTTGAGATACTTTGTAGCTATGCTGTAATGGAGGGTGAACTCTACAGTGGTTGCATGGTAAAGCATAAACAGCTTGTTTCACAGAATCTGTTGGCTCCTCAGTACGAAACGCAGCAGTTGTTCTTTACTGCCGTATTTCAATGTGGATTTGATTCTCTTCGTGCTTGGTTAAATCCAATTTCAAACTGTTTCCATCTAAGTTTATTTCTCTAAGTCATATTCCTCTTGTCTTATAAAAAGAAATTGTTTATGCATAGTTTTGAATAGAGCTTTACATTGAGAAATCCTGAGGTATTCCTGGTCATGTGATCTTCTAAGAACAAAGAGCAGCATCATGCCCTTCCTATGTGCGGCCTCCACGGTGGCCCTTCAGATACTAATCCCGTGCATCAGTCTCTTACTGAAAGGTTTGATATCTAGCGTGTGTGCTGTCTCATTTTGGTTTTAAACTGGGAAATCGCTATTAAAAACTACTGCTAAATATCTAGCTTGCTAGAAGTCATGATTCTTATTTCATCCCATGTCTGTTGCATTTAGCTGAAGATTTTTAAATGAAACATGAGCCTAGCAAGCAGCATAAGCTGAATCTTACCTGGTTTCTGTGAAACTGCCATGGGACTAGTGACTCTAGGGTTCAGATTGACAGCTCTGAAGCAGCCAGTCATGCTGGACTGTGGTTTTCAGTGGTGGAGCCAGAAGTCTGCAAGCTCTGCAGATCCAGGTCTAATTGGAATGTGATTTCATACTGTTGAAAAGGGCATTTGGAGCCAAGAGGTTTTGAGATAGGCTTCTGTGTACTTAGGCTACAGGGTAGTCCCCTTTGGCCCAGAATCAGCTATTGTAGAGGTTCCTGAAGCTATTGAATGAACTTGTCATTCACATCCATTTTATTGCTGCTGTTAGACAGCAGTTAGGTTACTGGCACATTGCCTGAACATCTACAGCTTTTTGGGAGTAACTTGTTCAAGGAAGACTTTCATCTGATTTGGACCGGTCAGATATAAAAACTGAAACTTTACGAACTGCTCTGGAGCCAACTCAGAGCCAACTTTTAGAATTGATTTGTGTGTAGTGATTAAAAGTCCTGAAAGCAAGGGGATAGCGACAAACAAAGTAACACTTTCAGGTGCTTGTTACTGTACTTGTTACTGTGGTCACAACCAGAATGCACAACAGGCTTTGTATCACAATCTTAACACTTTTTTGACTCCAAACTATGATGATGTTTGTTGGCTGTGACTGACTCTTCTTTCTGTTGCAGCTTTTACCGAGCTATCTCCTACTCGTCGAACTATGAAGTAGTAAAACACTGGAAAGTGTTTGAAACTTTCACAACTAATGATATTTAGGGAACTAGGTATGGAGAAGGAAAAGCATAGGTGGGAGAGAGGGATAGAAATAACTTATTAAAGTTCCAGTGCGCAGTCTTGTGTAATAGGCCTGGTCATGCTTACAGGTTCTATATTGATAACGGATTACAATGCAGAAGAGAGATCCTGGATTCATGAATGTTACATAAAACTCTTGGTGCAATGTTCAGCAGCAGATGGAAAAGCCAGCAGAGGTATTGGGTATCAATAGTGTTGTCTTATTCCTACATAAAGCCCTGTTGAGCCCTTCTCTGGAGTACTGAGGACTACAGTCCCCATATTTCAGGGAGCATATATTGGTGTTACAGAAGGTAGTGTGAAGATTTTATTTTAATTTTTTTTAATCAAGACAGCAGCTTTTCAATGAGGCATTTAGAAGACAGACTTATCAATTTGGAGAGGTGAAGGTTGTAGGAGGATTTATGAGTGAAGCTTGCGAATTCATGCACGTAGTGAGTGCAGAACTGTTACCAAATCCTGCAACCTTAGAACTGCGTAGCACTCAGCACTTAGAGGACAAAAGTTCAGAAAAGTCTGAGGAATATTTTGGGATGATGATTATTATTATTTGCACAGAGTAATAAAATTCTGGAATTCTTTGCTGCAGGGTATTGGAGGAGCAGATAATTTCAGCAGGTTAACAGAAGGAATTTGATGAATATGTCATCAACAGTTCTGTAAAGAGAATAGACAGGCGACTGCTCTCTGGTTTCCTCAATCACAAGGTTGTACATGCAGAGAGAATGAGAGGGATGTGCTACAAAGAGACTCAGGCTTACATATTCTTCCTGAGTATTACTTTTTGTTGCCTCTGTTGCAAACAACACTGAGCTAAAATGACCCTTTTTTTGGCTAAGTAGGATATTTATGTTCTTACATTAGTGCATATTGTGATCAGAGAATCTGTGAGAGATTATAACATATAGCTAGATTAAACTGGTTGTTTTAAAATCACTGCTTCATTTTAGGAAGGCTTTGTATCTTTTTCAGTCATCAATCAAAAACAGACTTTAAAGGAGATAAGTGAGTTGAAGAAAAAAAGTTTAATCATGCTTCTGTGTAGACTGTGTCATTGTTTTAATTTTTTTTTCCAAGTTTTTTTAATAAAGGCTGGTCATAGGTTTTCTTGCCTCTTTCTCTGACTGGAATTTTTTTTTCTTTTTTTTCCTCTTCCTCCAGCTCTCAAAACAGTTGCACTGGAAATAATGCATACTTTTTAAAAACAAAACTTCTTCAAAAAACCTGTATTTGACAGTAGACTCCAGGGAGTTCATAGAAGATTATCTTTATGGAAGCTTTATGCTGCAACCAAAGTAGAAGTTTGAGGGTGCAGAAGGAAAAAAAAAAAGGTGGAATATACTTCACAACTTTCTCATTGTTAAACTGTGGAAGAAACCTAATACCATGACAGTTGGGGATGTGAAGGTTAATACTTGCTACTTGACCTTCTCATGAATTAATAATGGAATTTTCATTCATTAGGAAGCTGACAAATGGAAGCAAAAATGCAGATGCATAGAAAAGAAGGGAGTGAAACTACTTAAAGGTAGAGAGACTTGATTATCCGGGTAAAATTAACATGAAGAATATTAAGACTGGAATCTTAACACAGGGAGAATTTAGAGTTACTGCGGAGTTCATTAATATAATCTATAAAAATACCCTGACTGGGTTATGTAATGCAATTTTTCATTTCCATGTGACATCTTAGAGTTGCCATGAAACAGGTGCTGCAAGGCACATAGAAAGTGTATGGTTGCTTCTGAGGTGAAGGAAGTGTTTCATCTAGATAGATTTTTAACATTCTGAGACTTCACATTTCTGAGTTTCATCAAGTATTGTATTTAAGATACACATGACATTCAGTAGTCTTGATTTTTATCTTCACATATATTTCCAGTACAATTTAATAGGTAGAGCCCCAATTTTCAGATTCATGTGGTTATTTGATAGCAATTAATTGCACTTTTACTGTATTTATCAGGGAATAAAACTGAAGAAAAATGGCATGCCTAGGACTTTCTGCTTGTGACCTTTTAATTTCAACCTGATTAGATTGATTTGGTTTGGTGGAGATGGACAGGAGGACTAGTATGTTCTCCACCAGAAGGCTGTGTTGTGATGTAGAGCCTTTAGCAGTTTTGTGGGAACTGTGTGCACAGGAAAGCACGTGAGAAGTATTGCTATTAAACAGTTGGATGGGCCCTGGAGAAGAGTAGAAAGAATTGAAAACGCCTTCTCTACTGTCTTAGAGGTGTTTTTCTTTCCTCGCCTCTACTTCATCTCCAGTAAAAGTGAATTAAAACCCTTTTTACAAATCTGAAATCTTTCAGATCCAGATTTCTGTTGTTAACATTCTGTGGGAGGAATACAGGTCAAATTTCAAACTGTCAACTCTAGCAATAGTTTGAGACGAGCTCAATAACTCTTCTGATAGAAAGAAGAAACCATATTCCTGAGGAATTCTCTGTAGTGATCTTAGAAACCTCATTTTTAAGGTGCTCATGTAGGAGGTTTGCCAACATATTGCTGAGCTATGGAAAGGTCAGTTATGCTCTGGTAGAATCCACAGAATGACATGCAGTAAAAGAAGGTAGCCTTGCTTTTAATAGATACTGTAAGGGAAGAAAAAAAATCCAAGACAAATTTGTGTAAAAACCATTAATAGGATCCCTTAATGTGTACATTAGCATGACTGACCTAGCAAGAATTAAAATAATTCCCGGTCAAACAAAACAAAGCCCTGTTTTTTTTATTTGCTCAACGCGAAAAAAAGTACAATCTCAACTAACTAATTTTCCTTGAAAAAGAAATTGTATAACTGCTCATAGTTTCCAAGGAAATACCTGACAGATTAAATCTCTTTAAATGTTTTATATGTGCACACTTTTGCTATGGGACCCATTATAGTACATTGTTATTCAGGCCAGGAGTTTAAAAGACATTATGAAATGTGTTAAATCAAAGTTTATTTCTGGACATTACTCTTTATAATGAATTTGGAGGAAGAAAAAATACCAAGTCGTGCTTCAAGGTAAGAATTGCTTCCAGGTATGGTCCCTTAAAATAAATTTTCCATAGGAACAGATTATTTCTTTGAACTGTTGCAGAGTTTACAATTTTCCTCTGACCTTGCTCATCATTAATTGTATTATAGTAGTCTTTTGGTTTATTTGCAGTTCTGATTTTTTCAGTTTTAGGGTCACACAATGAAATCAGGTTTATATCCTCCTTGTTCCTCTGTGATCTTGTTTGGATTCAGAACAGTGCAGAGTAGAGATCTGGCAAATAGGTAAATGGGAGTGTCACTGTTTATTGGGTTGAAGATGAGATCAGTAACTATCTGTGATGGGCTAATTTTATTAATTTTTTATTTATTTAGGAAATGGATGGTAGTAAGTGAAGTATAACTTGTGGATTTTATAATGTTCTTCTTTAAGCAGAGAAACCGGTGAAGAACTGTTGAAATGGTTCAAATTAGCCATGGAAAAGCTGAGCAATATATTAGAACAATTAAATTCTGCTAGGAATATTTAATAAAGCAGTTTCCGTCATCCAGTTCTCACACTTTCTTTTAAAATATGCATTTAAAGCATTAGTGATGTTAGTGTAGGCTTTTATATTCTGTCATTTTACTTCTTAATCTCTTTTGCAGAAAGAATATGGGACTCTGTGGGAGAATGTTCTTGTTTCTATATTTTTTCCCTTACAAAATTACTCTAAATTTTAAGAAAACAAGTGCGTATTCAGGCTGTCTGATATTTGACTCCATGTAAACTTTCAGAAAAAGTCTGTTAGGGGAGAAGACAATTTCGTTGTTTCTTGCTGTTTAATTTCTAAATGGCTTTTTGTAGTGTAGTTTCTCAGAGAGTCATACAATTTTGGTTTTGTTATTCTTGGGTTTTTCTTCTTTCCTGCTTGCAAGTTGTCAGTGACACGGTTAAAACTGTACAGTCCTCCATGGAGCTAGGAACCCGTTTCTTTAAGGAAAGTTGACCTTGCATGCAGTGGTATCTCTTGATTTTTATTTTTCTCCACTCCATTTATTAGGCACATATAGTGAGAGTTTCTAGTCTCATGTGTAACAAGAATATGCAGTTATAAGTGAGGAAGGGAAGGTAGGACTAGTAGGTATGGAAATTGGTAAGCAAGAGGTTGGAGAAGTGGGTTGCAAGAGAAGAATATGGCATCTATGGTCTGATTTTTCTTTGTTTTTTCCAAGCAGTAGGGATACAAAAATACACTGTTAATTAATATTCCATATTAATATCAGTTATACTTTATTGTTCAAGCCACTTAGTGTAAACTCCTCAATGGAAAGTAAACTGAGGTTGGCCTTCCATTGAGTTATTGGAGTGAAACGTCAGAATTGAGGTCTGGCTGAAAAAACAGACCATAGAAGCTTTTTGACTTTTGTTGGCTTAGTGTTTGTATAGGCACTTGGATAAGATAACAGGAGAAAAGTTACTAAATATATGGGGGAAAGTACTGCTCAAGAAAGCATGGAGCAAGAAAGGGAGAAGATAAGTTTCCTTCTTTGAGTTATTCAATGGATAGATGCATAGTTTGGGAGAACTGGGGAGGGAACTACTTAGTCCTGCTGAAGGAACCTGAGATAAGTGTAGAGGGGTTGAGTGGTTTGGGGTTTTTTGTTAGGATTTGGAGGGTTTTTTTCAGTCGTCTTTATAGTTGCTTGTCTGTTTCTGCTGTCTTTCTGCACCTCTTGGATTCATCAAAAGAGACACGAGAAATCCCTTGGCTGTTAATCTCAACAGGCAGTTTAGCAGCCTCTACTGGGCTTTTATTGCAACTTGTTGCATCTGATTTGCTGTCATTACAGCAGTCTTTTTATGCACAGTGTCTATAATCTGCACCATTAATGCTACAAGGTTCTCTCTTCTCTCTGCATTCACTCTCTTAAGAAATACTTAAAACCAGGTTTCTAAAATAAGCTTTTAGATAGATTACTTTTATAGCATTTTAGCCATGTGAGTAAAACACAGATGAGATTAAAACCACAGAAAAGCACAAGCAATTTACTAGATGTAGCTGAAGTAAAAAGGGACTTATAAAGGTTGCATTGATTTGAGTTTGGGGAACGTAAAGTTGTGCTGGTTACTGAGGCAGTTCTGCATATTTCCAAAAGCTGTTCTGAACTCACAAAGGCTGTTTCCAGAATGGTAGCTGACCATAAATGGGACTTCAGGCATTATGAGCGTATCCTAACTTCAACTGGAATTATTCTATACAGCAGTTATGTTACTACCGGCACACTTGCCTGTGGTATTTCTTACAGCATGGACTGGATGTGCAGTTGCAGTAAGACAAGATCAGTAATGAACAAGAAGTGCAGATAACATTCTAGTCTGTCGGCTTCTTTGTGAAGACTTTGTCAGGTATAATTATTTCATAAGGTCTGGTTTGGCAGAATTTACTCTGAAGAACACTTGCTTTATAAGTGTTCTGTGAAAAGTCAGTGTGATATTGAGGAATTTTCTCTATGTTGAACATGTGCTCTGTCAGAAAAAAGGAGACTTTAAAATTTATTTATTTATTAGCTAGCTATTCGTCCAGCATTATAATGGCCTAGTATTTGCCATCTGAATCATATTTCACATTGTCATCTTTGAATTTTTTAATAAACAAGAGAGGCAGTTTATTTTGTGACTCATACTCATGGATCTGAGTAGCCTTTGGGAGATGACACATTGTTTACTTTGGTTTCAATAGTTTTCACAGAATAAAGCTTCAACAGTAGCTCCATCATGTTACGATTTCCAGGCCTTTTAAGTTGTCTGGGGATCATGCCAGTAGTCTTTAAAAGAACACAGCTAATTAATTCTTCCGGTTAGTTAGTATTTCTGGCAAAAATGAGCACTAGGATCTCTCTGTGTGTCTCTTTTCAACATTATAAAGTCACACTGAAGGGGTTTTTTTGAAATAACTAGAAGCAGGATGTAAAAGGATCAGTAAATGGTCATTACTACAAGCATAACTTTATACTGTACTGTACTTCAGTATTTAAAAGTTTTGCTTTCTAATTAAACTCTGATATTAATGGTTTTAGGAAGAATACTTTCTCTGAGTCACCATTGCTAGATTTTCCTTCTGGTAATTAATTTCTTGAATAGATTTTTCTCTTTACTTCTATGATGCTGTATTGCCTTTATTTTTATGCCCAAGTCTCTGAATGAAGCCAGAATGTTGCTGCCAGCAGTTTCCCTTACCTCCCGTTGGTACCTTTTTCTTCTACAGTCTATTTACTGGCAGTCTTGGCTGTTCACTCTTGCATCTGTGCCTTTTATTTGCCACTGGTATATATAACTTTCTAACAACATTCTGCATGTCCTGCTGCTGAATCCTGAGTTCTGTGGCTGCAACAGCACTACATGTTTGTTCCCTTGCCATGCATCTGTCAAAGTAACTTTCAGTTCCTTTAAGCTTTCCTCTAGAGATGGAGACTGAGTCCATTTTGTAGTTTCTTTGAAACATCAATATTTGGGGAAAAAACCTTTTAATCTGTTTTTACTATAGTAGAGAGGCCTCATGAGGCCTCCTTACCTTCTACTTCAGACTTCTGTAAGGTTAATAATCTTTTGATGCTCTGCAGTAGGTTGGGGTTTTTTTAAGTGATGATTGGAGAGAGACCTTCATATTCATATGATACAAGGGCATTTTTCATGTTATGTAGTCAGTGCAGCCATATTAGTTGCCCATTGTAATTGAAATGGAAAAAAACCCTTTTTTGTTTTTGTGAATATGTTGTAGTATATTTCTCTGTGAATGAAGATAGTGGAATCAGAGCCTACTGGGTTTATTTTTATCCATAATACGATGAATGTAATCATATTCCACCATGTGCCACATTTGATGCACACGTACAAAAATTTCTTAGTAACTTCAGTAAAATTATAGAGTGGATGTTAATTCTAGCTCTTTCTGCACTAACTGCCTGCATCCATCTTGGTTCTAAGCCACTGAAACTTAAAAGTACAGTAGTAAAATAAAAATAAGCAGTCTCTCAAGTTTTGCATGCTACCAACACATAGCTGGACTTCAGAAGCGTTGGATGATGCCCTATAAGTAATTTTATGTCTCATGAAGATGCAGAAAACTTTCTCTGTAGCACTTCTTTGAATTTTAAGATAATTGTTATAATAGTTGGCAGTTTTGGAGTAATAACTGGAAATTGTGTTTTATTGAGACTCCAGACACTGAAAAATGAGCTAGAATACAAAATATGTTATTGAAATGAAGCACTAGGGTGATGATGGGGTTTAAATACTGTTTTTCAATTTGTTCTGTGTGGTTTTTGTGAAAACTCTACATGCATTAATCTCTTTCCATGGAGTTTTTGCTGTAACAGCTGTGAAGGTGCTTTTTTTGCCCATCTGATAAAATTTACGTAAGGAGTAAGTACAAACTTCTTAGTACTGTACAGGGAACTTGAGATGGAGATTATAGAATTTACTGTTCTGATAGAGTGTATTGTGATATGGATTGCTTTAATGTAGGTTAGAGAAATTGGAAAGAAAAATAAGAGGTCTTAGGAGGATTGAGAGGGGACTAACTATTTAGCAGGAAGTCTTAAGGACTGTTCAGTAGACAAGGGGTGGAAAAATGGCATTTGCTACTGAATTATGGTAAACCAATTTTCTTCTTTTAATGGAATCCTCTGTTTTTGTGGACTTGCTGTGATCTTGTCAGATACAAATTTTAATTAGGAAAGTATTGCAGTACAGTTATTGATAAACTTGTTTTTCATTTTTTTGTGGAGTGTTTTTTTGTTGCATCAAAAATACCTGCTTTCCATGTCTCAAGGCTTTCCTTTCTCTTCCAGAAAATGCTGGGACAGAAGAGATGAGTACTCCCTTTACTAAGGCCTAAAACTGCCTGTTGAAAAACAATCCTGACCAGGCAATATACGAATGGCCCAAGGAAGCCAGCAAATTGATATTCAGGTTTTACATGACCTGCGACAGAAGTTTCCTGAGGTACCTGAAGGTGTTGTATCCAGATGCATGTTACAGGTCAGTGTTCTGTTAATGACTGTAAGAGTAAGCAGCAGTGCTTATTTTAAGCCTGGGTGCCTCCTTTGAAAACAGATGTTTTTCTTACTATTTTTCTTTATAAATGAGACAAATACAGCCAATTCCTTTATTTTGCACAGCAAGCAAAGTGTTAAATTGGCCTCTCTTTTTCGGTGTCTAATGAGGGGTGGCCCGAGGTAAACCAGCCTATAAATCAGTAATCAGTGTGTGCATGGAGACTATGGTCTCACCAATCAGTATGCTCATGCCTTTTGGCCATCTCAGGAGTCAAAACTAACTGTGGCAAAAGGAGGGATGCAAAGCCAACTTGAGTCCAACAGGGACAATTTAAGGCAGTGCTACAAAATGCATTATTTTTTAAATTTTATTTTGGTTTTTATTTGATGTTTAGGGCAGGTCCAGAAGCAACTTTGCTATCTAGTCTCCAGACTTTGAGGTAATTAGTGGGCCCTTGCCTGCATACAGGTTGGCCCCAATGCTTTCCACTCCCAGTTCCCTTGGCCTGCAGAGCCAGCACTGGTGGCCTTAGGTAACTTCTGCACCGGCAAGTGTGATGTGGGCACACTCAGATTCTCTGTCTGACTCAGGCTCAATCAGGCAGGACTAGATGGTTGTAGCTTAACATCCACCATGTTAGACCTGAGTGGGTGTGATGCACTGGTGTGCTTCTGCCCAGTGCTTCCTAGGGCTTTGGCTGCCAGATGGGATTCATTTGTTTTGCTGTAGCTCTGGAGTCCATGTGGCTAATTAATGGATTTCTATTGGGCTTGAAGGTAACAAAGCGTTTTTCACAGGTGCTGCAGTTAGTGCTAAGACCGTAGACTGATGTTCTGAACGTCTGTGTGCTGTTTTTAATGCTGCCACTATCAGGATACGTGCCCATGTTTTGTAGCAACTTCTACTCTATAATATGACGTTAGCTACTTCAGCAGATAAATCAGTATGCCCATCCAAAGCCCAGTAGGGACACCTAAATGCCTAGAGTTAACAAATGCTGATAGACTTACTTAACTATGTTCCTTAAACATGTTTGCTTTGCATTTTCCAGCGATTCAAAGCATCCATACTGATTGAATTTTTTTCATTATCTAAGATACTCAACCTTTGAGTACTCAAGTTAATGAGAGAATTATCTTAATATTCATACTGATAATCTGTAAACAACACTTGATTTGAAAAATGATGGGTCATGGGTTCCCAGAAGCTAATAGTCTCTGGACTATGACTAGGACATCTGTGGTTAGGAGTCAACATCCTTTATATCATAATTGTTTGTCTTGCTATTTATATGTATTTTTATTTATGAAATACATATATGTGTGTACTCACAAATGTATATGTACTCACACACATACATCCAAATACAGTGTTCGTACTCTTGGTAATAAACTTATTAAACTGTGCCAGCTTAACATTCATATTTTCAAGACTTTATCATAACTCTCCATTCTTGCTAAGAAGAATCGTTAGACTAAGAAGCTGTGAAAAGTGCAGTCCTTCAAGAGAATTGCTTTTGATTTACAAGAAGACAAAATTTTGCTTGGGGCTTGTGAGGTTTCAAGCTTTCCCCAACCCCTTCTTTCTAATTATTTAGCTGAAGAGGAAACTGAACCAGACTATATTTGTTCTCAAGACTGTACACTGCAAGTTTTATATTAGTGCTTTGTAGGACTTAATACTACAAGTACAGTTTTGTTCTTAAAACATGAGAACTGCTTGTTGAGCAAGGTCAGTGGACTTGACAGGGTGAATGTATCAGTAATCACCTTTTGAATGTAATTCTTGATAAATTTAAAAGCTAATGCTTGTCTTTAGGGAGACTCAGCAGTCTTCATAACATTGAATACAGTGGATTTTTTTTTTTTTAATAAAAAGAGCCTTATAATTGTGAAGAAAAGATACTGTACGTCCCATACTTTAACAGATTTATGCAAGGAGGCTTTAGCTTTTGAGGAAGTGTTTTAGGTCAGCTTTCGTAAGAGACTCTTTAAAAAACACTTCCGTGTTTTTATTTGAGGGTTGAGTTCCATGTGTGCAGTATTGTTACACTAATTTGTTACACTAGAAAGCTACCTGTTTTTGTTAGTTAGCCCAGAGCTAAGACTCACCAACAGAATCCTGTCATCTCGGTGGTTCTTTGAAATATTGTGAGCTCTGGTTTCTCTGACTCAGCTTCTAGCTTTTCTGTTCTGAGTTACTAGGGCTTTTTGGTTTTGTGTTTTGTGGGTTTGTTTTTTTGCTTGCTTGCTTGTGTTTTGGTTTGTTTGAGGGGGTTTGTTATTATAAAAGCTGCCTAACATGACTTCTTTAAACCAACAAATTTTGTACTTGGACTGGCAGGAAAGATTGAAAAGCAGAATTTGAGAGTACTTGTGCACGTGTTTGCAATACTGTTGCAACAGTGTGTAAATCCTGAGTTCTGCTGCCTTGTAGTTAAGCATAGTGAAAGGAATTCCAATAAAGGCAGTAAGTGGTTTAGGTCAAAGACAAGTACTTGAGGACATTATCAGGTATAAGAAATGGTGTGTTTGCCTTACCCCCACAATACCTAATGTGCCTGATATGTCAGGGTGAAGTGATTTTTAAGCTAGGCATTATAAGATATCCTAGGAGAGAATCTGAAAGAGTTTAAGCAGTTAGGCAGTTTATAATATTATTGATGAGGTTTTTATAACAAGGAAAGTTTCTTCAGATCACTGTGAATTATGAATGAAAAGCTATACAGATACTTCAGTCCTCCTCCTTGAATTCTTTTTAGCCAAACACAGCATAATTTTAAACAAAGGTTTGTAGCATTATATGCTTATAATGAAAAAAATTATGGATAAAGAGAATATGCAAATGTCTCAAGGTAAATAGGTCACTGTTGAAATGTCTAAGCAATATATAGCATACTAAAACCAGAGAACCACCAAAGATCCAATAGGATGAAACTTAAACCCTCTTAATTAGGGAGTAAAAAGCCTTGGGCTGACAGCACTGAATGTTCCTAAAAAGTTTTGTATCCCTCTGTTCTTCCCAACAAGCCTCCTGCAATTCAGCTCTTCCATTCTCCTCATTTAAAGGAGTCACTGCAGTGCCTGCGATCTGTGGACATTGTTCCCTGTTGTTCTGTTTTTTGTGTCTGGAGCATTCTGTAATTCCTGCTCCTCAAGTCTACGTCCTCTCCTTGCTTCCTTATTTCCCTCCAACATTCTTATTCTTTCTTTTTTTTTCTTTCTCTTTCAGGGTGCCAACATTTTAAACTCAATTGGGACATGGGCAGAGATAAGATGAGGGGTATTGTTTTGCTGGAATATGCTCAGTTCTGCCATCAACCGGTTCTCTGATCTATAAAGAGCTAGAAGCGGTTGAAACTCTGCCTCTGCCAGCCAGAAGATGCCAGGGGTTCCATGTGCCCCCGTTTCCCCTTTGAGTTCTCCAATTTTCTCATTGACGTCACTGAAATTTTGGAATTGATTGGATGCAGTCTTAAAAAAGAAAAAAAAATTGTCCAAAGAAATGCATTCAAGCTGAATGTAAGGGCCTTGCAAGCTTGGCCTGTTCCTTTTTGGTTTGGTATTTTTGGCCTTTCTGTTAATAATTTTAATTCACTTAAGTTCATGCAAAATCTGCCTTTAAGATCTTTCTAGCTTGTTTTTCTGTGGCATCCTATCTTTTTCTCTTTTCTGGCTCCCTTTTCTCCTTTGCAACAAATACAAGGCTATTGTTCTTATCTTTTCTTACCCACTGTTCTGTCTGTGTGTTTCCTTTCTTCACTACTAACTTCCTTTGATTACTTTGTTCTCTGGTGCTTATTCCAAACTAGAGCCAATACACATATCATCAATTTCACCCATTTTCATATATATGAAGACTTTTCTGCAACAATCCTTACATACAGTTGTCTTGTTAGATAGCCTTTAGGGAATCCTGTTATTTTAAGAGGTTTTGTGGCTGGGTTTTGTGGGGGATTTTTTTATTTTTTTTTTAAAGAGTTCAGAACTGCATCTGGTCTGTATAAACACATAGTTTTGGTTTTGTGGGTGGAGTTTAGCCTTGTCATCCCTCTCCCACTTCTGTTTTCATTTTTTTCTGGGGTTTTTTGTTGGTTTTTTTTTTTGTAAATGTGTAAGGTAGAGATGGTCTTGCTATGTCTGCACAACACTGTCACCCTTCATCTTGGTTGAAGGAAGAGAAATAGGTCTGCTAGTTTAACAAAAGTAACTTGATAGAAAGCATGTAGCATGGATCAATTTATCTTGCTTGTGTTACTCTTTAACTAACTGATCACCTTACTTCTTGGCATGTGCAGTTTTTTTCCTTGGTCACGTGCATTCTTTCTAATAACTGTTTTCTGTGTGCTGGATGAATTTGACACCTCTTTAGTTTTATTAACATCTGGGCCTGAAGAGATGCTCTTCTGGCTGAAAGTATTAACCTTTATTTCTTGGGGGGTGAGGGGAGGGAGGTTCTGTAAGAAAAGTGATATAGACAGAGCACAATATTAAGAAATTATGCCACTGACGCATGTTCACTCTTTTCTAAAAATCCTTATGTAGGAAACTAAATTGGGAAGATCGGAATATAGTATTACTAAACATGTGGAAAAAGAGAAGAGAGATGAGCAGTTTGCTTCTGAAATGTTCTTAAAAAGCAAATTAGCTAGGTTGTGGTTTCTTTTCTAAGTCATCCTATTACAGGTTTTATGAAGTAACTTTGTACAAATATAAATATTTAGGAGCTGTGCAAGCAGTGGTTTAAAATGAAAATACAAATGTCCCCTGGGTTTTCCATTAATAGTAATCCTGCAGTATTTTTATAAACTGAATTTCTACATTTCTTCTGAAGTCATGTACAACTCCTTGGGTCAGCATGTTTCTTCTCTGCATAAAATTCACTTTCCATTTTCAGCAGCAGGTAATGCATAGCTGGTATTGAAGTATTTGGGAAAACATTTAAAATAAACATATATTTTTATTTTTGTTTTTAAGTTGTTAACCAATAACACGCAGATGCTGTGAATCCACTTCTGCTGTCATTTTCCTCCTCAAGCCGGAGATTTGGTCTCTGCTGAAGATTATTCTGAAATTGAGAAGGAATAGGAAAAGTATTCATCCAAGGTGTATCATATTGTATAGTGTTAGCTTGTCAAGGTCCAGGATCTCCCTGTCATTGCTTCAGCAGCAATGCTGACCTCTGCCCTTGGTGCCTCTGGCTGTCTCTGTTCTCAGGATAGTAAGCTTCACATGCAAGCCCCTTGTGTGTGCATAGCAGCTATGCTAGCCAGCCACCTAAAGCTTTCTGTCTGATGCTACATTGTTAATTTATCAGTTGTGATTGGGTGTATACATGTATAACTATGACAGTATTTAATCACTAATGTCAAACTTGCATCTGTCTTTTATAGAATAACAATAATTTGGATGCCTGTTGTGCAGTTCTCTCTCAGGAGAGCACAAAGTATCTCTACGGTGAAGGAGACCTAAGTTTTTCGGATGATTCTGGGATTCCTGGACTACGAAATCACATGACATCTCTTAATTTGGATTTGCAGTCACAGAATGTCTATCACCATGGAAGAGAAGGAAGTAGAATGAATGGAAGTAGGACTCTAGCTCACAGTGTTAGTGATGGACACCTTCAAACCAGTCAGTCCAACAATGAACTGTTTCAACAGGAACCACAGACAGCACCTGCGCAGGTTCCACAAGGATTTAATGTCTTTGGGATGGCTAATACAGTTAGTACTTCTAATCCAGGGCAGCATCTTGGATTTCACCTAGGCAGCAAAGGAGTATCTAACTTGTCTCAACAAACACCCAGATTCAACCCCATCATGGTAACTTTAGCCCCAAACATTCAGCCTGGTCGCAATACCCCTACGTCTTTGCACATACATGGTGTACCTCCTCCTGTACTTAACAGTCCACAGGGAAATTCTATCTACATTAGGCCTTATATCACAGCTCCCAGTGGTACCTCTAGACAGACACAGCAACAGCCAGGCTGGGCATCTCAGTTTAATCCCACGCACCCTCAGCAAGTCTACCAACCTTCACAGCCAAGTCCCTGGACTACTATTCCTACATCCAGTACTACGCCACATACCTCATCGCAACACTCAACACAGCCAAACCAGCAAGGCCACCAGACTTCTCATGTCTACATGCCTATCAGTTCTCCTACTACTCCACAAGCACCTATGATTCATTCATCTGGTAGCTCTCAATCTTCTGCTCACAGCCAATACAACATTCAGAATATATCCACAGGACCTCGCAAAAACCAAATTGAAATCAAACTTGAACCACCACAAAGAAATAGTACTTCTAAGTTGCGTTCAACTGGCCCTCGCACCTCCACTGCTCCCTCTTCCCTCAACAGCCAGACATTAAGTAGAAGTCAACCCACTGTTTACATATCGGCCAGTCCTCCAAATACTGATGAAGTGATCACTCGTGGTCAGCCCAAGGTCTACATTTCAGCAAATGCCACAACAGGAGATGATCAACTTGTGCGGAACCAGCCCACGCTTTTCATATCAACAAATCCTGGAGTATCTACTACTGCTAGGAATATGTCTGGTCAAGTAAGCATGGGTCCTGCATTTATTCATCACCATCCACCCAAGAGTCGAGCAGTGGGCAACAGCACCACTGCAACCTCTCCTCGAGTGGTGGTTACGCAACCTAACACAAAATATACTTTTAAAATTACAGTTTCTCCAAATAAGCCCCCTGCAGTTTCCCCAGGGGTAGTGTCCCCAACTTTTGAACCTACAAACCTTCTAAACCTTCCTGATCACTATGTTGAACCAGAGGGTATCCAGCATCTTACTGACCCTGTTTTAGCACATGTGGATAGGATCAGTGATGCACGGAAATTGAGTATGGGATCTGATGATGCTGCCTACACACAAGGTAATATTCTTAATATAAATCATAGAGATTTTGACCAGGTTGTCCATTCAGTGTGTAGATTACAGAACAGAAGACAGTTAGTAACCTTTGTGATGTTAATACAGTATTGTCAACTTTAGCATTCATGAGTATTTCTAAATAAATAAAAGTGCTTCATAAGCAAATCACAGATTTCTTTTTATGGTAAAGACATGTAACTGAATACTTGGAGATAATTCTTCTGTTTGTCTTAAGTAGATATGTTATCTGTTTAATGAAGTGGAGTCATAACATCTTCATTTTTACGTTGTTCTGAAAGAAACATCTACTCTTATTTGACTTGTCTTAATGACTTAAAGGTACAAGTCCACTGTCAGATTTTTAAATCAGTTGAGATACTGTTTCCATTGGGTAATGTTCCCATTTTTTCTTTTTGCAAGTGTTATTTAAGAAAGAAGAAAAGCAGACTTCAAAAGCAATTAATGGGATGAAGTCTTGGCCTCCATGTTCCCTACTGTGTGCCTGACAATAAAAATCTTAAAGTCTTGGTACTTACTTCTGTTACGTTATAAAACATTAGAAGGAACACCACACCAAAGTTAGCTGTTTTACGGGATCAGTGGTAAATGGAAGGATAAAACTTAAAATATGTGATATGGCAATATAACCTGTTAATCTGTTTTCTTCTGTTTTCATGGGTTTGCATGCTTTTATTACCAACTTGATGTTTATTAACCCTCCTGTGGACTTTTTGTATAAAGATGCTGAATGAATTTTAGGATATTTAAGCAGTATTCAGGAGAAGTGGTCAAAATAATTTGTCTTTGACCTCACTGGTCCTCTTTGGACCTACCAAACAGTTCAGAATTAGAAAAATGGGCTTGTTCCATGACCACTGTAAACATTCTTCAGATAAATTTAGCCATTTTGTTTTATGTAAGTAAGTACAGTGATCAGGAGACTAGAAGCCATGTCTGCATCTGGAATACTATATGAAGTAAATGAACACTAATTATAGCTTGTGCACTACTTCTGGATGTAATTATCTTTGATGAGGAGTAGTCAATCCTAACTCAAAAGTTTCTAAAGGTTAGGTGTGAAAACCAAAAGCTAATCATCCTAGACTGTGTTTTACATTCAGTGCGTAGTTAAAGAACTTCAGAAAATTACTCATCTGTAGATAAGGAAAACAAATTGCCCCCCAGAAGTCATATTCCCTTTTCTTACTTTGAAGGGAGACTTGACTGGCTCTTTTAGTTTTAGTCCTAGAAGATTTTGTATACCTAGAAATTAAGCAGCTGAAATCTTGTCCTTAGGCTCTAAATACTCTTCTAGATCATGAACTTGCTTCCCAAGCATTCTGCATTTTGAGTACTTTTTGATGTAGGATATCCCTTTCTCCTGGTTTGCCTTTCTGACGGCACTGACTTCTACCAGGTCTAGTTCTTTACCTCTTGTACTCTTGGTAGCAATGGCCACTGTAACCTGCACAATCTCTATAGGCTGCAAGTATCAGCATTCAGTTTATCAAGATGAGGCAAACTTGATACACAACATAAGAGTTCAGAAGTGTTGACCTCAGACCTGCTGTGGAGCCCAACTCTTCCTGAAATCAAGACATAAATGCAGCTTTTAGATGAAGTGTAGATGCATGATATGGGTTGGTACAGCTTTAGGGACCTCAGGGAAAGACCACCTTTCTGTGTCTTTCACTGGTTCATATAAAGTATACTCATGCTTCCAAAGTTCTTTACATCCAGAAGATTTCTGGCATGTGTGCTTAATTTCTGCTGCGGTAAATGCAGTATTTTTTACATTTTTATTATTATTTAATCTTTGGAAAGTTGAAGTCTGTCATAGGCTTGCTTGTATAATATTGATACCTGAAAGTTCTAATTATTGCTTTTAAACATGTTTCTTTTACTTAGCAATGGGGTTTTTTCTGTTACGTACAAGAAGGGATTTGAGTTGCTCGATGCTTTCTTTTGTGAGGCTGTGTTCTAAAGTGCTTATAATTTAGCCAGACTATGCCAAAAACCTTCCATGCGAGGTGATTGTCCCATTCTAATTTTAACCAGAACAGATGAGCAGTTTCTCTGGCCATGATTAGAGAAAAATGTATTTTCATCAGCTTTTCCATTTCTGCCAGAATGCTCCTTATCTTGGCAGGAAGAACTGAAACTGGCTTGGAGTAGAAGGAACCTTGGGGTGGAAGGTGGAGTTGCTTTGGTGTCAAAGAAAATTTCCTGTACTTTTTTTATTTACTCTACATTTATATGCGTGGTCCAACCCAGGAGAAAAGAAGATGTGTTGGACCTATCTGCAAGTGCTGCTGTCTGCCATCTGAGAAGCTTTACTTAATTATGTGTGTAGGCACTCCAGTCTCCTTCCACGATTAGATTTCTCTTTGTCCTCCCAAGTAAGTCGCAGCAGGTAGTAGGTGGCTTCCCCAGATCTCTGCCAAATCTGGAGGTTATGTAGTGTGAAAAGGAGTGGATACTGCTCAGAAAAAAATGACTATCGTTACCATGGAATGCTCAGGTATATCTCTGGTACTGACTCTGTGATGCTAAGAAACTCACCAGACTTATCAGAAGTGGTTGCTAATGGATGTTTCTTATTTTCTGGGATTCCCATTTGAGATACTGTGGACATGCTTGTGGAAATGTTGAGCATCCGCTACTGAAGTCAGTAAGAATAAAGCTGTGAGAAGAGTAATGCTAGGTGCATGCCCAGAAGGACAGCCGAAAGAGGATGCATTTTTATGCCAATCTATTTAGTGTCAGTTCTCTATGTGTACAGGAGTATTGGTTCCCATTACTTAGCAGAGATTTCAATTTCTAATTATTTTTATTAATATGAAGGAGGTAAATGAGATTTCAATGTATACTTTAGTTTAAAGTGTCTTACGGATGAAAAAAGTGAAATCCTGTTGGAAATGGAAAATTCTGTACTCAGATATGTTGCTGTGGTGTATGTTCACTCTGCATGTACTCGTGTTGAATAGTGAGGCTAAATAATTATTTAGTAGTTGCTCATTCTGTGTGTAGCTTTCCATCTGTATAATGGGAAGGCATCCCATCAAGAAAATGCATAATTGTGTAATAAAATCTTTAGGTAGATGTTTTCTTACTTGGGAGCTTAAGTCCCTTAGTTAAGTATTACATGGCTTTGACTGTCTGATTATTTTCTTTAGCCTGGGAAGGGGATGGTATGCAGAATGAATCGTTGATACCATCTATAGGTGTTATATATGTGGGTGCATGTTTGCTTAGCAATTCTTGCCACTGTGTTTTTAATGTAAATAAGTGAATTGATAAACTAGATAAGTAAATTTACATTTTGCACTGTTCTTGCTTTAGCTTCTTGGAGCTTTTTCAAATTTTTGAAAATAAAAAAAGCTGCAGGAAACAAGTTTCCCAAATTCCTATCAGTCCTTGTAGATGCTTAGGAAAAAGAAGACTTCAATGAGACACAGCTGTGCCCCATGCTCCAAGAGGCTTTGAGCCCACTGCATCATGTGATCTAAGAAAAAAATGCAGCCTTATATTTGGCTCTCTATATCAGGCCCCACTCTTCAGTGATGCTCTCTTTAAAAAATTAAATGAAGAGAGTGTTGAAAAGGGGAGAACAAAAAAAAAAATTCAGTTTGAACTATTGAAGTTGCGTATCAAATAACTGAATTCTGTGCAGCTTCAAAGACAGATTTTGAAAACATGCACAAACATAAGTGTGTCCTGAGACTTTCACAAACCTACTGCCGCAGAGTAATTGCGTTGCCAGAATTCCCCTCCATATTTGGCAAACCAAGAAATCTCAGAAATTCATAGGTCTGTAGAATAGGGTGAAATCATTGCATTCCCAGATTAGCTTAGAAACACAATAACAGAAGACACTCTAGATTTAAAATTCAGATTCAAAGAGGCCTTGAGAAAACAAGTGTGCCCGCACTTCCAAACTTACAAGTGTACTCAGAACCCGACTGAGTAGGTCTCTAGGGGAGGAAGAGTGAACTTTTGTCCTCTAGACTTTCATACTCTCTGTAATTATAATGATACACAGCCTTCGTGTGAAAAATATGCACTTTGAATATCAAAGGAAGCAGTGGCATCTGCTAGATTATTAAGTGTAATGTTCTTGCCAGTCTGTTGAATGCAAACATGCAGAAGTTGAAAAAATTGAAGTACCTTGTTTGCACGTAATTAAGAAGTTGAACTGGGGGCCTCTGGTGGTCTAGTGGTTAGGGTGCAGGACTCTCACCGCTGCGACCCGGGTTCGATTCCGCTGCGTTCCCGGCCCCCCGGGCAGATGGAGCTCGTTAGCCCTGTGAGGCAATCCATCTAAGAGAAGGTCACTCTAAACAAACCTACGTCCTGGGGACCTCACTGCCACTGTCCGTCCTGGGGACCTCACTGCCACTGTCCGAGTTTCACTCGGCCCCGGCAGATGAACCTCAGGATTAAAGGGTGGGCTCAGTTCAGCGCACGCTGTGTCTCACCTAAAAAATCCACTGCGCAGGCTCGAAGGGTTAATGACCTTTCCCAAATCTTCGCTCGCGAAGACTGGCCATTAAGAAGTTGAAGTGTTTTTCTGAACGTTTTCAGTTGCTCTGAGCAACGCTAGAGGGAGCTGAATACCTAAATTGCCGGTTTCCATTCATAAGTAATGCAGTGGGATATGAGGAGGGGTTTGTCTTCCCCAACCCATTTTTTTTCCTGCAGCGGCCCGTTTTGTATTTAAGGAAAATTGCCAAATTCTGTGTGAAAGTCTCCACTTAAACTAATGTCTTCGCATTCCTTATCCAGGTTTCTTTTAGTGGAAGAAGTATAGCATAGCAATACAGAATGCAGTTGTTTAGAGCATGGTGCTGATAATGCCAGGGTCACAGGTTCAATTCCCACCATATGGACCATTAGCTTAAGAGCTGGACTCAATGATCCTTCTGGATCCCTTCCAAATCAGAATATTCTGTGACTGAATTAATATCAAGTGATTCTTCTTTAATCATAATGGTAATTTTGTAATGAGTTTTTCAAAACCTGTTGGGATTTGAAATTGTAAAATGGTAAAGTAGTCACAAAGCTGGTAGGAGAATAAATGGCATCACTTTACAGACCTGGTGTGAAAATGGAGAGCAAGTAATAGTGCTGTGGGCATCCATCAGTGCCTTCTGCCCCTTGTGAGGTTCCATGACAACTAAATTTCTAAACCACAGAAGTGGGAGAACATTGAAATGAGCATTTGTGGGGGTTTTCCCTTTACGAGAGTAGCTGAAACAAAAAAGGAGGTGGGGGATGCACAAGTCAAAGTCTTGAGTCCATGCCATGCCACCTGGAGATATTCTGGTAACATTTTTCCTTACCTACCACATCCAGTGGTACTGGCTGTATGCCAGCAGCCTGCATCCATAGGTTTGAAGAGTTCTGAGTCTGGTCAGTAGAGCACAGCTGTGTTGCTGCAGGTCAGGTACCAATAACCTGAGCTTTGAGATGTTACCTCAGCAGTAATACCAAAGCAATAAAAATAGAAGAGACTGTCTAAAAGTGGAAATTAAGTGTAGAAGGAAAAAGGGCCTGTATTCTCCCTGCAGGAATAGAGGCAAAGTAGCCTTTGATTTCATTTCTTTATAGTTGCAGCTGCATTTGTAACTACTGGGGTTCATAAATGAGAAAAGTTTCTTCCACTATTTTTAAAAGGCTTTACAAGAGGAGATAATATCTTTTGAGAATACTTACCTGATAATTCAACAAAAATCTTTACCTTGAGATTTTAGTTATTACATTTTTATATTACATATGAGCACAGTTGCAACTTTAACTATGGTGTGACTACTTTGACCTGAAATGAAGGTGCCTCTTTATGTAAACTTCTCTGATTTGATTGAAACCTACCAGAAGCTTCATCAGCTTTGTCATTTCAGTATCTTGTGAACACATGACTCAAAAGCCTAGACTGGGTCTCAGTAAGGCTTTGCAGTCTGTAACACTGTACAAAAATAGTTTGGCGTGGTTTCTATTTTTGAAGAACCTCTGGAAGACAAAATATGATGTGTGACTGAATGAACAGGCAGGAGTTACAGCAGAAGACAGTTCTGCCTGCCAGAGATGTGGAAAGTTGCATCTTTGTGATGTGCTATTTTTTCCTTTGCTACTACTCAGGAAACCTAGGCAACCAAATTTGAGTGCTTCTAATTTTTTGGTACCTGAAGAAATCATGATGAACTAAATATTATGTTACAGCTGGAGTTTGACTTAAAGACCTTTGTGAGGCAAATTCAATCTTTTGGAAAGTCTTGTTATTGCTACTTTTTTATAATGTCTTCGGTGCTATAAAAGTATCCATGGTCTATGAAACTGATCCCAGTTTGTGTGAATTACTGATTGAATGGATGGATTAATGACTATGAAGAAGTTGAAATGATTTCTGGATTTATTTAAAGAAATACTTTTTTTTGTAGAAGGTGATTATTGCTTTGAGCAGTGTTATCTGCTTTTGTGGTGATATTTAATAGTAAATCTACTTTCAATGAAATGAACCCATTAAACTGCATGAATTTGCGTCTTCTGCTGCATACGTTCTTTGTACCTTTAAAAAGCTGTGGTTTAAATGCTAACTTCATTGTTTCTAAATTGGGACTCCTCATACCTTTTACTTTACAAATAGCAAGCAGTGTTAGAAATTAGAAGCTGAGCTAATGGTTCTGCACCGTAGTTTAGGGATAAAATGACATACAATCCAGCCTCTGTGATAAATATTACTGTTTCCTAGTCATATTGCTTATTTCTGGTTTAGTTTCAATTGGTGTGCCCTGTTATGATCAACACTGGATTATGTTCCAATCTTAATAGCAATAAGCATACCTAGTGCTGCATATTGCAGTTGTCTATCCTCTTTATGCTGTTTTACAGTGATGAGGTTGAATGCAATGCAAAGGAACATTTGTTGTTGGCTTCTGGTAGTCATTCTTGTAGGTTTTTAGAGATTACAGTTAAATTTTACGTGGTCATCTATTATGATGTATGACTCATTTTATTTACTTGTCTGTAATTAATTTGTGCTGCTTTCAAAAATACAGCACATTCTGTCTTATGACAGAGATTTTCTTGTGAGGAAAATGGAAAAGCAGTGGTTTTGTCTGTATTTTCCCAAAAGAATACTAACTTGCTTCTTTATCTGATATTGCCATGTGAAGGATAATAAAGTAGATAAAATGGGACTTTATGTATTGCAGCTTTACTGGTACACCAGAAGGCCAGGATGGAGCGACTTCAACGAGAACTTGAGGTTCAAAAGAAAAAGTTGGATAAACTAAAAGCAGAGGTCAATGAAATGGAGAATAATCTAACACGAAGGCGCCTGAAAAGATCGAATTCTGTTTCCCAAATTCCGTCAGTAAGTTGAAATGTCTGTAGGCTATCAACCTAAACCACAAGTGTGGTCTGTCACAATAAATTGAAGGAAGAGTTGGTCATATATTGACAATATACTAGTGACAGGCAGTATAGCTAGAATTAAGCTGGTAAACAGTGTAGCTCAGAGTAAAGACTAAATGTGTGTTATTTAACCACAACCTTGCAGTTCACTAATTGCTTTGTGAAGTATTGCTTTTAAAGGCAGTCACAAAAGGTTTGGCCTGCTAGTCCTTTCTAACATTTCAGACTACAATTTAATACTCATACTACTTTCCACACCGAATATTCTTTGGTCTTTGTGCATATACCAATCTTGAGGAAACCAGTTTAATGCACCAGTTTTCAGTGCATTCAGCCATTGATTTGGTGGACCATTGACTATGTCCTGACCACAGTCTGGAGTTGTTCAGTCAGCTCTGAAGCCTGATGTGAGGGAATTATTAAGTGGGTTTGAAAGATTTTTGTAAGATCATGCTTGGATTAAAAGAAAGGTGGTCATAAGGGAAAATTTTTAATCTTCATTTCTAAAATAACTAAATGCTGTCTACCTGTGTGTGAATGATAACTGTTAATAAAGTGGGGAAATTTAGTCTAACAGGCAGATTTATTTTTCCAGCTGGAAGAAATGCAACAGTTGAGAAGTTGTAACAGACAGCTGCAGATAGACATAGATTGCCTAACCAAAGAGATTGATCTATTTCAAGCAAGAGGTACAGTATATCTTAGTACATCAGCAACTGTAAATGTTGATTTTTTTTTTATTTTTTTTTTCACTGTCTGCATTTATCAAGAGTCTGTGTTATAAGTGATGGACACTGTTTGCAAAATCATCGCATTAGTTTGAGCGAAACCATGGAAGTAACTGTCTTTTATGCTTGTTGTTTTTGTTGGCTTTATGATTTTCCTAATCCCACGGTCGTTCCTGTTTCATACTTGGCTCAGAAGAGAGAAACTTGTGATGCCATTTATTTAATAAATGCTGGGGGGAAAAATCTGGTTATCTGAGTATCAAAGCGAGAAAAAAAAGTTTTTTAAACCATACAACTATACGTATGTGTCCATCTCTCTCTTTTGTCTTCCACGTCTGTCTGTATTCAGCCTCTCAAGTTAGCAAATATAAACTACAGTTGTAACTTCCAGTGTGCTCTCCTCCTTCCGCTTTCCTTGTCTGCAGGGACACAGCCTGTGGTCATGAGGGTGAAATTATGAGACAGCTGAGCCAATTCAAGAGCTGCCAACAAGAGATCCTGCTCTCTTCCTGCTTCCCTCTTATGCCACTTACTGAGCTCTGGCTCTGTATTAGTCTTTTAGACCCTTTGCAGAGCTAATTCTGTCCACAAGCCAAGCAAAAACTGTTGCACTGCTGGAAGAGCTTGCTACATACAGCTCATGTGAGGGAGAGGATGGGTAGGGAGAACTGAGATAGTGAGAGGGAAGGAACCAGTACTTCCCACTTGTAGCAGCAGTGAGCTGTTAGGTCAGTTCAGACACAAACCATGGAAGTTCTCCTTCAGACAATATACCTACAGTTAAGGAGAAGGTAGACAGGTGTACTGAATGTAATGCTACACTAAAAACCTGACCTGAAATAGAATATTTAAATTGCAGATGACTTTTTTATCTGTTTGTTACAGTAAATTGGATGTAGGACTTCCTCTGAGTATTAATTCTAAGCATGTATCTCTGAGTATAGTTGCAATTTAGAAAAAGCTAAAATTTACAATAGAACAGTGTTAAAGCATAGCAGAAAAAAATACCTTTAAGGAGTTTAGTCTGCTGGATTCTGTCTCTAGATTGCACATTTTGGGCAATAAGTTTCTTAAAGTTTATTGTTGACATTGCTAATATCTCACTTGGGTCTGTATTGACACCTTGATATAAAAGGTGATAAGGGAATAATAGTACTGTTACAGAATTACTGCCAGAAAAAAAAAATTGACATGCTTCCCGACTCAGATTTATTTTTTTAAACTGCTGCACCTTTTTTTTTTATTTTTAGGACCACATTTTAATCCCAGCGCTATTCATAATTTTTACGATAATATTGGATTTCTTGGTCCCGTGCCACCAAAACCCAAAGGTATTGTACTGATAAAATTTGGATTTAATTCAAATATTTGGTTTGCATCTAATATCAAGTTCTGATATACAAATCTATTTTAAATGTTGATTATGGAATAGATTTCTTCAAAAGTATGTGAACCTTGCATTTTATTTGTATTGGCAGTAAATATGCTTCTGTTTGCTCTTGTTTCCTCTCTATTCATACATTCAGGAAAGAGAAGTATATTAAATGGGTTATGTTAAAGATGGATAATATATTGGAAGGTAGTTTAAGTAAATGGAAGTATCCATCTGTCTTTAAAAATGAGCATGAGGTACATTGCTTAGGGATGAGTGAAACTCATATGACTTCGTCATTGTCTGTGGTGAAGAGTGGATTTGCTTACATATAGCAATAACTCAGTTTGGTTACCTTGACTGGACTTCTGTCTACTGTAGAGTTTGTATTAACAAATTACATGACTATTGTTACATGTAGTTCTAGCTAGTTGAAGAGGAAAGTAATGTAGCCCAGTAGGGCAGTCAGTATTGCTGAATATTAGCCAGTCTTAAACATTCTGCTTGTCATTGTTTGGTACATTACTTATTTTCTTCCCTCCCAGGATGTCAAACAAAGCAGAATAATTACCTCTTGTGTGTTACATAAAACAGAATGAAATTAACTTATTCACAACGGCATCATACTATGAACTTTAGGCAAACCACCAAGTGAAACAGATAATCCATTAATGTTTCTGTGCAATCTTTCTGTCCAGGAAGTTCTCCACATAATATATATATGTGTGATTGGTCCTTATCGTGTGCAGTAACTGTTGCTACAGAATTGCATCTTAACAGATTTCTGACCATTCTATATTGTAAAATGGTCTAGATAAATAGGACTTTCTTTATCTTCCAGACTGTTTGTAACATCTCCAAACTGATACTGTTTTTCATGCTTTATAAAGCTCTTTTTTTATCTGAGCTGTTAGTGAAAATACTGACTGAAGTTAAATCCATGCACAGTCCTATTAGATACATTTTACAGCTGAACTATAAAGAATTTATAAGAAGTTCTGTCAGTTATTTATTTACTGTAGTTTCCTTTACAGTAAATAAAAAATAACCTATCAAAGAAGAAAATTTAAATTAATTTTCTGTGACTGATTGTTAACATTTCCATTGGCTTATCTTCTAGGAACTCCAAAATTTAAGTGTTTGATTCAATCTTGAAAATGCAAAATTAACCCCGACTGGTTTATAAAGCCCTGAAGTCCCTTTAGCAATTGTCTTCCTTTTCTTCTTTCTTTTTAAAAAAGTATCACCAGTGTATCTTAGTTGTTTGTTAATTTTCAGTTAAACTGAAGGTTAAAATTAACTGTCGCATAGGCTTTGACTTGATCCACAATTACTGCTGTTCCCAAAAGAAAGAAAAATAATTCTTCTTGCAGTTGTGAGCAGTACTGTTGTACTTTGTGAAGATCTTACTGTTGTTTTGCAGCAATTGCCATTGTCTAGTTGCTGATGAGATGTTCTGCAGTTGAAATAATGGGATGAAGGACTTTGCAGTTGCCTAAACTGGGAACCTTTAACTTGAGAAGTCACTCATCTCTCTTTTCATCTTTTTCATCCCTTTTCTCTGTTCTTCTTTTCTCTTTTAAAATAGTCTAACACATCATGCAAAAAGATGCACTTGTATGGTTAGGAGCATTACTCAGTAGCATGACAGAGCCAGGCATTGTTTTTTCTTTAATGTATCTGCCTGCTGAGCTGGCTTGAGGAAGAACTGCTGATACTCATTCTAGGGTCAAAAAGTTAAACGTGTTGGAAGGTTACAGAGCATTTACTTCTTGGCATAATGAATTTTAGACCTCAGACTTCTAAATCTTGTGCATGTTTCCTGTGCTGATTAATTTCTAAATTTTATCTCCTTTCCATGCAATAACTTTGAACTGAAGGCAGAAAGGAAGAAGGCAGAGTGAAGGGATGGGAAACTTGCTTTTTATAGTTTCACCTTGTGCCTTTTGGCTGACTTACAATCAAGCTGTAAGTCAAGGGGGTGGTAAAAAGCTGCTTCTGTCACTCGTAATAACTGTGCTGTTCTCAGAGGAACAAGATAGTTCTAAGTTACTGAAAAAAAATAATCTCAAAATTCTTTCCATACTGTTCTTCATTAGTAACTTCTTATCTTATCTCTTTTGTGTCACAGATCAGAGGTCCATTGTGAAAACACCAAAGACTGTTCCAGACACAGATGAAGATGAGGGAGCTCAGTGGAGCTGTACCGCCTGTACTTTTTTAAATCATCCAGCCTTAAATCGCTGTGAACAGTGTGAAATGCCCAGGCATTTCTGAGCCAACAGGCCCATTACCTTCTGTAAAACCACAGCAAACATACAAGGAATTATCCAGTCATTGGGGGGCAAAAAAAGCATTTATGCGTAGGATATTGTAAAATCGAAGTTGTGAGGAGACGGTATTTTGCTAATGTTCAGTGTCAGCCCACAGAGCAAGCAATACCTCAGTGTTGTGCCACAGGCAGTTGAGATTGACTGACTGAAGGGTAATCTGCTGAAAGACTTGCCAGCTGCCTAAGCCATGTACAGTATTACCAGTGTCCCAATAACAAACACCATGTTCAGTGCCTGGGTGTTGCCCATCCTCTTCTTTGCCCCAGTGTCACTACTGAATTTTGACAGGGGAAGGGAATAGAGTGCTAGTGTTTTTGTTTTCAGAGCTCTCGGTGAAACACTACATGCACAGAGGAGATCTTAAAAGGAACAAGGTTTAAATATTTAAACTGTTTGCTGCCACATAGTGCCTTCGATAAAGGGAAGAGCTTCACGAATCAGTGGTACTCTTTGCCTTGTCTTCCCTGAAAACATCTCTGTGAAGCCAGAAATCAGTACAACTACGTCTAAAGATGAAAAGGAAAAACTGCATGCGTTGTCTGTACAATACACACAGTGAAATACCCCAAAGCTTTTCCTACTGTACATAGTTCTAGGGCCTGCTTTAAGTGATTTCTTTTCTTCACCTTTATTATTTTCTTGTAATTCTGTATGTATAGTGTAATAGTCTTTTTGTTAACTTTCTTTTTTTCCCTTTAAATGATTAAGCACGATCATGTCCCTTTTTTTAAGCTTTTATCTGAGAGAAACAATGCCTTAAAATAAGAGCATTAATAAGAAACTATGCACAAAATAGCTTTCCTCTGCTCGTTCTGTACATTGCTCTTGTAAATGCTGATGATCTGTGAAGACCTGCAGATGCAGCGTGGTAAAAATGCAGGAAAAGTTTGAAGAGTTACACATATAGTTCACTCTGTACACTGAGTTTTACGGTGGGTGACACAAAGGTAGCATTTTGTCTGGCATGAGGAAACTTTATACTAGGAAACTTTCAACCCACCAACAGATCAGCATCCGAGTTGAGCTTGCTTCATCTGCTGGGTGTCTTGCAGACTCCTGAAGAGAGATTCATTGGGGAAGTACATACAGTGCCAAAATCAACAGCAGCAGCATCGTACAGCTTTGTTCAAGGACTTTAAATGCTTTCCTGTTTTGGCAGCCAGTTTCTAAACCTGACTTTGTGGTGAAGTCTCATATTTATAGAAAACAAGGATAGCGATATTTAGGACAACTGAAATAAAGGCTGGAAAAGAGAAATCAAACAGACTTGAACACTGAAGCAACCTCAAGCATCTCTTATATTTTGATGATCTATTTTTTTAAGGAAAATACTCACATGATCGGGGATGTATGTAACCGAGATCAAGGAAATGGAATTCCAGTACAATATGCATGAAAGACGGCACGCAAAGAATTATGTAGCAGCAGCACTTAGTGTGAGGCTGGAGGGAGTGCTAACAATGTAGCAAAAGATAAAGTAGACTGTCACCCACTGTAAACATCTGCCAGTGGACACTTTTATTAGGAGTTTTACAAGTGATCTATGTGAATGCACAGAGGCCTTTGTTTTGAAGGCTTTGCATTTTTTTTATGTGGGAAGAAAATGTCAATCCCAGGTAATTAGGCAGTAGACCCAAAGCACACTTGCATTCAATGCATTTTGTTTATAAAATGAGGCCTTGTTTTTCAGCTTCATCTGCAGTTCTATGTGAAGATTGACAAATCAGTTTTTACCTGTTTATTAATAAAACCTAATTTGGATATCTTGAGTTGATGGTTTTGTGATTTAGCTGGGTAAACTGCCTTTGTAACAGATAAGTTATTTATAAAAATTAAAAAAAAAATTATATTCTAATGTTTTCTTCTGTGATTTGTTTGCTTTTTCCATGCTATGGAGCAACAGAATACTCAACGGAACAATAAGTATTAACAGTATTAAAAGTAGGATGATTTCTTATACCAGAGTTTTTACTTAAACTTTTGTCTTGTAGAACCTTGTGTCTCTCCTCCCAGGCACTATTCTGTTTAATTCAGGGAGGGTATGGAATGTATTTCATAAAGTTGCACTGACTAAATTCTTTCCTGACCAAAGACCAATTCACTTACTCATAAAGTGATAAGCTGGACACAGGCCCTTTTTACTTCATGCTTCAGGGGTTTACGATTTTAAAAATATTTTTCTAATCAAAATGGGTAACCACTTTGTCCAGGGCAATAGATGATATAGTTACATTGATATAAGCATGGTTTAAAGGATGAACGTGGTTAAACTGTATTTTGGTGCTATGTATATAATAAGTGCTGTGAGATATTCAGTGTTCTTACACATGTCTTTCCCCCATGGACCCTGTCTAAGCAGACAGTTAGTACTTGGAGTTTGGCTTTCCTGCGACACAGTGATGCTGTGTGAAAGTTCTTCAGGAGGCCTCTGTAAACAGATCTAGCAAAAAACTAACTGCAGATCCAGCAAAAATCTTTCCTTAACACATTCAACTGGAGTACCTTAATCTGCAGTAGGAAATAAAGTGGTTGGAGCAAGGAGGGCAGCTGTATTTAAAAAGCAAACAACAAACTCCAGTCAGCTGTGGGGTGGAATGAGCATATTTGGAAAATAGGCAAGATGGAATTCTTCTCATTCTATAAAATGCATAATTGATCTTTTCCCTGCATTTATTTGAGCGTTTATTTTTCTGAAGGGGAACAAAATATTTACATCGTAGCTCCAGTTAGCTGTGCAGAGCCATCCACACAATATGAGTGTGTATTGGACAGTCTGTTCAATAAATGATCCTGGAATAGTGGCATAAGAGCAGTTATGTCTCCTGTGTCACCTCTTCTACAGACTTTTGCCTTCACCTTCAGGGGTTTTATGTTCCTTGTGTATTTCAGGTCACATGTATCATCAGCACTTCCTTCAAGCTGATACCAGTATAGTGACATATCACTATAGTATGTCTTTATTGGTTTCAGTTAAAAGGATGAAATAGGACTGGATTCACTGCTGATTTATTTTTTTAATTTTTTTCCTGATAGAGGATAACTATAAAAAAAGAAACATTTGCAGTAAGGTTAAACTTTGCATTGTGTACATCGGTAGTTTATCTTGGATGCTGATTTATGACTTGACTTTTCTGTACTGTCTTTGTCAGAGATCTCTGTAACTGTAAAAAAAAAACCTCTTTGGCAGGAAGGCATTGCTCTTCCTGGCTTTCAGAGATTCTCCTGTTTTTTGTGAATGCATAAGATTATCGCTTGGTCAAGTTTCAGAATAGGGGTAACATTAAAAATGTAGCAACAGAACTGAGACAAAGAGATGGTAACGGGCTGCTGTGTGTCATCATCTCTATGGAACTGACTCCAGTTCACCTTGCCACTTTTCTAGATAAATTAGAAAAACATTTATCTTGTGCAGTCAGCACTCAATAGAGCTATTCTTTTACCTGGGAGTGTGGTTAGGTGTGGCACCTCTGAAATTCATATTAATTGTGAGATTCAGTATCTTCGGTCTCAAGCTAATGATAGATTGGTTTATAAGCTGCATGGTTGGTATTTGTGCCTGTCTGTGGATTTGCATTATTTGTGTGAATTTAATCAATTTTGTGGTCTCGAAATGTCTGCCTTCAGCGTACTTTGTAGATGACCAGGGACAAAAGTATCCTTATCAGTACTACATTTCTTCAGTCAAATTCCTCTGCTATAAGTGTACACTGGAGCCTGGACACAAATTAAAGGGAGACTTGATTAAAGATATAGAACAAATAATTGAAAAAAAAAAGCCAACTATTGAATTTACCAAGTATTTACCCTTTTCAATACTATGTTGGTATTCTAAAATGGGAGTATTGCTACAAAGCAGTGGCAGAAACTTTACAATACAGTTAATTAACAGCATATACAATGCAGCTTCTGAATGCACGGCAACTCCCAGGAATATCTAATTCTAACTTTAGCAAGAAAAAAGATATTTTATTTATCTCTTTATTTGTTAAAATACCCTTGTAAGTTGAACAGAAAATAGAAATTAGCTTTAAACTTTTGATTCCTTTCATGGGTACAGAGTAGAATGGAAGGGAACAGTATGTTCCTTTTTAAGCTGACTGCTTGAATAGCTCTTTTATTGCTTACTTTGAGGAACAGTCTTTGATTTTATGTAGTCCAAAATGCCTTGTAAGGTTCATATTTTAAAATGTGTTGTGTTAATGGCTTTGAATTCTGTGACTGCTTTTTTTCCCACTGCTTATAGGAGCACAGTGCCAGTACAATTTTGATGTAGTTGATGTGGTAACGAATGGAGATGATGTATATTGAGCATTTCTAATGGGGTTTTGTCTTAGGACATATTGGCAGACCCCATCCAGGATGTGACTGATAAGCTTCACCTAAATTCAAGTTCCTGTGGGGAGTGATTTAAGATCCAAGGCTAAGAAATACAATGTTCGAGACACCAGGGAAATGGACTAAGGAATCCTGTCTTTTGTTCTTCATATACAGAAGCAAGTGTTGTTGCTTTTCTTGCACCCTTCTGTAACATGCAAATTAAAATGTGGCAAACATAAGACCTCAAGGCTGGAAAAGGATGTCAGGAACTCGGAAGGTTCCATGAGAGAAATGCAGGTGTCACCACTGTGTATCTGTTTATGTGACAGCCACATCTCCACTGTGCACTAAGGTCTCACGCTTGCCACACTTTGTTACATGCCAAGGAAAGATTCACAAGGTTTTCATAAGAAAAGGACAGTGGGAAGCAAGTCCCTGGAGTGCCTCATCTGACTCGTACACAGATGCTTACCCACAGGAGAGGAGAGGGACCTGCATCTAAAAGGGGTTGTTCTTCCTCCATGGTGTTGGAGATTGGACACCAATTCCTTAAAACAGTCTCAAAAGAAAGGCCAGTGCATCAGTAATTCTAGATTAGCTTTGTACCATCGTACTACAACAACAAACTCTCTTAAAAGTGATGTTTTCTAATTAAGGTAGTAAATCTAGAAGTGAGTTCAAAATAGGTTAATGAATATTGATAGATCTTCTGAAGCGACAGGAAACATATTTCAAATGAGAGAATGAATGTTTGTTCAGAAAGAAAACTTGATTACAAAAGTTATCAGCCCTAAAACTTTAGATAAAGAATAGTTTTATAGTGATTTTATGTTGATATAAATTATAAGCAAATCAATGTATGTACAGCAGATATAAAAAATATTTCATTTACAAACTGCTTATTTGTAGTAGTAACTCTGTACTTCAGAGCTGTAAATTAGGGCCCCTTTTTTCTTTATTATTTGGGCTTTTTAATATATTTTTAATATTTGATATTTCATGTCTTGTAGTCTGGATAGAACAAAATTGGATGGATGGATTTATTTTTTTACCAAATCTTTTCTCATTTTTGCTCTTGTTTGTTTTTGTTTTGTGTTAGTCAGATTTCCAGAATTACTTCTTTAGTATCTTACTTTATTGTCATGGAAACTTACTGTCACATCATCTGGGGACCTGCTGTTTGGAAGAAGGATGTAGGAGATACTTGGATGTGTTGTGCCCCTTCCTACTACTCTGGTTACTCTGGGGCTGGAGCTGACTGGGAGACTGTGGACAGTAGTGAAAAAAATGTGAAATGCTACTTAAAAGACATTTCACCAAAAGTGTCATAGAATCGTTGAATGGTTTGGGTTGGAAGGGACGTTTGAGGTCATTAAGTTCCAAACCCCCTGCTATGGACAGGGACGCCTTCCATTAGACCAGGATGCTCAAAGCCTCACCCAACCTGGCCCTTGGTTTGTCTAAAGGGACCTGTTAGAAATGGTCCATCTCAGCAATATTACTGTGTCACTGGCTCACTTTTGAAAAGATCCTCTGTTTTTGTGACATGGCAGCTCTGTGCCAAGAAGTGTGCAGAACGTAAACCCAGCTTCTTGCTATTCCCTGTACCTTTTCTCATCTCTGTTCTTATCTCTGCCTCTGTCTTTTAAGCTTTCCTTTTCTCCATCTCTAATTAGAGACTTGAACAAGCACTCAAGCCAAATCTTGTATGTTTTTTTGTAGCTATCTGATAGCTAGAGTGAAAAATTGGATTAAAACTGGTTTGCATCTTTTGTTTTCTTCCATGAGCCTTTTTCTTCCCTCTATGTTTTGGGGCCAGAAACCAAATTTAAATATAACCTGAGGAAAGAAAATACTGTTCTTCCGGCAGAGATATTTGACACAATTATGAAAAGATTGTCATGAGATGTCTTTTCTGCCAGCAAGAATCACTTTTTGGTAGCCAGTGTCTACAGCTTATATTTGCTGTCATAGGGAGGATGTTGGATGCTGTCATCAGACATCCAGCTTGAAATCAGTATGGTTTGATGCCGTGTCACAGACTTGTTCAGTGGTTTGGGGAGAGTTGTGTAGGTCCGTGTCTAGATGTTCCATAGCAGCAGTATGACCTTTCTCACTTCTACACTGTTTCTTGTGCAGTTCCTCTGCAATTGAGAAAGCATTTAGAGGTGTGTATCTCTTTTCATGTTTTCTGTCCATGTTCCTATATGTTAAGGTTTTGAAGAACTGGAGCTGTGTACTAGAAGATCATACTCTGTTGCTGCAACTAAGCTGCTGCCGGGCTTAAGCTAAAAAAAAAAAAAAGGCAACGTGACTCTTGGCTTTGGCTTCATAGTCCTTGGCACAGCTGCCCTGTATATGAGAAAGAAAATGTCGTTAGTGTTTTTTGAGCTGAAGGACATGACAAAAGCTTTCCCTCTTTAATAATGATTAGTAATCTGGGTTTTTTTCCTGCTGAGCTTGATACTTTTAAATTAACTGGCTTAGGCTTTTTGAACCCCTAAGGAAACCAAGTGCTGTGCTGCCTGACCACTGTTCTGACCCTATGAGCTTCACTTCTGGCCCTGGGACTCTGGACTAAATGAAACAGAGCAGCCAGCTAGCATGGGCTGGGGCTGAATTTCCTTTTGTTAATGGACCCTGCAGCTGCTGTGATGGGTCTCACCAGGCAGGGCTCCACAGCCCTTGCCATCAAGCTGCACCCTCCAACTGTATCTGTAGTTTTGCTCTGAACATTCCTGGGCCCTCAAAGTGGGAAGGAAAGTTTCAAGCATCACATCATATGGCACAGCTACGCTTGACAGTTGCTTTGGGTGCAACTATAACTCATGAAAACTATCTCTCTCCACCACTCAACTGTACTGTTTTTTCAGGAAGCATCAAGAACTGGAACACATCACAGCTGCCTTGAAAAATGGTAAAGTTTTTTTTTTTCAAAGTGGATATAAGTAATGTACAAAGGTATGTCTTAATGTAGTTTTTTTGAAAAGTGCATCATCCATCTCCTGATCTATTGCTTCGTGTTGGTTTTCATTCTCTTTTCATCCTGTTCTTTTCATCCTGTTCTTTTTCTGTACCAATCCCTGTATCCCAATAGCGGGATTGAACCTGTTGATTTTTTGATTGTGTACAGTGGTTGAGTTCAAGACTTGAATAAGCATCTAGATCTCAGTTGAACATCAGCTTGTCACTCCCTGGCAGCCATGCTTTTCTCTTGATTTTTAAAACACTTCTAGTAGTCATAGTACTGCCCCAGGAGGTGGTAGGCTGCCATGTGGTGATTTCAGCTCAGTATCTTTTAATTTGACATGTGAAATTCATCTCATGCAACTAAGACAAAAGGCGTTAGTAATGCTTCAGAGTGGGGATTGCATCACACCCTCCGCCCCACACTCAGCTGGAAGTGTCCTCATTGCTTGTTTACAGGGCTGTACTCTGTGATGCTCCCATTCTCTGTGGAGCTGTTAATGAGCTATGAATCCTGTGTTCTGGCATCAGAATGGCACACCCTCCCTAGGGGCAACAGGGAATGGCTGATCTCAGCACTACCCTTCTTTGGTCACATCAGCTGTTTTCTGACTAGTGCAGGAGGGTTTTCACTTCTGAAGGCAAAAGGAAGTTATCAAGTGATATTTTTTCTGAATTTTGATTTTATGACTCTAGCCAGGTCTCAGGAAGGTAACACAGCTCATTTCACATCACAGTTGGCTTCTGCTGTTACTGCCATAACCTAATTTATTTTTATTTTCATTTTGTTTTAAGAGTACAAGCATTTAAATCCAACCTTATAAAGACCAATTACTAGAATGCACCAGTGAAGAAGCTGTTAGGTAAGGGCCTGACTAGGTGGCATTCATTGGATTGCTCAGAGGCTTGTTACATCTGTCATTAGTTTTCTGTTAGCCACTTCTGTATGAGCCTCTAAATCATCAACCATCGCTCATGTTTGACAGAGCTTGCTTTTTCTGGTATTCTCCACCCCGAAACCCTCCTGTAGTGTGTTTAGCTACAAAAGCTGCTCCATACCTGCAGTTTCTCTTGGCTGCCTCTGGTGGCTTTTTATCTGGTGGTTTGAGAGGGTACCTACTAGCTGTCAGGACACAGGCATGGTTAGCTCTCTCTTTATATCCTCGAGCAGTAACATTAGCCAGCATGCTTGCTGACCTTTTCCAGATGTTTTTTCACCAGCCTTCAGTATTTGGGTCAATGGAGTTTGCTTTTCCTGCCGTTTTAGCCCTTTCCAGTCAGGAGCAGATAAACCTGCTGCAGTTTTGAGAGGGGTTATACCACGTTATGGGCATGGGGAACTCCCAAACCATGTGTTTTCTCATTCTCTCTTGTCTTTCCTGCTAGCATGTTTGATGGTGCAGGGCTTGATGTAATGCACACGAGCTGCTGAGTCACTCCTGAGCTGGCAAAGGTTTTATTGTACTCTTAACCCAATATAGAGTGTCTGGTCCCTGGGCAGGCAGGAGCAAAGCTGATGTTTCCTGCTTCCTTCAGAATCACATCAAGGCCAGCCTGGGGGAATCTTTGCTTTTAGCTGTGTGCAGCTTTTGGTGCCAGTAACCCTGTGCTTCAGCTGCCATGAACTGCAGAGCAATGTTTCGAGGCTGGGCCATGGCAGCACCCTAGGGGTGTTCAGGCAAAGCCTACGTGCACAGAATATTCTGAGTTGGAAGGAACCCACCAGGATAGAGTCCAGCTTCTGGCCTGTGCAGGACACCCCAAGAATCACACCGTGTGCCTCAGAGTGTTGTCCAAATGCTTCTTGAACCCTGTCAGGCTTGGTGCTCTGACCACTTCCCTGGGGAGTTTATTCCAGCACCTAAGCACCCTCTGGATGAAGAACCTTTCCCTGATATCCAACCTAAACCTCCCCTGACACAGTTTTAGGCCATTCCCTCAGGTCCTGTCACTGGTCACCAGAGATCAGTGTCTGCCCCTCGTCCTTCCTCCATAAGGAAGTTGTGGACTGCAATGAGGTCTTCACTCAGTCTCTTCTCCAGGCTGAACAGACCAAGAGCCCTCAACAGCTCCTCTTATGGCTTCCCCTCAAGGCCCTTCACCATCTTTGCTGCCCTCCTTTGGACACTCTTGAGAGTTTAATATCCTTCTTATATTGCGGTGCCCCAAACTGCACACAATATTCAAGGTGAGGCCGCACCTTATGGGTCCTTTTGGGTGCCAGCTCTGTATTGATCCGATGTAAGATAATATTTATACATAATAAAATATATATTTGTATTTATAATAGAATAGATTTTATTATATATAAAAATATATATTTATATTTTTATAAATAAGACATATATTTATACATTGTAAAATTGTCTGTTCTCTGGAAGATTTGCTTTGGAAGTTGTTTAAGAAGGGATGGGGATGCCTTCTTTTTTTCACAAATTCTGGTACATATGATGGAGTTTAGAAGGCATGTGTAACTTTCGTGATATCGTTACTAATGGCTCTGATGTAATTCTGCCTTGAAATAGGACAAACTGCATTCACTAGAACAGAAAAAGACTGTATGGAGCCCTGAAAACCAAGAGCTGGGCACCACAAATGCAGTAGTTAAAGCAGGCCTGAATAAATGAAAACAAATATGTCACAGCACTGGGAATATCTGCTGGTCTTTGGGCAAATACAGGCTCCATCAGGGGGCTCAGGAAATACTGCTTTCCAGCCAGCATTGCTGCTTTGCTGGTGAGGTGGTAGCTGGAGCTAAAGGGTTATTTGTGCCTCTGGCAAGGAGCTTAGAACAAGGCTGCAGGCAGGTTTCAGATAGCTATGAGCTCAAGCCAGTAAGTGCTGAGTTGCACATCCAGCCTCTGCCTGGCTAATGGAGAATTTTATTTTCAGTTCTGTGGAGATGTGAGCGCACAACCCAACTACCCAGCTTTGGGCAATTGTACAGCTGTGGTGACCCCACTCCCTAAAAATACAAGGAAAGAAGGTGTAAAAGGAATTCAATAGGAAATTGTGGCATTTTGAGCTGTTTTGGAAGAAGCTTTTCTCCCCCTTCCTCCCACTTAATCCTGCCTTACAGTTGCATGCTGGGAATATTTGTTGTATATCTGCCTAACTGTTGATTAACACACATACAAGATAATAAACTTAATTAGTTAAAATCCCATGTATTCTGATTGCCTGCTAATACCCAAAGTACACCTGGAAAGACTTTGGAGATAACGTTTGTAAGGCAATGCTATCTGGGCTTGGAGAGAGAGTGTTTTTCCAATTAATTTCTGCCTAAGGATTGGCTGTGATACTTATCCAACTGGCAACCCTAGTTTCGGATTTCAGCTTTAAAATATAATTGGCAGCTCAGCAAATTCATAAAATTGATCCCTATTCACACTTATTTTTGGCTTGCATTAAGAATGTGCCAACCTGGAACTCTAAACTTAACCCCAAGTGACTTTCCCAGGGCTGCTGCCCTGAAAGGAAAGCCTGGCAGCAGTGCCTGGGCCCCAGCCAAGATAAATCCTGAGCTGCCAATGGCAGGACAGTCATAGCTTGAACTGCAGGTGAGGGGAGAATAAAAAGATGGAATAAAGGGTGGATTTTGCAAAATGTCCCCTTTCTGAAACCTGTTACTCTGCATTTGACGTTTACTGCTCCACAGCCTGACACAGTGCTACAACTTCTAAGACCATCTGAGCTGCTGTGTGTGCTTTTAGGGCTGCTTAAACATAAAACACAGGCCAAAGTCAAGGTGTGGGGTAAATACGTAACAGTGCCATGTGTTTCAGCTCTGTGTACGAAGCAGCAGATCACAGAAGGCAACGGAATCGTTTCAGATGGTGTGATCAAGCCTCACCTGCAGGTACATGGTTTCTTTCAACCTGCAGGAGCCTCTCTGGCCAGGAGGCAGGCCAAAGCAGAGTTGACTTGGTGCTGAGCAGAGCTGAAACTCTGCCGCACAGCCCTCCAACCTGTGCTGTCTTGTCAGTTCTGTTCCACGTGCAGATGAAGGGAAACTTCTGCTGATGGGATTTATGCGAGTGGATAGGACCGGCTTCTGAAAGTCAGCCATGGAGCAGCAAGTACTGTTTCTAGTGCTACCACATTGACACCTTGTGGTGAACTTGGCCTTCATGTTTTTTAAAAATATGGTACTGGTGTATGTCTTATGAATGTCAATTGCTAGACATTTCCTAGAGGCTTCCACTTGGCTGTGTATACTTTTTCTTTCAACAACTCTACTTAAGTCCCCTTGGACAAATTCAAATATTAGAACATCAAAGAGCAAAGTGCAGAGACTGACCTAAACCAGTCTCCCAAATACCATCCCTAGTTGCATATCAGTATTGTAGAAGATGAATAGAAATAATCACTGGAGAATATTTCTTTTAGCTTTCTGCTGATCTAGAACTTGGATTATCTGCCCATTTTTTCCAGCATATTTGACTTCAGCTGAAACTGATATTCACTTTTTTCCCCTTCTGCCAGGGTTAAAAATGACCTAAGGAAGATGCTCTAAAGGTTTAAAGATCTTCCATCTGGTTCCTAAGTGAAGCCAGGGCTCCAAATCCACCATATGTCATACATTATGTTATGAGCAAAAGGATATGCAGATACTGAAATTCTTCTCCAAGAATGTTTCCCTGCTGGAAATAACATTTTTACAAGCTTCTGTATTCCCTTCAGCTTCTTCCTAACAGGACCTCCTGTGGGGAAAACTTGGTATTTCTCATTCCGATGATGGTTTTGGGTAACGCTTATAATTGTCTGCCAATGACTATGTATATTTTGGCAATAACAAATCATACTCAAGTTTGTTTCCCTGCTAAAAATTTCCTCAGTACCACTTTTGGAGCAGTGGTGGGATGGACTGCAACCTTTTTCAGGCCATCATGGCATTTATGCTTTTGTTTTCCCTGTTGCTGCACAATGTGGTTTTATTTATGAAATACATTTTGCCATTTACCATTTCAAGTACTAAAAGCCATCATATTCCTCTGCTTCTCCTGCTGCCCCCCTTAGCAAGCACTGGTTGCTCTTTAATCCTATTAGGCAGTTCTTGTCTCTGTGCAGCTCTCCTGACAATGCCAGGAGAACATTAATTCCTGTAGTAAAATGAAAAACCGAATCACCAGACAGTGCAGGTATCTCTGTCTTGGCTTTGTGTTCAGTGTTGTAGTTCATTTGGTTATTAGAGTTGATGCTGCTCCTTATTTAGTTTTCTCAGTTGTTTGGAGTGTCTGCAGATATTAGATTACAGCTACTAAATTCAGCAAGCTGCCAGCCACAGGAGAGCTGGACCCACTTTGCTCAGTATTGCAAGTGTGCAGATGGGTGGCAGCTACCTTTTGCAGTCTTTCTTTGTACAGCAGTTCCTTTCTGAGGTTTAGCCTACCATATGTGACATTCAGTACTTGCTTCTTCAAGCTCTACCACTCGTTAATTTTATTTAATTGCTTTTTTTATCTTTTCTTGAGAAAATTGACTTCTGTTTGCCCTCTTTGACACTTTTTATGTTTTGTTGCCTGCTCCTAGTTTGTTTTTCTTCTGCCATTAAGTGTCCTAATGACCATTTGTCTTCTCTATGAAACCAGTAGTGTTAATAACTCCCTCGAGATGTACAAACTAGGGAATAGTAAGTGAAAGATGAATGTGGCTTTTACAGTAGGATTTAAGAGCATATGGTGGCTGAGTTTCTGCTAGCATCCCCTTTGATCCTTAGAGAAAAGAAAACTGTATGAAGTCAGCACAAGCACCTTTGAATGTAACTTTGCCTCTGTTTCCTTCCCCAAACAGCTTTTGCTGGGAAGACTGCTTTAAGGTGCTATGGGAAAACAGCTTGAGCGTATCAGACCTCTGCCAGGCCAAAGCCATCTATGTCATGATTTTAACAGCACCAACAAAACCCAAACCAAACAATATTTAAAAAAAAAAAAGAAAAAGAAAAAGAAAATAGAAAAGAAACCCATAAAAAACCCCTTCAGCTGGAGGGCGGAGGGGAAGGGAGAGATAGGATGCTATCTGAGTATGTGGGACAGCAAGGCAGGAGGTGAGTACGCAAGGAGGTAGCAGGGAAGTGAAAGGAGCACAAAACTAGAGTTTGGGCTGGCAGTGGGTGGGGATGCATGGTTTTGTGGAGGTAGAAGGACAGGGTTTGGGGTGACAAGATGTTTGGTAACTTGTGCCCCACTCCATAAAGGTTGCAATGGAAATCCTGATCCCAGCAAGAATAGGAGAAAAAAGGGAAGACGAGGAAACTGCTTGACTCAGGGAAAGAGGAGGAGCCCAGTGTGGTTACAGTGAACAATTCTGGTGCTGCTGAGAAGTTGTTGCAGGGGTGACCTCCACCCAAGACTTCTCAGTGAAATATTTGTGTATAGTTTCCCTAGCCTCTTGCAAGGGAGGATGTTGGTAGATTCCTGACTCTTTGGGAAAGGGTGAGAGTTGAGAAAGTAAGAGGATTCCCTTTTCTGACTTTTTTTTTTTTTAATCTTAAAATTAACTTGGCAACACTGTAAATCTCCCTTGGGAAAGCGGCCCATCTCCTGGAGGATTGCTCCCACTGCTTCCAGCTTCTTCCAAAAGAGTCTTGACAACTAAAAAGCAAAGAACATCAAGGGCTTTCTGAGCCTGTTAAGATTTATGGGTTCATTTTCAACTTGGCAGTGAGAGCTGGCCTTAAATGCATCTCAGCAGAGATACCAAATAGCAACAGCCTCCTACCCTGTCTGTATAAGAGCTGCCACCTCCTTTCTGTTAGCATGTTAGCAGCCCCTTCCCTTATTTCAGGAGCTGACAAAGGCAAAAAGAAATCCTCCTGCTTTTGAAAGTGCAAAGGGTGCTGGAGCATGAGCCCCATGTGCTTGTGCTGTGGTGAAATAACGAAAGGGTCTGTGCTTTCTGTGGGCTTCTGGCCAGCGGCAGAGCTCCTCTCAAACAGGCAGTGACACAGTGCTGCTGCTGAGCTGCCCTTCAAACAAAATCTCCATGAGAAAAAACCCTCTGGTGAGCACAAGAGCCAAGAGAAATCAATTTCTGTTTAGCACCAAAGTCTGATTTATTTTCTCAGACACTTTCTCAGCAGAATGCACATCCTATGTACTTTACTAAAAGATTCCTCAGTAAATAAGACAGAAGTGAAAGAAAAATAAGTTTTGAACATTGAGAGAGGCTTTTGAACAACCACCAAATTCCTGTGCATCCTCAAAGGAAAAGGAGAAAAGCTTATGCACGTCTCCAGCAAGCTGAGGGCACCATATAGAGGCAGTGTGCCAATTTTCCTGTAGATTTTTAAATGCTTTCTGTGTCAGAAGATATATGTGCATTCCAGACATGAAAATAAATGTTGACATGTAACAGTTATATCTTGGTCTGTTGCTGTGGTATATATATTTTCTGAATGCTGTCATTTGGGACTTGCTTTGTTTGAGTAGGTGAAAGGTATTTTTCCACTCTGCAAGTGTATGTATGTGTACAGCAGTAGTTGAGAAAGACCTGGTACAGGTTGCAAGGCAAGCTGATGTGCCCGGCCCTGCATAGGCACAATGTAGGCATTTAATCCATGAAATATCTCAAGTTGCTTCTGTGTAGGTGAGATGCATTGTGTATCACAGTGCAAATAACCATGGCTGTAGAACTCAAGTACTTTTCAAAGCACTTTGTGGGGAATTTATTCCATAGGGTTTTTTCGATGCAATTTCTAATATTTATGTAATATGCAGTGGATAAGTTTATAAGCCATTCTGACAATCTATATGACAAATGGAAAAAACTGTCAAGTTCTGTGAAGATAAATCATATCTCCAAACTCCAAATTATAATTTCTTGGAGCCAACCACATTGGCAAAAGAAATTGAACAGATACAGTATATTATTTCCTGAAGATTCTTTAAACACCACCACCAAAAAAAAGAGCTGGTGGTGGTTTCCAGAGGGAAAACTGCTTTCAAAAAATGCATTGTGTGATAATGTCACTACATGTAAATTACTACTCCCTTTTCAAAAGCAAGAGAATTCCAACTTCTCAGTGATGACCATGTTTAATTCCTGCCTGGAACCAACAATACTGATTGCACTTCAGAGAAATTAAATACTTCAGGGTCAGAGAGTTTGAAAATCCCACCTGAATGATGAAGCATCAGTGCTAAGAGGATTGGAAAACAAAACCAAACACCAAACGAAACCAAGAAAACATCCAAACAAGCCCCAGAAAATAAGGAAGACATTATCCAGAACAAAGTGTTATAGATGAATGTTCTATAATGTGTTAAAGCATTTTTAAAACATGTCATACTGACATACTTAAACTTTGGTATAATGCCAAAAACCCTCAGGGTCAACCTTAGTATTTGAATTATAACCTGAAGAATTCAGTGGAATAATACAGAAATTAGCAGCTTTACAGCCTACTGAAAATCAAACATGTCCAAACAGGACATATTTTAAATATTTGTAATCATAAATTATCTGTATAATTGCATTATGGGGCCACATTTAGCGATAAAGGGTTAAGTCAACAATAGTTTTCTTATTCAATACAAGAGACATTTTAAGGCTTTTTTTCTTCTTTTTCTCCTCTTGGCATCATTTGGATTTCTGAATTTTTTTAATTACCAACCCTTAGCCCTCAGTCCACATCAGGAGTTACACTGAAGATGACTTCCTTGAGTTGACTTATGTTGTGCGTGGTACCTGAGAAATGTACCTGCAGCTCCCTTCAAGGGCTCTGGTGTAGCTCCACCACCTCTGCTAGTGATTCTATGTGTTCTCAGCATTGCTTAATAAACATGAAATATGTCTTTGAAAGCTCACTTATATCAGGCTGGGCTTGTATCGGCTAATAACACAGACCCAAAGATGCCTTCTAGCAGAGAGCACAGCCCTATGTTAGGGGAAAATGGCCAAATAGTTTTCTATGCTAGCTGAGCAAGTAGTCACGGGGAGGTCATGGGGGAGCCCGTTACTGAGAACAGTGGAAGTTGAACAATAGGTTGGGACTTCAAAAACATGCCTTATGTTTCAGGGCATTAATGAAACTTTATGCCATCCTGAATCCAGTCACCAGTGAGGTTCAAATGCTGACAGCCCAGTTACCCCAAGCCGTGCTGTTCCCTTTCCTGGGAGGTGGAATGCGATCCCACTGCAGTGGACGACAGCCTTTGCCTTGACTAGATGTCCTGTGCAACATAGCTGGTTGATACTTATACTTGTATTCCTGGAACAGCTGCAACCCTTGCCATAACACACTTCAATAACACTTAGTTAAGCCTCAGAGTAGCATCTTTTTGCCCTAGGACTTGTGCTTATTGGGAAAGGTTTGCTCTACAGATTTCACAGGTTTCTGTGTTTTTGAATCAGTAAAGCCAAACAAGCAATACGATAGAATCATAGAATGGTTTGGGTTGGAAGTGACCTTAAAGATCATCTAATTCCAACCCCCTTGCCATGGACAGGAATACCTTCCACTAGAGCAGGTTGCTCAGAACCCCATCCAACATGGGCCTTGAGCACTGCCAGGGTTGGGGAATCCACCACTTCTCTGGGCAACCTGTTCCAATGCCTCACCACCCTCACAGAAAAGAATTTCTTCCTCACATCTAATCTAAACATACCCTCTTTCAGTTTGAAGCCATTCCCCCTTGTCCTATCATTACAGTTCCTGATGAAGAGTCTCTCTCTGGCTTCCTTCTAGGCCCCCTTCAGATACTGGAAGGTGCTATGAGGTCTCCAAGCAATCTTCTCTTCTCCAGGCTGAACAGCCCAACTTTCTCAGCCCGTCTTCATAGGGGAGGAGCTCCAGTCCCCTTATCCTTGATATCAGGGTACAAAGTCATGACCTGGTTCATCTCGCTGTAAGGAAAAAGGGAGCACAGCTCCCTGTGTATGTTTACTTGCTGGGCAGAGGACGGCCTTTCAGCTGGGGCGCGCCAGTAGTCACTGTAAGAGGCACTGGGGTAAGCACGGGCTTTCTGGAAGAAGCCCGGTCTGTGGCTGGAGTCTAACAGGAAGGGCTGCCGTGGGGGCTGGCTGGGGGAACAGTGCTGCTGCTGCTGCAGCTGGTGCTCACTGTACAAGTGAAGCATGTCAGGGGGAAGAACTGTGGACTGCAGCAAAACATGCTGCTGAGTCCCCAGGGTCTGTTTGTGCTGAGCACCATCGGGGACATAGCAGCTCCTCTGCCCCGTTCTGTGCATGCCGCAGCACTCATGAGGCCAGCTGTGCTCTGGGCACATCCCGCCTCGCGCAGCGGGGAGCACTGTTTGCTGGAAAGGGCGCCCCAGTGAGCAGGTGTGGTCCAAGCTATGAGGGTGGTGAAGTGAGAACAGCTTGTGCCTGAGGTCACCGCAGTGATGAGGGTTGTCCATCACCTCCCTGTCCTGAGAGGTTTGTATGGACCAGTTATAGCTGTAGGTGCCATCACCAATGGACATGGCTGACATCTGCTCCAGGAGCGGTTGGTCTCGCAGCGGCTCTGGCTGTGGCAAGCACTGGTCCAGCCCCAGGTCAGAGCTGGGACCACCAGCCCAGGCACTGGATATCTGCTCAGGACAGCTCCTCTGGGAACTCCCTGAGTAGGAGGAAGGCCCTGCACCGCCTCTGGCTTCTTGCAGAGTTTCTGTGCAGGCTTCACAGGGTGCAGGCTCTCCTCTGGTCTTGTACAGTGAGCAGTTACATCTCTCCTCCTCTTTCCCCAGGGTTAACAGGACCTTTGTTTTGGCCCTGAGCTCATCAGCAACTGAAAGCTGAGCTTGACGTAGTCTCTCTGGATGGTAAAATTTGCATTTATTGCCATAGGTGCATTTTTTACCTGAAAGAGTCAAAAATATCAGGCAGAAGGTTGTCACTAGCACCAACATCAATTAACACACTCATCACTTCTCCCCAGCACCAGGCATTTGCATGGGTGTGATGAGAACAAACAGGGAAAAGAGGAACTGCTATTTTCGGATTTGGTACTGTTGACCCCAGATTTAAATAAAGCTGACATAAATAACAGGGTGAAGCAACAGTGAAAGGAAGTTTCTGCTATTTTGGAAGTGTCTGATATTCATTTATGTTTTGGTTCCTGCACTCAGTGGGCTGGGACGTCTGCTGCTACAAAGGGTTGCTTTAAGAAATGGCATAGGGGTTTACCTCTGAGAAACCTGCACATTGCTGGAGAGGTGCTGGGAGGGGAAAGGGGGAAAGTGTTTGGATGGATTTTCCCAAGTGCTACAGCACAAGTTCACAAAGTGAGAAATGTGTGCAGGCAGGGTGGTCAACACAGCCATGGTGCCCAGTTTGGGTGCTGTGTGCAGGCAGGGATGGAGGAGCCAGAAACAGCTGCTGCCTTGGCTGAGGTTGAAGCTACTTAAGCAGGAGAGGAAAAAAGCATCACACTTTAGAGCAGCCCCAACCTAAGTCCCTACCACACAAAGCAGGACAGCACATGGCAACGTCACTTGCCCTTAACCGAAGGGAAGCACCACTGGGCTGTAAGGGGCAGGAGGAAGAGGAGGGGCAGTTCATAGCATAAGAAGAAACCCACCATAGGGGCAAGGCTGCAATTTTTTTTCAGGAAGCACCGGCTTTTTGCTGAGGAAGTTATCAAGAGTAGGTCCATGCCGGCCTAACGGATCATCAGGAGGCATAAACCTGGAAGAGTAAAAAAAGTCATGGATATAAGCACTTGTCCATGCACACTGGATGTCTCAATGATGGGCATTTCCCCAGAACACCTGAGCTCAGCTCAGCCTCGCAGACTGAGTGGTGCAAGTGCGTTATTGAAAACCTTCCCCAATGGGGATGGTGAAGGGTCAGAGAGACCAGCTTCCTGTCTCTTCTGTTCTAGAAAGTTATGATTACAAAAGCACAGGAAAAAGTGCTGTTCTGTCTTGTAGGAGAATTAAAAATACTGCCAGCCAGGTTTCTCTCATGGATTTAATTCTCTTTCTTTTAAGAAACAGAAATTAGAATACCAAGCTGTGGTTTAACATCCCAGCTTGAATTGGAAAGAAGCAAAGCTGGTCACTAATGCTGTCATTCAAATAGAAAAGTTCACAGAAGAGTGACATGGGAGAGTTTAACACCAAGTAGTAGACTACTCCTGAGGGAGTAGGAACTCAAGAAACAAGATAAGAGAAGTTGCAGTAAATTCCTCTCAGAAAAAGGCTCGTGTATTCTGCTCCTGGTGGGTCGTGCATTGATGTTGGAGCTGACTTGGCCCATAATGTTTAAATTCTAGATTGTATAACACAAACTGTCTCTTACCTGTTACTGACAAAAGAGTACATGAGTAGTCGCTGCTCAATAAACCATTTCCATTCAGGGTTTTCATTTTGGAGATCCCGGTAGTGGTCATTGGAAACTATGACTCCATCTTTTTCATAAGCAACTTTCACTATATAACGATCATCGTAGCAAACTACTCTCTTGCCTTTCACCTTCCGAGATGGTGTGTAGACAAGGATGGATTGCTTTTCAAGCTCTTCAAGAATGTGTTGATCTGATTGGGTGGTTAGCAGAAATGGATAGGATGAGGGGGGGAGGAAAGGAAAGAAAGAAACTAACTAATTAAAAATGACCAGGTCTCAATCACCTGCTAGATATTTCAGCAATTTAGGCAACTTACAGCGTTGTGATTTTCAGATGCACTGATACCTGGTGGTTATTTGGCAACTTGTAAAATTTGAGACACCTTTTTTTTATTTTTAAGTCTTACCTAAAAGGATGCCTTGAATTCTACACCAGAGGCATACTGAACCCTTGTAGTGCCCTTTTTACCCTGCTAGATCTAGAAGGCTCATAACCAGCCCTGGTGTGAGCTTTGTTTGGAGATAAAATGTGTGTGATAAAACAAAGAAATAAACTTCTTTTGCTGCTGCTATTTAGAACACTCTGACTTCTTACCATTCCTGGTCTGCAAAAAGGCAGATCCCCAGATGCTTCATCTGCAGATACCAAACTGCTGGCACAAATCCTGCAGATTTATTCCCATACAAACTGAGTCTCACTCCCCTCCATAGACTTCTGCTGATACACTTCCTTCACCAGAAGAGGAACCCTCTTCTGTGAGGGTTCCATGTACCTTCTGTATCGGGTAACAGGCTAACAGATAATAGTCATGCAGTAATGAATGTCGCTGTCTCCTGGCTGGACTTAAAAGCTCTGTAGACTCACTGTGAGCTGGAAAACTGCTTCTTTAACTCTGCTGGCGACAACTTGTGCTTGTAAAGCAGAAGGTTCAAAGCAGTGTAACAAATCCTTGTAAGTAATTTTAGCTACTAGCCAGGAGCAGTGAATGGGGCAATGAATTAATGGCTAATTTGAGTGGTGGGAAGCCTGATGTGCAACTTGCGCTATGCTTGTCTTTGCAGGGCAAAACTGTACTGGGTTCTTCACACCCCCTCTGTCTCTAAACTGCAAACTATACCCAGGATGGTCACCTACCTGCAATGGGACTGTCTTGTCGAGGGGGCTCCTTTCTCCAGAGTGGGACAAAGACCTTGATGTATGTGTGTCCCCTCTCTCGAAACCAATCCACCGCCAGCTGGATCCCCCAGCAGGAGAATACCTCTTTGTTTCCATGGCTATAAAAAAAAGGAGGATGATGAGGCAAAGCTTTTATGAAGCTTAGAGTTCTCTTTAACCAAGCCAGTAATGAAAAGGAAAAATAAACAACTTTTGTGTCATTCACCAGTTTCCAAAAAAACAACCTGGCAGGGTGTCCTGGTTAAACAGATCCAAACACCTCTTCAGAAACAGAACCAAAAACAATTTATCTGAAGCAGTTTGGATGCCTAAAAACAGAGTTATCCTATTGCCCATTTTTATGACCCAAGCCTGTTTCTTCCATCTATATCTGCATCTGGGTGCACTTGGGTCCTAAAGTACCAGCAAGTTATTAGGTCCAGTCTTTACATGCCTTGTCTGATAAGGGTTTTTGAGGAGTGAGAGTTTCTTCCAGCACCAGCAGAAATCCATTAGGCTCTCCAGTGAGAAACAAAGTGTGGCAACAGTACCATTAATGGCTGCAGCGGCTGCAAGTGTGATCACAGGGCATTCAACTGCTGATCTCCTTCGGAAACAAAAGACAAACTATGGGGGAAGAAAAGCTGCAAGAGGCAGGACAGAAAATATAGAGAACCTAACCCAGGACACCAAAAATTGGACAAGACATCAGTGGAGATGACCACAGGCACCTCATAAACACTTTTATCTTGCCCTAGTTGGTGGATTTTGCCCTAGTTGGTGGATTTTGTCTTCATTGCACAGAGAGGTAGGAAAGCCCTAGAACAAGTGTTGTGAAGGATACCAGCAAGAAGAATTATCTGAAGAATTATCAATATTCAGCATAAGACAGAAAGGATATCACCTCTAATTATTTTTCTTGAGGTTGTTTTCTAAGTTTCTCCCCCTCCCTGAAAGTTCATACTGCTTGGCATTCACTTATCTAAAATTCAACTACAATGCAGTGCATGTGTAAAGGAAGGTAATATGTTAACTACCTCTGCACGAGGAAACTAAAATGAACTCTACACAAAGTCCTAAATGAATAAACGCCCTCACAGTATGTACAGAAACCTCATCCTTGTACTTTGACCTTTCTGGATAATATCACCACAGTCTCACTCAGGCTTTCACCTCTGGAAAATGGACTTGTAAATTACTCTCTCAATTACTACACCTCCCTACAGTGACAGAGCAGTCAAGGATGATGCTGCAGTCTTAAATGACTCTCCCATCACCATCCCCTGGGGATTCATCTCTATGTACTGCCTACATCAGCCTCATAACCAAAGCTCCATTTTACACCCCATAAAAGTTTCCATCCTGAAATGGTGACCACAAATGAAAAATAGCACAATTTGGAGGAAGAAACCTCGTTGCCTATTAATAGATACCAAGGCAATAGGAAGCCTTACAAAAACCCCAGCAATAATAAATGGTCTGAAGTGCTCGACACAACGAGAACAGCTGTTTTGTTTGGTTTTAAATGACAGGATCTACCCAGGATTCACATAACATCACCTGGACAGGTGAATTGGAAGTTTGGGTGGCTTTTTCAGATAACTGCCTTTAAAAGACACTCTAGATACATCTTTGAAGCCGCGACTCAAAGAAAGTTCAGCAACAGCCTTCTTTAACATTGACTGCTTATATATATAATCCTGTGAGCTTTAGGAAAGCTGGTCTTCTACACCCAGTGCAGAAGGGGTACTCAAGCACAAGTGAGTCGGCCAAAACACCAAGCAGAACAAGTAAATGAGGCACCTGGAACTGTTTCTCAGCATTATCACTTAATCCATTTCCTGCTACATTGCTACAGCCAAACCTGGGGACCGTGTATCTAAACCAGTACGTACATGTGTGGTGTGCTGCACTGTCCACGCAATGCCAGCATCTGCTGTGCAGCAGAGCAGGGGACTCAGAGCTCTACATTCTCCCTGTGTTGTCACAGATCAGCTCCTGTCAGTCAGTTATGTCCAGTCTGTGGACCACAACTGACCTGCCAGCAACAGGTTACATTGCACTTGAGTCACAGACCAGCATGGCCCATTTCTCAGAAAATAAAGCAGCAATTTAGCATCAGTAGCATGCCATCATTAGCATGCAGTAAGTCTTTTTTAAATAGTGCAATTCCAACTCCTTTGAGAGGAAGTTTAGGCAAAACAACTCCTTTTGAAAATTGCAAATGGCCCCATCTCCACCCGTTCATGGCACAGACTCTGCCACAGTTTTGTCAGAAAGGGGAGAGCCTAGTGCAGGGCTGCAGTGGCCTAGGAAAGGGCCTTTGTACCTATCACAGCTTTTAAACTAGGTGGAAGTGCAAGCACTAGAGTAGATAGCCTCTTTGGTGTGCAGTGAATAGGGTTATGACAGTTCCCTTTTCATATTAACACAACTCCATTTATTTTTTCCACTAGCTGTCCTAATTGTCCTGCCCACTTCCAATGGATAGGCTGGCAGGCAGCTAAGTTTCTCATTACATCTGATGGAAACACAAAGTGTACTGAGACATTTGATGAGTGAGACTGGCTGAAGGCAAGGTTATTTTCCATTCAGTTTCTATGGGTAAGCTGATTGATGGTTGAAGACTGCCAACTCACTCGCTTTATTACCCTGGGGCATATACATCCTTTTCAAAACCTTGCAGTCTGCAGTAGACCCTCAATGCCAACTCTGAAATGCTCCAGAAATACCAACCCTAAGATATACATAGAAATGCTTGAGACATTTTTCTCCACACAGGCAACTGCCTCTTGAAGCTTTAACTTTGATTGTTTTATCCCTAAACTGCTGCTTCTGCTGCACTTTTATGGTTGTTGGTGTTGATGGTGATGCAGTTTTCCCCAGCAATGAGACCTAACATCCTTTTCCCCTAACTTCTGCAAAGAGTCCTTCTCTGTCTGACAGCAGCAAACCAGAAAAATTAAAACAAAGATACTGAAAACACACACTAGGCCTATCCCATTAGCCTAAGTAAATGCCATTCAGCACCACTTTGAAAGGCATCCAGGATAGGAAAGCAGCTCCTCCTAGGCTATGCCACTTCAGTACCAGCTGAACTGACAAGCTCAATAGTTTCCTCCATCATCCAAGTAGTCTTTAACTTTATCAAGACAGAGGTTGGGGTGTTTGAGAAGAGCTGTAAAACCTTTGTTTTTCTGAAACTCAAAACTGCTTCACATTCCTCTAATTCCTTTTAGGTGAAATATTATGACTCCAAATCAGAACACCAGACTTCAATAACCTATCAGGCAAACATCTCTTGGACTCATGCTTTGGAATTTATTCTAGAAAAAAAATTTAAATTTACATGCCACAAGCATGTGTGGCTTCTCAAAACCCATTTTGGTGGGCATGTAGTCTGGAAAGCAATACAGTGTGCTAGCTCAAACCATCCACTGCACCTGTAATGCTTGGTTTAAATAATCTCTGTCTAGCAAGCTCCCATGCACAGGCTGGCACAGAAGGATGATCTCAGAGCTTTCCCACAGTACTCCAAGCTCAACAAATGCCCTATTTCATCAGCTACCAACCTACTCTGAGCCTCCTGCTCAGTGGCAAGAGTGTATCTTCTGTCATCTTGGAAACAATGCTGTCCTCTGCCTTGTCCACCTCTGCCTGTTCTAAAAAAAGCCCTGGTAAATCACTGAGGATAAGGTTGTGCCAGGAGACTGGAGAACAGAGCACGTGACCCGGCAGGGGTAATATTGTCCCTGGCACAATGGAAAGGTGGGTGAGCAGCTCAGCCACGCTGCCTGAGTGGGTGATCAGTTCTTCTGCAGAGAAGCAAGAAGGACACCTCAAGAAGGGGCTAGGGTGAAAATGCAAAGTGGGGCAGGAGGTCCAAACACCTGGCTACCTGAGCTCATGGCCCAGACAAGGTCAAACAATTTTACTCTGGTGTGTATTTCCCACTCCTCGTGAGTCACCCTGAGCAAGAAACCCTTGTTTTCAGCAAGAATTTCTGCCTTCACCCAGAAGATGGCGTAATTTGCTTAGTCTCCAGTTGCTTTGGATTTGTTTGTCCACTTTGCCCTCTAACCAGAGGGAATGTGATCTCATCTCACCTCACAGGACAGCAAAACAAAGGGGGAAGTCCTCCTTTACCCTGTCCCAGCCTGCAGGGACAGACTTGACCCTGCTGAGTGGACAGGGAAGTTAACAGAGAAAGCAGATGAATAGCCAGTGCATCCTGGACTCTTGACTCCTGGAGTCTCTTGCTGTCCATACTGCTTGGGTAAACAGAAGCCAACCCACTGCTGTCTTTGGACATCCCATCCACATGGACATGCCAGGTTCCCCACCAGTAAGACCTCTTCCATAGTGACAGGGCACTGCTCAGGAAATGTAATTGGACAGGATAGGTTGATGTGACATTTCCCAGAAACAGAATTATTAAGGAGGAAGTGAGTCTGTTCATTACAGGTCAACTATCAATTCCCTGATATTTCCATAAAACTGAAGCCAAATCTAAAACCAACAAAAAATATACAAGCCAGGAACATTTTTGGTTTTTACTTGCAAGTCAAAACATTACAACTGTGATATTGTTAGGAACCACAGTCACTTGTCTTTATTTCCCCTCTCCTTCTTAGGTTAGTTGAGTGAGTCTGTCTATATGTTCATCAGTTTTTCCTGGAAACTTCTCAGCGTATGGATTCGGAAATCCTAGGCACCCATTTGAAAAGGCAAGGAAATTCAATGGTGAGCTAAAAGGGAGAGATTCTGCCACAAACAGTAGTGGCTAGCCAGCTGTTGCCTTATAAAAGGTCAAAAAGTAGAGCAAGCCAGTGATTGCATGCAACGTGCATATTTACGGGCATCAAGATATCAAGAACCTGTGCATCAGCCAAAGAAAAGGAATAAGTGATTGTTCATTTAATTATACATCAAATACATCAGTGCATCTCTCACCTGAAGAAAAAACATACTTCAATCCATCAGCTTTAAAATTCAAAGGCTTCAGAGGAAGAGAGATCCCTCTGAGGAAATGGAGCTTACCTCATTGCAACATTGCTGCCATCAATCACAATGGGTCTCAAGGAATCAGAAGAATCACTTTCGTCTTCTCCAAGCCACTTCAACCCTGGTGTAGTGCTACATGATCCACGGGCAACAAGTTTTAGTGGGGAAGGCTGAGCCTGGTTCTCCAGAGCTTGAGGTTTACTTCCCATCCGAATCAGTTCTTTCAACACATCATCCTCCAGGGCCTCTGGGCCCAGGTTCTCCAGCACTTTGCAGATGTCCTGCTTACCATAGCCCAGCTTGCAGAAAAGATCCAGCTTGCTCTGATTCACTTCCACCCCTGCTGCAGACACTTTTTTGGAGCGTGGTGGTACCGGTTTGCTAGAAATTGAACCAGCCAGTGCCATCTTAGCAGGCATTTGCATTCCTTTAAACCCAGTGTTCGTGTCTTCCTAGGCTTGTCCAACAGGCATCAGCTTTAGGGAGGGAAAGATTAGAAACAACCAAATACAGGTGTTAAGGAAGAATGTGCAGTAATCTCAGTTATCTGCCTAGTGCACAGCAAAGAGACCATCACATCATCTGTCTTCTCTCTGAGAAGACCATCCAGTCTTCTCTCAGTATTAAAGCATTTTTCTGGTCCACTCTCACTTATAAAAGCACCAGAGTGTCCCATACAATGTTTGTCACTCTCCAAACATTATGTCAGACAGGTGTCATCTTAATTCATGAGCTATGCCAGCCTGCCTCTACACAGACAGCCTGTATGCGTGAATTGGTTCTTCAGACTTACCTCACAGGAAATGATACCAAAGGACGGTGTAACCAGGGGATTTTCAACTTGCTCAGTGTGGTTTGTCAGCCAGAGATAAATATCTGTCAGATGTTATTGGATGGGCTCAGATGCCACAGCAACTTAACAAGTATAGCACATTTTATCCAGTGATTTAAGGAAACATGCTGTTTGCAAGGTATCTGGGAACTCTGAACATTTTTTATAGTTTTGTCTTTCCTAGCATGTGTTTGTCTCTATGCACACAAGCATACATTATGAAATTCTGTCACTCATCTATTCTGATAATGCCTGACTTACTCTTTTCCTGTTACTTGCTATTTCAGTGAGGGCTTTTATATTCAGAGAAGCAGCTTGTTTTTTGAAATCTCTCAGGGCAGTGCTTGGAAGCAGCCAATAGGCAATCTGGAAAGCAGTTTCAATTTCACTTATATTTATTATCGAGAGAAACTGGTAATTCAGAAATGAGTGTGCAAAAGTAGCAAAAAGTTACTTCATGCTTCTCCAGAACCGCACTATCTATGTAAGTTTCTGGTCTACCCAGTGACAGAAAGTGATGGGCAGCATATGCAGGAATACCCTGAACTGCTTTAGCCCAACAACAGTGACACAGAAGGACATACACAGTGACCACTCATCCATCAAGCCAAACATCTTCAGTCACTGTTGGCATACTTGCACTGGAGCTTCTCTTGCTGCATCACTGCAATTATTGGTGCTACCTGGATAAAAGCTGTGGCTGGTTCTTCTACCCACGTTTAGGATGTAAGGGTGACCCTGTTGCCTTCGCTGGTTGCGGTCAGAAAATGACGCAGAACTAACTGACCAAATAACTACCTGAAGGACAAGCCCAGAGCCATAACAACATTGCACCCACCAGCTCCCCTTCTCAGCCTGTCAGCCACTCCCTGCCCAGCAGCAGGCCACCCCAGGAGCTCAGAACCCAAAACCATGTGAAGGAAGGCATGGAGGTACTGGAAACAGGGAGCTGAGAGAGGAGTCAGAGTGAAGCTCCTACTGAAGAGCCCCACGGGGCTGTGGGGAAGAAGTCCGCATTGTTAATTTAAACTGTTAATTTAAACAGTTAATTTAAAACTGATTAGTTCAGCAGGAAAGCATGATAATTTAATTATAACCCTACTTCATACAACTTGGACCTTTACTTTCCTACATAGCTTTATAACTTTCAGGTATTCTGTGGAAGAAATCTGGCAACGTGAAAAATGAGAAACTGCATCAGTAAAATAAAAAACACCTTAACTATGTCATAATCGTAAGTGTAAAGCAGTTGCCATGTGTATTTTTCCATCTAAACTAAAGCATTGCTTTTTTTAGTCAGTGACTGTTTTTCCTCACAGTGCACTCCATAAATGTAACAATTTTTACATCTAATCCCTGTTTTTAATTCATTGACTAAAGATGAAAATGTAATTGACTGCTTTTTCATTATTGAAATGGTTTCTCAGCTTTGATATAGCTATTCGCTGAGCTGAAATACATTGATGTATGTAAATATAGCTGAAGCCATCACATCTGGGCTAGCACTGAAGCAAAACCTGCTTCCAGGTATGTGGTCAATGGCTCAAAACACTTAATGTGTACTACTTGACACAGACAACACTCAGGTCACCCTTCTAGAGAAAATATCACTAGCTTACACGTTAGTAAAAAGTCAGTAGTGTGCCCAAGTCCAACAGCTCAGTTGGTTGCTTATAACCAGCACAAAAAGAGAAATTTTGCATCACAGACTCTAGCTTTTGCTATCACAGACAAACAGGCTATAAAATCCCATTTATAAACTTTGTGATCTTAGTTTTCAAACTACTTAGATTTCCACCTGCCACTTTCCTCCCTTCATCTCAGCAGATCCCATTAGAAAGCTATTTTTGTTTTCACTCCACCGAAAGCCAAAACCTTCTCATTTCCTGGCTAAATTTATCCACAGGTAATGGTGTGCCCATCCTGTGTTCTGGCTTAAAAAGCACTCCTCTCTGTCTGTTGACTCCTTGTTGTGACCCCAGGTGCACACACACGCAAACACACACACACAGAGGAAATGGCTTCAGTCAGGTATCCAAAATTCTATTTTAATCTTAACATTCTAAAATGTTAACTTGTAAAATCTTAACTATTTTTTAAAAGTACTTTTTACCAAAAAAAATCAAAAGACCTTTTATGGTCTTCGGTCTTTCTTTTATTTTGACAGATTTTTTAAGATTAGAAAATAATAATTTGAAAAACTTTCCTAAAAAATGGTGATAACTACTACATCTTGAATGACTGTAAAGAATAATTTTTTCTTGTCCTTCCACCAGGTGTGTGCTCTACTTGTGACCAGTCAGAGCAGGAGACCTGGTGCCCTGCAAGTGTGTGTTTAAGCAGCACCTTCAGCAGCCTCAGGCCACAGAACCACAATAAGGACCAGCTTGACTCACAGGGAGCTAGGACTCCTCAAAGCCCCTACCGAAGCCACATCCTACCTGAGCAGAGGCAGAGGGGACACAGCCCCAGATAGACCTGGCATTGGTCTAGGCAGAGCAGGTTTAGGTCTTCTCTAAAGTAGATGTGTGTGCTGAATAACACAAGGAGTGCAGCAAGAGCTCCCTGCTATGGTAGTGTTCCCGCTCTCACCTTAGGTCTGGACCACCTCTTGTTCCTCCATCATACCTGAGAATAATGCTGCAAACCACCTAAGACTGACAGCCCATTCAAGCCCTGCAGTATTTCTCTGAAAGGAGATGAGCTGCTCTGCTTTCAGAAAAACAAGAATTTTTACTTTCACAAATTAGAGATGCACATAAACTCTTAACAACAAGATCAGTCATTTGTCGTATGGATGACTAAGAAAAATTTGCCTTTTTCTTCCCCAACCGCACTGCTCCTTTTGCCAAAAATAATAAAGCCAAACTGCCCAGACAGCGAGGTGTACTCACAGGTAACCCCACTGGCTCTGCACCTTACCTGACAGCTGTTCTTTCTGTGCCCAGCAGTATTGTCCCACCACCCGCTGGCCAGCAGCTGGATTCAGAGTAGTACTGGCCTCACAAGGAAGTCACCAGCTCGTATTCAGAGGCTTTATGGCAAGGCTGATGTCAACTGAGAGCAAACAAGTGCAGTGAGCAGGACAGAACTCCTTCTATAGGAAGGTTTTACTTCCTCATTTGGCTGGCCAAGCTCTCATTTAACTGTACCGTTTGATAAACTTTCACTTCAGTTTTCAAAAGGGAAAAACTAAAAAAAGAGGTTCCCAACATATCTCAGTTCTGAGTCACAGGAAAAGATTAGTCAAGTCCACTATGGCAGGAATCCATAACATAAGGCAGTAAGAACATGGCATATGAATTCTGGGTCAAGTAAATAGTTTACCACCAGGGTTGCTCTACCAAGTTAGGGTAGCCTCATTCCCATACATATGGCAAATTTCTGACCTTCAGGGATACATGGAAAAAAAAAAAAGAATTTTAAAAAATCAACATTTTGCTTAGCACCTGATATTGCAAAGCCTCATTCAAACACTTCCACGTCTGAGGGAACCTGGTCTGGGAGACTACAACAAAACATGAAAAACTAAACAACTCCCTCTAACCTACTGGTGCCTCAATTGAAAGGTTACTTCAAGAGACACACAGAGCCTGTCCATGGCAAAGAATGACAGGCACTTCCCAACAGAAAACAGAGGTTTTCATCTACTTGTTCCTTACCTCGCTGCAAAGAAATATGCCCAAAATCCAAGTTTGATCAGCAGGAAGGGTTGAAGACTCAAGTAAGGGTTAACCTCTGGGACCATTCAGATGCTGCAATCAGCTCTTGCAGGTGCAGTGCCCTCTGCCTCCAGGGCCAGGGAGGGTGGGGTACCCCACTGTGGAAGGAGAGCACCTCTGCCACTGTCAAAAGGTGACACACCAGAGCAGGGTTGGCCTTTCCCAGTCAGAAATCCCTCCCTTACTTGCCTACTTTGTGGGAGGAAGCAGGGTGGCCAAACCCTTTGTAGAGGTATCCTGTTTAATCCAAAGACTGACTGCTGGTAAGCAAGCCTCACCATCCTTTCCCAGATCATTCCAGTAGATGGTTATGCCTTTGCATTACACTCACGGTCCTGGAAACTCTTTGGGACCCAGGTTGCTCTGCTGTTGTGTAAAGCAGTGCCCAGGTAGTCACAGGATAAAGAGGAAGCACACCAGCTCATCTATCCTACTTCTGGCACAACACTTCCTCTGATCCACAAAGATCTGGTTGAGTAGATTAGTGGATATGGAAATAAGGGAGTGTTCCTAAGATCACAGCTAAAGAAATATGTTAGTTTGTTGCTGCCCAGAACAGCTATAAACTGAACAGCCACAGCCTTTGACTCCACACCCCTGGAGAGGAAGGATTTTCTTTGCTCCATTTAAGCTTGCAGAATGTCACACACCTCATTACAAGACCACAATGAAGCAGTACTATTGGAAAGGAAAGAGAAAGTTGCTGCATTATTTATAATCCGGGTAGGCAACAGAGCAAAGCATACAACATTGCATAGTATCATTTTAAACTCTATTTCTCACTAAAATGTTTTCTTTACCACATAAATAGAAACAAAACGGAGCTTATAAAAAGAAAAGTCAATTAGATAAGAGAATTTCCATTTCTAATGAAATTACTAAACCCATCTACCATAAAAAGCCATGAGGAAAAGACCTCAATATCATTCAAATCATAGCTAGGAAGGCCCTTACCCACTTGTTAAGAGCCTTTACCTAGGTGGTCACCAGCTGACAGAGAGAACACCATGAGAAATAAAGGAGCATATTTAATTTTTCAGATGGCCTCAAGCCCTTTCACTCACCAGCGCAGATAAACATTTGAGCACCCAAGGTTTCATAGACATTTGCTTTCTCTGCTGTGCTTTCTTGTGCTGACAAGCATGCTGAGTTTTCCCAGCACAGATTTATTGCTGCTCAAGGCTGTTGTTATGCTCAAGAAGGAAAGAGCTGCAGCGAAAGACGTTTTCAGCAGGGAAGATCTCCCCACTAATGGATGATCTGATGCAGAGCTGAGGACTGAGGATTTACTGGCTTGTGAAAAAACTAGACCTTCACCAGAAAGAATCACTACCAATCTCAAAGTGGGACAGCTTTTTTGTGGCAGCTCCTGGAGGCTATGGAGAGGACCAAGCATGACTTTCAAGGAGGCTCCCTGTGCAAAACCACTTTACTGATGGTGTTAGACTTCAGTATGAAAAAAACACTCTCTTGAAACCGGTACTGCGGAACACATCAGGTGTTTTGGTCTGCACAAACCAGTGAGCTATTTGCTTTGCTAAAGGAAACAGTCATTATTGCGTCATCACAAGAGAAAAGCGTTATCACCACCTTCCTCATCTGTAAAAGTTCACCTGCTGGGAAAATCAAACAAGTGTATGTGGCCATAGTATCACAGTGAAAATTCTTTAGCCCCTAACCAGTGTAAGACAGTTGGGATAAAGCAAGTGCTAAATCAAATGCAGGTCTATTGCCAGGAATATTTTAAATAGTTCTGGAACTAATACATTCCTCATCCTACCTGAAGCAAGAATATTTCCCTAGTGCCTTCAAGGAAGGGTTGGGGCAGACCCTCAAGCCAAGCTCCCTGTATTCAACTGTTACACAGTACTAGCTATGCTCCCAATTTTAAATAGGATTTTTGCACACTTAGGCAAAGTCTAGATGTTTGCTGCCAGTGCAGTGAACTGTTGGTGGCTGTTTGCTGCCAGTGCTGTTGGAGACACTGGAAATTTTGACTTGGAGACAGTTTTTTTACCCCAAACATCTACATCACTAACTTAACAGGTGCTACTAGAGTGACAGCTCAGTTATTGATGGGCAATCACGTATCCAGGCTGGTAGAGAGCCATTATCTTTAGAAGAGGTACTTTTGCCAAAATGACTGCCTTTCCTATCTCCCCAAAACTATGCCATTGTGGTGAGCACTCCAACTGACCAGGGAACAGGGAGAACAAAAACCAGGGAGAACTCATTTCAACAATGCAGACAACGGTAACTTCTTGGAAAATTACAACCCCATCATAAGATATGATGTAGCAGGATCCCAACTCGGTTTTGCCTAAAATATCTATTTTTCCTCTGCCTTTTATATAACAAGATACAGTTATTACTCAAGTGTTTTCCACTAGGCTTATAACAAGAAAGTACCTTTCACAATCAGAAAGTCCCAAACAAGTTTCAAGTTTAAAAGTTTACTGCTGCTCAGCTTAAGATTTCAGAAAGCTCTTGGAGCTGTCTTTCAGCTTCAATAATTTATGTCATGCCCAGAAGACTTAAACCTTAATGTGGTTTACTGACACCTTTTAACACACCTACCACGTTTAACCAATATGATACTGGCTTGCTCACTGAGAAAAAGCACTTTATATCAGTAACCAGACCAAGCATTTTACACAAAAATACTGCCCTGCAGCAAGTTGTCACATAAATCTGTCATTTAACAGTTTTCAAAATGCTTGTGCTACCCCTATGTGCGCAGCAGGTGATTGATAGAAAAAGAGAGACATCACCCATGCTCTAGGAAGCTTACAAGCAAAATCTGTAATCCTGTTGTCAATAAAGTACAAGTTTTACATGAAAAAAATCAGGCTACAGGAGGGTGAGATGAACAAAGATAAGAGCAGCAACTGATTCAGAAATTATTCTAAACATCTTGAAAGTTTTTAAATGCTTCTCCAAATAACTAATGGGGGGGGACTTGTTTTGTTTGGGGGTTTGTTTTGGGAGTTTGTTTTGTTTGGGTGGTTATTAGGGCTTATTTGGTTTGGGTTTTTTTGGACAAGTGAAAGGAAGCAGGTACAGCTTTACCTACAGAGAGTAAGGATTCTTGGCAGCACAGAAACAGAGGCACATGGCACACTCTTCCATCCACACGTGGGGCTACACAGAACAACTCTTCCAGCACGTATCCCAAAGGAAGAGCCAACATGCCAAACCATCGTGCCAAACCAGAATTTTGATGAAGAATCCTTATGTGTTGCCAGCTTCAAAGCCACATGGAGCACAACTCAGGTGAGTTTCATAAACATACTCATGATCTTTGAGAAAATAAACAGGAAGCCATCAGCAAGAGGGCCGACAGCCACCAGGCAGAGCACACATCAGGAGAAGCACAGGGTTATCATGGATGTTTTTGGGTAACTGTTTACTGTGTCATCCATCCTGTAATGCCAACCACTTGTATACAATCTTTCTGCTACTTCTACTGACTTGTATGATGTCCACGGGACTATAGAGAGATCTCTGTTGCAAAACCCTACCCCTCTCCCACTTGCCTTTAGTGCTTTAAGACTACACCCCATTCATAACATGGTTTCGGTCAAGAACACTTCAAATCTTGGACTCAAGCTCAGGAAAGATAAAGAGAACTACAGTAACTACAATGCACACCATCAAAATAGGTCTCCAACTTCCTTTAATCCACAGAATATAACAGTTTAGAGTATACATCACATTTTTAAGCTGTTGCAGGTAAAGGAAGCCAGTAGAAAACTCTGAGGAGCTGTTTCTTTAAGCCTTTAACCTCTGACAAAAGAGCCCAAAGCATGAAGAGTTCCCCTTCAAACAGGCCTCAGCTAGTCAAAGTGTACAAGTTGATGTTTCTGCTGCAACATTTCAGTGTTATTTCTCAACACTATAGAGGAAGGTGGGGTGTTTTTTGTTCTGTTTCCTGACTACCACAAACACCAAAGGTCAATACTGAAACTGAGGTTGGAGATAGCACTGACGAAAAGGAAATGAGGATAGGGAAGTGTGAACTCCCATTAGATTAGAACAAGTCAACTCTTCACCTCCCAGATAATAAAAAGTCCTGTCCACTTCAACACCTCCGGCAGGACAGAACCAGTTGGAAGTGTTTTTGGTTTCAGCTGACCACACAGCTTGCCTATGTCATTTCCAGAAGAACCACATGCACACGACCATAATTTCCAACAACCATAGCAGTAAATCCAATCTAATCCAGAGCGCTGGGCCACCCATGTGTGTGCCAGGTGAACTGCGATCCCTCCAGTGTTAGCAGACTAGCCTAGAAATGCAGTCCTAAAATTAAGTACTTGCCTTCAAATTGGGAGCTTTCATGCTGTCATTTAATCATCTATTAATATCACCTTACTTTTGAACAACCACATCTGAGAGTTTTCTCTTAAAAATAGAAACAGGTAATCCCATCAATCTGAAGCTACTGGGTACATTTTAAAAAGCACTAAGGCATATTGGAAATCAGAAACTTGAAATCTTTTGGATGTACTGATTTTTTTAACCTTTTATTCTGAAGACTCTTTGACCAACACAAATTGACTATTTACTTCCATGCGCTATTCATATAAAGGTTCAGTTCTTAAGCATTTACTTTTTACAAGGAAAAAAAAGCCATTTCTGCTGCAGAAAAGTGAACACATTCATCTGAAATAAGGTGTTTGCTTCTAAATATCAGGAAGTTCTGTATGTCCCACAAGTGGCTGGGGGTTAGCTGAAGCCTATGAATGCCTGTTGAAACTCTTTGTGCTGTTAAGTTACAACTCTCCAGTAAGAGGATCTCTGGTGTCCAGCAAGAATTCAGTGCTCTCCCCAAGTGGAAGCTGGTTTTTGTTTCTATGACTGCCATTTCCTAAAAGCAGCAAGAACTCAATTGCTCTACCATCTCCAGATCCTTGTCAAATCTGCAGTGCAGCAGCACTTCAGTGCCCTTAACCACTGCTGCACAGTGGTGGCAGCACATGGAGCTGGTGGGACTAAGCCAAGCAGAAGCCCTTAATTTTAAAGGAAGGAAAGAGTTTTAAGTAGTCATATACAAATGGTATCTGCCCACTTCCTGGAAGGACTGTGCACAGCACACTTCTGTCTCCCCAGGTCTTCTATCACACTCATTACCATGACATCTGAAAGTGCAGAAAGATAAAAACAACCTCCTTGAATAAAGGAGGTACGTCATGCAAATCCTGTCACAGTGGAGAAGGGCAATTCACTTGTTAGCACATGCTTATGCTTCCAAAAAGCTTTAGACAACATTCCTTACCAGAGATTCAGACCAATTTACTAACATAAAATACTTTATTGAAACCATGGGTTTGGAATCACAGCTTACTCTGAGAGTCATACACTGGGCATTCATAGAATTATAAGGTCAGGCTGCCAACAGAAGGCAACTGCTTTTATCCAGTAACAGTACATCCCTTTGAAAGAATGTTGGAAATACTGGAAGAAAACATATTTTAGTCCCCCTCTTTCTTTTCCTCATCCTTCATCTGTACTTGGACCTCTCTTTGTCTTTTGATTTCTTAGGACTTCTGCTTCTGTCTGGTTTTTTATCCCAGTCTCTTACTCGGAAGTCTTCTTTGTATTTGTCTTTCTGTTTGCTGTAACTGTAATCTCTCTCCTGAGAACGGCTGCGACTCCGATGCCTGTCTTTCTTCTCACTCTTTGTCCTCTCTCTACAGCGTTCTCCCTCATGTTTTCGATCAGAATCCTGTTAAAGGAATTGGACAGAAATGCAGTTACAGACAAAATGGGAAAATATATAAAGACATGAAGAGTGAAGAGAACTTGAGAAGACTCAAGCATGGTTGGTTCCTTAGTTAGGGCTGGTACTACCTGAAATAGATGCACATCCACGATGATTCGAGAAAGACAACACGAAAAAAACCCCACCAAAACCACATGAAGAAGATAAGTTTTTGTCAGCGTGTATGGAAAAATGCAGGGCTGTCAGGAATGCTTCTCCTTGTATTTCCTAAGGAGCATTACCAAAAACTGATTATATCAGGGATTCCACTCAGATGGATATTATTAAATTCTTCATAAGCATCACACAAGCTTCTAAGTTAGATTTAGATTTTTAATGTAAGTATCCAATGCAAGTATTTCCATCATAAGTTTTGGTTCAAGCCCTATAGGCATTCCAGTGCTATGCAGATGCAGAACATTTTTTAAGACATGCCTGTAATAATTCTTAATGGCCTAAACTCTAGGCTTCAGCAAAATAAATGACACTGTTACAGAGACCAACGACACACAGACAGGTGCAAACTACGTTTCCTTGAAGTTAGAAGTCCACAAGAAGAGGTAGCATGGAGAATATGATCCTCTTAAATCCACAATCAAACAACAACACAGGGTATGTGATTTGAAATGGAAATAATGAGCTAAAGAAAAGCTAGTTATATTTTGTAGGCTTATTGGTATGACCAATAAAGAAAACACGAGGATACACTCATACACAGGCATAGTAAAGTCTAAGGGGTCCAAGTTTATCTATCTAATTTAAAATGACCTAAAAAGGAGAGACCAACAGTATTTACAACAAGTAATAATAATGGCCAGTCTTCGCGAGCGAAGATTTGGGAAAGGTCATTAACCCTTCGAGCCTGCGCAGTGGATTTTTTAGGTGAGACACAGCGTGCGCTGAACTGAGCCCACCCTTTAATCCTGAGGTTCATCTGCCAGGGCCAAGCAAGCTTGGACAGTGGCAGTGAGGTTCTCAGGACGTAGGTTTGTTTAGAGTGACCTTCTCTTAGATGGATTGCCTTACAAGGCTGACGAGCTCCATCTGCCCGGGGGGCCGGGAATCGAACCCGGGTCGCAGCAGTGAGAGTCCTGCACCCTAACCACTAGACCAAGCACATGCATAAAAACTCCTGAAAAAAAAGCTGCAAGGTCAGGGAGCAGAGGAAAAAATGAGGAAATTTTGAACTTTCCTAGATTTCTTCATGTTGTCACTGAGAATGCTGTGTGGGTGGGCTCAGTGCACAGAACAGATTTGCTCTGGAGAGAAAAAAGATTAGGTAACAAAGGAGGAACTGCTGTCAGTAGAACAACTGCTCTACATGTTGCACTAGGCAGTATGAAACCACTGAGACTGTAGTTAGGAAAGACAGTCTAATCATAATCAGTCAGGCCTGAAATGTCACACTGACAACATTACAGCACAGCACACACCAGACTCACTATGTGCGGACACCAACACCTGTAGAGGCCGTGGCATCACAGCAGTTTTAAAAGTAAAAAAATACAGATCACTTAGGAAGCAGACACTCCATTTCAAGGAGCTCTAAAGATTTTATTAATACAAAACACTGATTTTTGACATGTGAACTAACATTTTTCAAGCACTGCTAAAAACTAGTTTGTTCTTATTATTCAATTAAGATATACCACGAAACAAAATACAAGAGGGAGCTTCAGAATCCTGCAGAAAGATACTTACACACCTTGCTGTTAAAAGGTGGCAGACACTTTTTTTTTGAAGGTATGACTGATCACCTGAAAGTTCAGTATGACTAAATGCTCTAGCAGACAGATACCAATTTATGGAATTTTAATAACAACACTAAGCACAGATCATAATGAACTGTGAAAATTGTCTGCATTAAATTACACAGTGTTTCCTTCCTCGTTTCAGATATGATTTTCCTAAATATGCACCATGACGGTAGCATTCACAATTGTATGGCTGAAACCTATATTCCATGTACAAACAAGCAAACTTTATTTATTTAAAAGAACTGTGAAAAAACTCTACTCCAAACAGAGCTTATATGCAGAGAGCCAGGGATCAGGATGGTTCCCAGAGCAAACACCACTTTTGTAATGACATAGGTAATGCTGAAATACTAAGGTTACAATAAGCAACATAAACCCCCTGGATAAACACCAACATGAATAATCACAGGTTTGATCTATAACAAAAAAATTCTCCTACTGCTGGCTACAGTAATCTCACTGGTGGCCAAGTGCCTATTCCATGTCTTTAATGTCAAACTTATTTCAGTACAGATGTTGAAATCTGAATCCGCCAAAAAGACTCAGTGGTGCTTTGAGCTATTTATAAAAACTTTGTCCATTCACTGTCAAAATGATGCACAGCCGTATTACTCTTCTAGCCAAAAACCCTCACTCTCCATATGTTTGAACAAGACATCAAGTTTCGAGCCCCTCTGTGGCAGGAATATCAGAAGATGGACATCAGAAGATGGACATGCCAGTGGTGGAGTACAGAGAAACAAGACAACATTGGCCAGGTAAACAAGTGGTGGGCTTTGTGTATGGCTGCCTTCTACCTGATTTGTTGCTGGAGTTGCCTCCCAGCATATGGGAAACAGGAGAACAGCAGAACAGTGCTGTTGAAAAATCTAGCAGGTCAACACTGGAGGCAGGCTACTGGTCAAGTCAGGGCAGGGAACAGGTTAGTGAACACTTGAAGCTACAGAAAAATAGCCCCTGTTGAATGCCATAGAACGGGCAACTTGTTGAAAGGATTAAAGAAGTCATATAAGCATTGAGTTAGCCAAGCTCAGTGACGTTCACAGAAGCATTTAAGGTATAGGTGTACAGGGCAAGTCTGAAAGGGACACAAAAAAGTCACCACAGTAGCCACTATGAACATGGTGTAGTGGTCTGAATTAATAGAATGAATTGCATCTTAGTCCACCACCAACACAAGCTGCACTACCCCCCCCTTAAATAAGACTTTACATTTTAAAGTCTTTGGCATAGAAAAAGGTCAGTTTTTTAAACACTCTATATTACTAAAAACAATGTTATCTTGATATCAAATCTTTTATGCCCTAATTCAAAACCATGCTGTTTTGGAAGAGGAAGAAAAAGAGATTCTTCCTTAAAAACAGGCTCTCTCCTACTGCTGATGTTCAGATTTCTCAATACAGGATCACAGCCTCTCATCAGGTAATGACTAATGACTAAGAGATGATCACCCCAATTCTTAATCCAGCACCAGGCTGGATTGTTTGAGGAAGGAAATACAAAAAGAGGGAAAGACACTCCTCTGGAAGTTCATGGCTGACTTCGCCAAAAGTAGTCACTTCCTAAACAGCACCTGCAGGTAAATCAGCTAGAAATACTATGACCACAAAAGTAGAATACATATGCCACCTCTAAACACATTAACCATACCACTTATAGGCACACTAGGTTAAAAGGAGCAAACAAACAGAGACAGCCTTTTCAGGGCGAATATTTTGATCAAACTTGACCCCAAATCTAAAGGGAACAGTATGCAAAAAGCAGTAAGAGCAGGAAATTAAAACCAGAAAAATGAGTATCTCTGTTGAAACCATGCAGTACAGAAATTTGAAAGTCAGGAATCCCCTATGCCTCACAAAAAACTATTGGATAGGCTATACTCCTCCACAGATCCAGTTATCTTAAAAAATAAAATCCAAGAGAAAACAGAGAAAACTGGAAGGGGAACAAAGTTGTAATACAGATCTCAAGCAGGAGCTTGACCTGTATTCAAAAAAACTACCAAATTCTATTCACAAACCCACATGGTAGTCCAGCCTTCTGCCCCAGACCCACATCCTGTTACCTACTAAACGCAAGCCACAACACCCTACCTCTTCTACCCACTGGAATCAAGTCAAACAGCACAAGATTCAAAAATACATTCTTAAAACATCAACACTGCTGAAGATTCAGGAAACAGGAGTCAGACTAAGAAAAGGATGAGTCAAAATATACTAAAGAAAAAAAAAATCACCAGCAAGAGAACAGAAAAACAACCTAACCTTATGGAAACTATTCAGAAAATAAAACCCCTTCAAGTCATAGCTGGAGTTCATAGAACAAACTGCAGTTCCAGTTGCCAGAACTTCCCACTATAAGCCCGTGATCTCAATTAAAATCTCGGCCACACTAAGGACTTGGGGTAGAAGTTTCTGTATGAAGCACGGCTATTGTGGTCTTTGGCCAATTAGCTGTGGGAGGTCTGCTGTTGCTTTGTTTTAAAGTTCTTACTTCAAATATATTCTATGATTTACAAAATAGGGTTAAGGGAGAACGCTTTGTTTGCCTATACTAAAAATGCTACTGTTACCCTCTGCGCTGGCCTCAGTATTCACAGTGAACACACTCCACCTCAGGAACATGCTTCCTTCCCCTGCTCTGGTATGAGTTCCACAGATTAGGACCAAATTATAAATAATAAAAAAATAAAAAAAAAAATAAATGTTGTATATGTCAAACAGGATTTCTCAGCTAAGCTGGCTGCAGATTTCATTGGAAAGGCCATGCCCAAGACACTGAATCTCTACATGTGAGTGAGTACATACTGCTCAGTATGTACATACTATACACTACACACTAACAAGAATAGTCAAATCCAAAGAGAAAAGTTCTTCCCAGAAATTAATTTTCACAACTCCAAGAGAGATCTATGATGCTTGTCATCAGAGAATAGAAGTAAGCCTCCTTCTGTGATTTTGGGCATAAGAAAGCTAAGATATTACAGCGAACTGGGTAAAGGTAAGTAAGAGAAAAGAAAGCCACGGGAATACAGCAGCAGAGACTACAGGAACAAACCACACTAGGAGCAGGTGACTAAATCACAAAAAGATACACATACACATAGAAGAGATCATACAGTGAAGCACTAGAAAATATTCTTTTCCAGTACCAGAAACAACGCCAGGAATCCATCTGTCCTCATCCATGATTTTGTGCTATGAAATCCACTGTGCTATGAAGACTAAGACTCCCTTGAAACTATTATGACAGAGATTAACACCTTATACTGCTGCTGGTACTTGTGCCATTTGCAGGGGTGGAGACTTCTAAATGATTTTTAAATGTTCTCTGCGGATAACACATGACCAGCAAGTTCCACAGGTGTAATTTCTGAACCATCGAGAACAAAGATTACTGCCAGAAATACCCTTTTCAAGAATGCTGAAGCGACAGTGTCAATCAGCCAAAAAGACAGGAGGAAGTCTAAACCAACGGTAGTCCAGACCTCGTCTGTACATGCTCCAGTTGAGATTTCAATTATCTGAACAGGTGTCTCCCCTCCTCTGCCCAAGGGACCCTGACACAATTAGTACACAGTGACAAAAAGTCTTTGTCCATGAATGAGCAATAGGGCTCACTGGTGGCACTGAAAGAATTTAATTACTAATGTTCATGAGAAAAGTTATTTTTAAGCATCACAGAAGCAGTGATGTAACAGAACAACAGAATCGTGAATGCTCTGTGTACACAAAACTTACAGCAGTACTCAAAACTCATGACAGGACAAAGGCTTTATTTACTGTGGCTGAAACCTTACCACTTTCTACAAAGTTGGTAGAAGACAGCTTTGTTCTCACTCATAAAGCTTGCTTTTTCAAAATAGTAGGGTTTGGGTATTTTTCTTTTTCAGCTTAACTCAATTCCTCCTAATGCTCACACTGCAATAAACTCTCCACTTTATCACTGCAGACCTTGTTTCCACAGAACACCAATATCTTGACTATCCCAAGTTCACAGAAATGTGAGAATGCTGTCCTGACAGGCTGCAGTGGAACTAATGAAAGACAGAATCAGTCTTTCCTGATGATCTCCTCCACGGTCCCAGCCTTACAGTACCATATGCTTGCACAGTAGAGATGCAAGCAAACCCACACACAGATTTTACAGAAATGCTTCCAAAACATTTAGGGAAAAATAAAAAAAAAAAAAATGCAAAGAGATCAGGGGTTTTTCCATATGGGAAAAAGTCAACATATGATGGTCTGGCAAGAAAATGAAAAATAGTCTACAGTCATGAACTATGATTAACTACTAGTTTATGACTGGGAATATGTGAACAACGGGTTCAAAGTGCTGAAGATCTCCTACTTTATGAGAGGCTACACTGCCTCTTTAGGATGTTTTGGTGAAAAGTCATCTAGATATGCCAAGCCGCAAAAGTCAAGAACGATTTGGAAAGCCTCTTTTATAATCAAATATTAACATCAGCCTTCTGTAGGTTTACAAGTGCTGTATTTTAAGGGACTTTGCATGCCATGTCCTCATTCAATATCGGACCTGTTTTTCCTGGCTTTTTCTATGAGGAAACCAATGAACAGGTATAAAGTTAGTGCATGAAGAGATAAGTACCTTAGATTTTTTGGTCCTCTTGTCATCATCGTCATCTTCGGAGTGGTGGTGCTTTTTCTTCTTTTGTTTTTTAGCCAAGTGTGAGTGACTTGCCTGGGACTCTTCTACATCCTCATCCAGCACAAGGTCATACTTGGCACTGATGGTGTTGGTTAAGGACAGATCTGTTATTTAATATCAATAAGTAGCAGAACACAACACCTCGTGAAGCAAACAAATCCCTGTTTATCGGAAAAGCATTTACCAAGACTGAAAATGTATTTCAGTCAGAACAGGGTTGTTAACCAAATTCTGTTCCGTCAAACAGTACAGCCAGGACCCAGTTCTCCTTTTTTTAATACCTGTGGATATCTGAACAAGCTATGGGCTTATTTTCTCTCATGCTTACCACAAGCAAAGCATAATCTCAGAGAATGATTCAGTTACTACTCTGGTTTCATTCTGGATAGAATGTCCCTTCTGAAACTACTTAAAACTCTGTTATGCTATACGTCATTCCAGGGCCGTAGACTTGGGACATTATTTACCTGCACACAACATGGAAGTGAAAGAGCATATTTACTAAATTCATCAAAGCTATCAAGTGAAAAGCACAAAATGCTTAATTCTATCTCAAACACCAAATGGTTGGTTATGAGGCAGCAGCAAAACATCCATTTGGCAAGCTTTAAAATTAAGAAGTCTTTTCCAGGTTGCTTTCATAAACTGTATTTAATTCAAAAAGCACCTTTGACCAGAAAGGATACTCTTGCTTTGGTTTTACCTTCTCTTTCAGAGCAAGTTTTGAAGGTTTGTCACGTTCCTTCTCGTACTCTTTGAAATCGTCCTTGGTATAACGCCCACCTGTTCACAGAAAAATATAATCAACTCATTACAGCTAAAAACACAACCAAGACACACAACTATTATTAAGTCCTGATTAAGAGCTCTTCATAACCATACAGAGATGCACAGGGGGATACAGTTCCAGAAAAAAACCTGACATCTCGGTTACAAAGAAGGAAAGGAGGACAAGCTGTGATGTTCTGTCCTACTCTTGCTTGCAGATATCATTAGGCAACACATGGCTTTCTCCTTTTTCATGTCTAGTGGAGACAACATACGAAGAAGATCACAAAGCAGAATTCAGTAACTGGCTTAGTCCCATTTAGGGATCGTGTGTCACACTACTTAAAATTCTGTTACCATGAAAGTCCACAGACTATTATTAACTGACTTTTTGCTCTGGGCTGCACAAAGGGAAACCTCTGAGACAGCTACAGCTCAGTAATTCAAATGGAAAACTATATAAAAAAAACCTGGTCACGTTTGGATTTAGAGAGGGGCAAGGCAGATTCCCGTTTCCATCCATTCACCGGAAGTACCAGCCCAGAGAGGAGCGAACCACAGCAACGTGCTGCCATCTCACGGCCACACTGAGAACTGCAACATTCACTGCCTGGGCCAGAAACGGCCTCCCAAGGAAGAAGGATAGTACCTCCCCTAGGTCATTTTTTAGGTACCATTGAAGCACAAGACGACAATATAGTTAGCTTTTCAATATTTTGATCAATTTAGACCTAATCTACCCAGATAAAGTTTCCCACACAGTCAGTTAGTACAGGATGCAGTGCAGCACATGGTATAGACAAACTACAGCATCTGTTTTGCTCTGTGCAGGACAAGTTCTAGTACACCTCAGTGTTCATGACCAGAACCCTACTTGGAGAAACTGTGTGCTAATAACCGAGGGCTGACTGCATTTTTAGGAGAAGACACACAAGAATGTCACCACTGCAATGCACATTTGCCTCTCCAAGTCTAGTGTTTTCTTCATTCCCCAGCAACAAAATAACCACTGCGTTCACCTCTTCCTCCATTTTTTTCCTCCCAAAACATCCTCAAACACCTGAACTTGGGTTTTCATACAATACAACCTGCTGGACAGTATGTTTGACGTACTGGAGGTGAAGAGCAGAAATCCCTGGCCTGAATAGTGACTTTTTCTTATATATATACACCTGACTGTCATACAGTGAATAAAGAAAAGAAACTAGAAAGTAACAATGTACTGCAATATTAGTCTGCTAACAAGTAATATCAAAAAACATCATGTCCAAAGCTTGAGAGGAAAAAATATTTGAGTGGCAAAAATACACTGGATAAAAAGGTAATCAGTGGCAACGCAATGTTAACGTAGTATAGTTGTAAACCCTTCTACTCTTTCATACAAAACGAATGAAAGGAAGAGCTAACAACTGTGTTGCTTTATTTATTACAGTACCAGGAAAATTTATATCCCTGAAGACGAGATGATTTAAACTAAAAACTCTATATAATGCTTAGTTTTGAAGCCACAGCTTATTAAGTTACGAGGATCAAAGTATTGCAAATGTACCTACCTTTTCCTTTCCATTTAATCTTTGCAACAGACTGGCTAAAATCCACATGTATTCGTCTGTCATCTATCAGCACATTGTCCATTTTGAAGTAGGCTTTCTCACAGTCTTCCTCCTGATATTAACATTACCAGAATACCTTGAGTCATGATTATTTCGTAAGTATATTCAACTGCTTAATGACATACATTTCTTTCCAAAATTGCCTACAATATACCAGTTCTTGCACTGTACCATTTCAAAAGCAATAGTTATGCTTCCTCTGAACATCAGCATTTGAAATTCCAATTCTTTAGTTCAATTCAGCGCTTTAAAAATTTGCCAGTCCAGTTAGGTATTTGGCACAACGTAATACATTCAGAAAAATAAGGAAAATAGGACAACTAAAAAAAGCTCCATTTTAAGTACGTAAGTAGGCTAAAGCAAAGTGAGAACACTTTTCCAGGATTTTCCTCACAGATTAGACAGATTACCACATACAAAGCTATGCACCACCCAGAAAACTATCACTATCAATCTCACAGTAAGAGCAGCATGTTGATACAGTAAGCATCATTTACAAGCCCAGTGCAGGACACTATTGTATTATATATTGTATTAGCTACCCCACATTTGAAGATTTCAGTGTTTTTCCTTAATGGAAGTATACCAGAAACGAACTTTTATAAGCAGAATCTACATATAGTATACCTAAAAAACATACCTTTTCAAACTCAATGAAAGCATAACAAAGAGATTCACCAGTCTTCCAGTCTCGAATCACTTCACAGCTGAAAAATTGATATAAAATTAAAATGTCAATGCTGTTGAAGCAAAAATCATAGGATAGGAAAGCATTGCTTAAAAGGGAGAGTAACAGTTCAAATAAATAAAAAAATAAATCACAAAACCAAAACACCTCAAAGGTATTACAACACTTGATTCTGAGACCCCCTACTAATGTGGGTTGTCTGCACAGAAAAAAATGCCTGCGACATTACTTGAGTAATTACACTTAACTCACAAACAGCTACCATGAAGTGTAGAACTAGAGATTAATTTCTAATTAATAAAATAAAATATATTTTCCAATATTTGTTATTAATTTTTTGCATTTCACTAATGCAAGACAAGAAATTTCACATTCTGTTTTCTCAGTCATTTTAAGCGAAGTTTAAACAGACACCATGTGACAAACTTTCTCTTCTTAGCAAGCACCTCTTTAGCAGCCATCTTTTCATCAGGCAGTTCACAGGGCAAAAATAAGAAGCCCAAAAGTATTGAATCAGTAGATGTAAAATGGGAACAATACAGTATTGCATCAGTATTACCCAACTCTTGTACTTGACATGAGAATTCTGACTACAGGATGCTGAAGGAGGACAGACAGGCAACCAGGGCAGGAAATGTGGCATTAAGGTGAGACTTAATAATGTGAGACCTCCCCCACATGTACTGAGGAAATGACAAATCAGGATTAGGATACACAATCAAAGGGGGGGGGGGGAGAAAAAGAAAAAAAGCAGACCACAAGGCTATTCAGAGAATCTATAGCCATTCGTTGCAGCAGCCATCAGCAAGGAAGATGACAGGACGGTTTTGTGCAAGAATGTTGCTTCGTGGATTATTCAGAGAATCTATCTCAAAGTGGAAGGATTGCAGAAGAGGTAGTGAACAAACCGATAAAGGGAAAAAAATAAATCCCTAGGACAAACAGACATCATGCTGGAGTTGTAAGAGCTGCACACAATGCCCATTTCACCACCCCCTTTCCCCCCCAGACAATCTAGTTTAGGATCTGGGTGTCTGCAAGCCTGTGTGGCAGTACCACACAAACTGGTAGAAACTCAAAGCAGAACAGACTTGGTGTGTGTCTGAATACACAGGGCCTACTCAGGACCACCTGAATAAACCTAAGTGAAGTGCTCTGAAAGAGTCAATATGCTTATGCATGATGATGATGCATTTGATGCAGTCTTTTGAAATCCCTCTGGAAATTCTAATAAACTCCTGAACCAAAGGCTTTCGGGGAAAAGGATATAAGGAACATCTTTGCACTGATAAATGTGCAAAAGGTCAGGTAAGAGCAAACTGATTTCAAAGTTTGCTGATGATACTAAATTGTGCCGATGATACTAATTGTTAAAGGTAGCAAAAATAAAGACTGAAGAAATTGCAGAAAGTCCTTATGAGACCAACAAGACAGCAAATGATGCTCATATGATGTAGATAAATGCTACAAGATGAGCAAGGGTAGAATCATGTGCATTATAAAAAAAAAAAATCCAACAAAAACCCCTCAGCTTTAGTATTCACTAGAAAAGGAGTTGAGAACAATGCAGAGACCACCACTGTGCCACGGCATATCTGTAATTTCTTCAATACCATGTGCACTTCTGGTTCTCTCATCTTGAAATGAAAACAAAAGAACAAGAAAAAGTCAAGAAAAGAGAAACAAGGTAAGGAAATCCCTACTACAAAGCATGAGTATGTAGGCTAGTGCTCTTAGCAGTGGAAAAAATTACTTTGGAGTATAGGACAAAGAGGTGTAGGAAAGCAGACTTCATTGCTCATCATGTCTTTTGATAGCAGTACTAGGAGAAATCAATAGAAACTACCAGAACCCAAGTTCAAAACTCAAAAAGGCAGCAGGCATCAGAAACACCTTACAATGAGTATATCAGATGTCAGAAACGTTTGTTGCTTTATCCCAAAACATATTTTACCATAATTACCTTTTAATGGGACCAAATCGTGAAAATATTATCTCCAGGTCTTCCCCTGTGGTCACAGGATTCAGCTTACAAACAAACAGCACATTTTCTGGTGGCTTGACATCTGCATCTGGTAAGTCTCCCACCTGTGGCATACAGAAAAGGATGTTCATCACTTCTGCCTAAAGCTCTTTACAGGCAGCACAGCACACTGGCAACACAACTTTTGTATGGTCTCAAAAAAAAAAATCTTTCCTATCACAAAATCAAAAATTAAATTATTTTTCCTACTCAGTGCCACAAAAAAGTGTTTTCCATAGTACCTAAAAATTATTATCTATTTGCAATTCCACCACTGGGACTTCATTAAAGTTGACAAATGCTTTCTACTTTGCTTTTCCTGTCCATAACGTAACAGAGAGTTCTAAAAGCACTTCTTTTTCTCCTACAAGTCTTCTGCAACATTGCGGCCATATCTGGGGTTTGACCTTGGAATTATGCTCTGCTGCAAACTATTCACCATAAATTTGAATTTGGTAGTCGTAAAGGAGTGACACGGATTCACTCATTCTTCAACAGTGCATATGCTTTTTTAAATTTTTTTTCCCTTAAAGAAAAAAAAAGATTCCAAAGCCTATTCACAATTTTTGTTACTACTGAGTTTACAACTGCCGGCAGTTACCAAACACTAAATTTAAGAAGGAGGAACACAGAGTTAATCAGTGTTAAATTCAACTAATTCCACAGGAGGAAGAGTGCCATTACAGATATGAATAATGCAACTTCAATGCCACTGTATGTACTGGGAAGAGATTATCACAAATTAGCTCAGCTCTCTCCCACACATGCTAAACCTTTCCCAGGATTACAAATACTCAGCAGCATGTTATGTATGTTACGTTTTTTAACTGGATGCATTTCTAGCAAGTTTTTACAAAGCCTCCACTGCCCCACTTTTAATCCTGGCTTTGAAAATGAAGTATCACCAGTTTTATCAAAAAACCACATCCACTGCTCACACTCAATCCTTTTCATTGTACCACAGACATTTAATAGCACAGATTCTGAAACATGACATCATCACAAGATAAGCAATTTCAAGATAAGTAGCACACATTCTTCTAGACTTAATAACACGTGCACACACTGGAATAACATCTGCAAGGTAAATGCGGGAAGATTTTCACCATTTCCAGAAGAATGGCACGAGTTTTTGCTTCTTTTTCTGCTTGAACTTCCTCTATTTCATCTGCAGACCGTCCTTTCATGTCATCAATTTCTTCATCTGCTCCTATTCTGCCACTCTGAAAAATTAAGGAAAAAGCTATTTATTACCAAGTCACGGCCAAAAATTCTTTCTTACTTTCCAAATATTACTTGTACGATCTCTCCCCTCACACCTCAAGACATGAAAACGCTTAAGCACTGTATCTCCGCAGAACTGGACTTTCAGGCACTGTGAACTATGTATGAAGTTTTGGGACCAGTCTAAACCATATTCAGTTAAGTATTCTAAATTCTTTTATATTCCCACCTCATACTCAAAAACTCATCACAAGTGTCAACTCATTTCTAATTCAGATAGTTCCTACCCAAAATGAAGATCAGGAACGCTGCAAGTATCCATGATGTTTTGTAAGACTCAAACACTAAACAGAATATAGCAAAATAAGAATTTTACTTTTATACACCTACACCTAGATAGGATTCAAAGTTTAATTTTTCTCCTCTTCAGCATCTCCACAATGCTCTCCCTCTTACACCTTTTGGTGTCTGTATCTTCAGAAAGGTTACAAAAAAGAAAACTAAGTAAAAGTTTTCAAATCTCTACACAGTTGGCAGTGAGCTATTAAACTCCTTATACCATTTAACGTATCTGAAGGCACATCAGACTAACCACAGTGCAGACGCACTATGAAAGCCTCCTTCCAATCTTGTAATTATATGTATCAAGTCTGAGAATAAACAATATTCTCTCTAGCCAATTTATTCATTGCTTGAAAAATCTCCTTTCCATGCAAGGAGATAATCTCACATATAACTTCCATAACTCCATGCTATGAGTGAATTATTAACTACTCCAATTATTTTTTAGAAAATTCCTTCTGTTTGAACAAGTAGTCCACAACAGTATGCATGTTAGCACATATAACTCAAAGAATGACCACAATTACTTCCACTGAAACACATACTATTTCACATTTAAAAGGAAAATAGTGGTAACTACTTTAATAATAGTAAATGTTAGTTATATTTTGTCTTCTACCAGAGTATACAGAAAACAAATAATATCAAAGGTGAATATTCTGAATGTTCTGCTTATCTACACTGCAAATAGAAATCTAAAATACAGCTTTCAAACCTAAATCCACCAGAGTCACAGGGGAGAGCACTCAAGTCATGCTTTTAACATTTTCTTGAAAGATTAAGCAGCTGTATTTGATTCAACACAGCAATAGCTTCAAATAACTGACAAGCATTTGACATATCAGAACTCAAGATGCACAGTAGAAGAGTATTGCTTATCCTCCTGTGTGAAAAAATGTGTCGTTCTTTTAGGACATGGATTCGACAGACAAAGTCTTAAAAGACTGAATTCTTACTTTGGCCAAGTCTGTGCTGGACACCACTAGAGATAAATTTATTTAATTATTTCTTCCAACTTTTCCCCGAGAAGATAACATGAGCACTCACATCGAGCTGTTCCTTCGTAGGTTCTGGTGAGTGATCAGGAACAGCCAAGCCAGGCGGATCATCAAACGGATCATCTAAAATTACTGTGTGATTTATCCTTACAGAGAACAAAATCAAGATCAGCATGGGTTACATGCAAATAAAACTCTCTTTACCCAAGTAACAGCAAACCAGCCCCACTAATTCTCAGTTATATCCCAAACAGCCAAATATAGAATCATAGAATCAGCTGGGTTGGAAGGGACCTCCAAGATCATCATATACTGTATGCTTGTAAATTCTAGTACTGATGCTTCTGTAAGGGTGGCATAGTTGAGTTGTTTATTTAGTACTTACTTATTTTACCACTACTGGAATAAAAAAATATTTAACATAGCATGTACAGGTCACCTGACTTCAAAATATTCATCTAGTTTAAAAAAAAAGACTAATTCATTTAATTACAATGTATTCCTCAAAAAGTGAAGTTAAAAGCAGTCACACCTGATATCTTGATACGGGATAAAGTCCTTATCTACAAAGGTTTCATTAATTGTCTTCAATACATCCATGCCTTCTGTTACTTCTCCAAATACTGTATGTACACCATCAAGGTAATCCAGGTTTTCCCCTGTAGTAATAAGAAACTACAAAAGAAGACACAAAACCAGTAACAATGAATACCAAAATTCAGTTTTGTTTTGTTTTGTTTTTTTACCTTAGGAGAGAGAGACAACTCTCACTGAATTTGATGGGAAAAAAATTCTTCCTGACTTTTGCAGAAGAAGATTAGTCTTCTTCCATCAGCTCTGGGAGCATTGTGAGCCAACCTACAGCTCACAGCCACTGCCTGAGGCAGAGAGGCTCTCTCATACAAGTCTCCCTCTGCATGAGCCTTCAGCTCTGGCTCTCTGGATCCTTTTGTGAGTTGGTTTGACTCAGCAATCTGGCAGAAAGTCAGACAGGCAGAGGAAGAGCAGACAGCTACCTGTTGAGTAGGTTTCTTGAGCAAGACCAGCAAAGGCTGTGACAGGCACCACAGCTGATGAAAGGGAAAGGGCAGAAAGAACAAGGCTGCTACCTCCGGGTAGCAGTGAGTTGGGAGCTGAGCTCTAACCACCTGTCCAACAAGCAGCGGTCAGCAGGTGCATTTTCATTAATTTGGCAAAAACTTCCACAGTTCTACCTTCACCTAATTCTACCCAGACATTTTTCCTTCCTTCCCACAAACCCTTCTCTCCTGAAAAACAGGATGCAGTAGCATTGAGAGAAGAACTAGCACACAGTAGCACTGACTTAGATCAACTGGCACTGAAATGTATCTTAATACAAATCAGGTCTTTCACTTTAGGGCAAAACTGAAACTCTGGAAAATGATACCAACTGAGCACTTGGTAACTAATCAAAGACGGAGGGCACTTGGTAATGAATGAAGGAGGAAGAAGCAGATATGCACAAATAACAACACAACATCCACACTTAACAACCTGACCGGTAACATCTCACTCCTCATTCTCTCTGCAACACAGCTAAGACTGGCTAGTATTTGGTATAGGTTACACTAAGCTACATTCTACTTGTAAAGCAACTCCATGTAATTCCTTACTGGAATTTTTCTTCAGTTATTAAGAAACCCTCTTTTTAAGAATTAAAACATACGGATATTACAAGTGAGGCATTTTAAATTTATAAAAGTGACAACGGACCTAAAATAACAATTTAGAAACAGCAGCATTCTATGCAAAAGAGCTTTAAAAAAAATGTAAAAAACCCTACCTACAGCAAAAATGCACATGAACAAGGAACAGCAAAGGGCACACCACCACTTTCAAAAACTGTTTTATACCAGCACTGGTGTAAAACTGTAAACTTACTGTATTATTAATACACACTTTTATGTAACAATACAGAAGAAACCGTGGTATGATTTCAGTTTCCAAACTAACATGAAGTCATAACCAGAAAATCTCAAGATTATTTCAAACTCCAGTTTCCTTACTTTTCCCTTCCATTCAACTACAGATTTTTTTCCTGACTGTTTTATACATTAGCAAAATCCCATCAAAGTATTAACAGGAATAAATAAAGGAAAAAATATAGGACTGAGTGCTAACAAATAAAACTAATCTAGGACAGGATTTGAATCTGAGTATTTTAATTTTTCTCTTGTCTGTAACAAAATACCCATTGGGACCTGAAATCCTATGCAAAATATTTAACTATGGCTGGTTTTCACATGTCTTTTGACCATATTACAAGATGATGCTATTGAGATGACGCTATCATTGTTGCATTGCTTTTGTAAACTCATGGAATCTTCATTTTAGTTACTTAGACGTGTACCAACACTGTGTACCAACCTGTGATCCATGCTGATCACTGCCATTGTTCACCATTGACACAGTTCCTTTCTTCTTATGCTTGATTCTCGGCACCTTTTCTGCCTCAAAAAATCTAGCTTGATCACCATAGAGCTGACTGAAAATATATATAACAAATTCGTTACAAGAAAAAGTGAGCTAATAAAATGCTGTAAAACAGTATAAATAAGACATCTTAAAAATTTTTACATTGGCCTTCAAATAAACTCAGAATATACACTGCATCCATGCATATTTTTATGGACCTGTACACTTAAAGAGTTCACTTTATATTACAGGGGAACAACAGATTTTTCTGAGACATTTCACAGAGTCTTTCTGGGGGGTTGAGGGAGATAGAGGGGTGTATTTATATGCTGTTAAATCCAGTATATAACATTTTTCTGAGGCATGAAGTAGGTTTTAAGTAGGTTCTGTAAAAGTAAGTTATTCCACACTGTAAAAATGCAATAATTTACATCAAAAATTTCTCTTCCAAGAGAAACAGAAAACTAGATTTCGTGGACTTCAGCAATAACGAACAGGTAAAAAAGACCAACTGCCATTCTCCATGCTAGCAGCAGGACAGGATCTCACACTCTCTCACCACATTGCACTTCTCTACCTGCCATATCAATAAGTCTCAGAAGACTTGTAACAGAGCAGAGTATCAAAATAAACTTGATCTACTTGTGTGCAGAGAGAGCTTATGTCTGCAAGTTCACCTTCCTAGACTTGCATCTGCTTAGCACAATTATACTGTTTCCAGGACCACAAAGTGAGGATTCATGGATCCATGGGTTCAAGGTTTTGTATTTAAGAGGCTCAGACAGACTTACAAAAGCCAACACTCGTCGAGCAACACTGTCTCTGTTCAAACTGAACTATTTATCTCTGTATATTGTGTTCCCCAGCACTTTGTAATTAGTTCTGGTCTGCAATTTTAATTCTACTTTTAATAACAATTTCAAAGGAATCATATAGAACATACACATTTTGCTAACTTCCATCCTAGCTGTTTGAATGATTTCTTCAACTTTTGTCTGCATGACCACTGGAAATGTCTTAAACAAGGAAGAAAAGCGATTTCCTTATATGCATTCAAAATTACTAAAATGAACTCAAATAAATTTTTAGGGATTACATTCTTATAGACAGAGGAAATCAAATATAGCCTCTATGTTTCACTCATGCTCAATTAACTACATTTTGTTACAAAAATAAAAGTAGTAACAAACTGCTAATGATTTTGCCTTCTACAGAGCACTTAGTTATGATACTTCTCTTACCAAACTACAGTTATTTACTAGTTTCTAAACAAACAGAAGTGTATGTACAAGCTGTTAGTTGTAACTTCACTTCTAAGGTTAAAGAGAGAATAATGTCCAGGAAAAAAAAAAAATGGAATGGCCAAAGGCAGCGTAGAAGTTAAAAGGTATCTAGGTATGACAACCAAAGAAGCCTATGCATCAACATTTTTACTTCCCGCCAGTAATTCTGCCTCAAGAGAGCTGAAGATAGTCAAACTGGAGCCCCTATTTCCCTACACAATTCATTGTTGATACATATATTATACACACACATACATATATCATGTTGATACATAAATACTTACCAAAATATGGATTCCCCTCCACGGCCAGTTCCCATGGGGTCCCCAGTTTGTATAATAAAATCCCTCTGTCACAAAGCAGAATACGTTAGATATTGCTTTCATGTTTGTGATTTTAAACCAACACAAAAAAAAAGGAATTGAGAATCCTCACCTGTACATTATAAATAAGACAATAGTTGTAATACTTGACTTTGCAGAGCTTCAGGAAATTCAGACAAGCTGTAAAAAATCATACCAACATTTACTAAAGGAAACTCCAGATACAGGAAGAATATATATAACAGGAAGAATAGATATAACAGATATTCAGTTTAACGTGTAGAGAAGCGTTTTTGGAGCAGATTGTGTCGAGACTTATCAGAGTATAATCTATAAACGCTGAAATACTCTAAGGAGAGGTAACATTTCCTCCCTTCCTACAGCCCATCTCTAGCGATTCGAAGAATTCTAAACACGGCTAGTTATACAGAAACACACTTGATTTTCCCTCCCGTTTCTTTTCAAACACCTAAGAAAGAAGATCACAGCAGCCCTTTGATTTAGAATATATTACATTTGTGGCCGCAAGCGCCGCCTGGATCCCCCGCCCGCCCCAGGGGCGCCCAGCCCGGCCGCCATCCCGCTCGGGGCCGCCACCTGCCCGCGCAGGGGGAACGCGGTACCGGCAGGGGACAGGGGCCAGCCTGGTCCCGGTGGCGGACAGGAGCGGACCCACACCCGGTGGGGCCGGCTCGTACCGCGGGGCCGCTCCTCCGTGTACAGGTCGATGACCAGGTCGCCCACCGTGGTCTCCAGCAGCACCGCCATGGCCGCCGCCCCCCCCCTCCCGCGCGGCGGCCCCGCTGGCGCGCCCTCTGCCGGCGCGGAGGCCCCCGCGGGCCGTAAGGGGAGGGAAGGGCTGTCCCGGGGCTCTGAGGGAGCAGGTGTCGGAAAACGTGGAATGTGCCGATCTTAAGGCAGGATGTACGATGTAAGATCTTTGTGTAGCTTCACACAGAATCACAGAATCACGGAATGAACTGGCTTGGAAAAGACCTCTGAGGTCATCGAGTCCAACCTATGAACGAACACCACCTTGTCAACCAGACCATGGCACTGAGTGCCACATCCAGTCTTTCCTTAAACACCTCCAGGGACGGTGATTCCACCACCTCCCTGTGGGCAGTTCATTCCAGTGTCTAATCACCCTTTCTGTGAAGAAATTCTTCCCAATCTCCAACCAAAACCTCCCCTGGTGCAGCTTGAAGCCATGTCCTCTCATCCTGTCATTGGTTGCTTGGGAGAAGAGGCCGATCCCCACCTGGCTACAATCTCCTTTCAAGTGGTTGTAGAGAGTGATGAGGTCACCCCTAAGCAGCCTCTTCTCCAAGCTAAACAACCCCAGCTCCCTCAGCCTCTCCTCATAGGACTTGTGCACCAGATCCTTCACCTTTGTCACCCTTCTCTGGACTCTCTCTTTCAAGCCTAATCAGCAAGAAAGGAGACCTACTCAGTGGAACAGACAGCAGTCAGCATCCCTTAGCCAAGGACATCCTGGAACCAACAAGCTTTCAGGATGTAGTGAATCAAGATATTGATGCCTCTCTATATATACACTGCTAACTTGGCAAAAGACTCAGTCAAAGTCCATCTATCCTATAGCTGAACTATGCTAATTATAATACTAAAAAATCACAGCCATAGGTCAAAAAGACCCCTGCTCATGTGAAGACCCTTCCCTTGAGCATATGTAGAAGTTGGCTGGGATTACACAGCTTGTATGGAAATTATGGTCAAAGGTTGGACTCGATGATCTTGAAGGTCTTTTCCAACCTTAACAATTCTAGGCTTCCCCCCCCATCCACCCCTAGGAGCAACCTCTTACAGCAAAGTGCACGTTTGGAGGTGCATCACTCAACTTTTGAGTGTGGTGTGCACTGAGGGGGTTGTGTGCTTATTCTACATAGTCAAAACCAGTTTTACCTCACAGATATTAATTAGAGCAATTAACAGTCCCAATATTTAACTTGAGTACATGGTCACAATATGACCTATAGTACTGTGGGTGACTCTGAAAGAACAGACAAGTAAACAGAATTTATTCCCTTCCAATGTGTTTTTGGGCTTATGTGTTACATCTGAACTCAATCTAAAGGATCGTTGCTTTCAAAACAAGGGATCCCACTCCCCAGCACAGAGAGCTTCTGCTTCAAGCTGCACTGTCTTCACCTCTTTCTAGATTGTGCTCTGGTACTCACCACACAATGAGTTGATCCAAGTCATTAATGTGTTGGGAAACTGGTTTTGTTTATTGCTGAATTTGTTTTCTGCCAGATTAGTGACCTGAATTGATTCACTAAGCAGGAATGCACAGTACAGAGTACAGAGGTCCACGTAAATTGATAAGAGCAGGACCTCCTCTTCAAGTAGCAATAAAAGTAACAGCAGATCTAATAGCACCCTTATAAACAGCCAAGCAGGGAGTTTTACTTTGCAGGCCTATACTGCTGCATAATGGTCCTGGAGACATAGTGGGCTGGTCCTGGGGCCAAGACATGCACTGCAGGGCATTGTATTCTGCCTCCATATTGTGCTAGTTTTCAAAGCTGTTTTCAAAGCTGTTTGTGCTATCATCAATTGTTTTGCAGTGTTGTACTGTTTTTGTGTGAGCTTATTCCCAGTCTCCATGTCAATCTGGAATTGATTCAAGGCTGTTTTAAAACCATCCGTATGGCACTTATCGACAGAAGAAAGCACTATAGCACACATTACATTTATTACTCTAAAACTTTAAGAGAGATGTAAACAGTACATTAGTCTCATGCAAGCCTCTGCTGCATGAAATTTAACTAACTTGCTACTTTAAGTACTCTTACTTTGCACTTCAGTAAGAAAGCATACCACTAAGGCCAGGCTTTTATCACTCTTTTTAGTCACAAAAGAAATTAAATCCTAATTTCCTTATTCTTTATACTGACTTTTGCCTCCTAATAACCCATGTCTATAACAAAGATTCAAACTAAAAATGGCTTTTCAGGATCACTTAAAAAAAGTAAAAATATAAATCCAGCGAAATATAGTATTTCTGGCAGACTCAGCAGCTTGAGCAGTAGTCAGTCTCAGCACCACATACTTTAAAATGTTACATATTCTAATAGTTACAAATGTCATGACATGTTCACCAGCACACTGAAGGAGCCTAGAAGCTTTGGGGCTGAGCCAAAAGGAAAAGCCCTGTTATGCTCCCAGCCTGTCCCAGCACCGAGTACTTCCTGTATCACCCAAGGACTATTCACTTGTGAAGCTGATCATAAGTTACTTATTGCAAGAAATTTTACCATTTAGGTTAAATAAAACTGTTATGACCTCTGTTGTGCTGTGAGACTAACAAAAGCTTTGAAATTTGGGGAAAACAGAAGTATCTTGAAAGCATTTTTAGTACGTGGTTTTTCAAGTTTTAATTAAGTTCCAGGAGAATAAAAAGCAAATAAGAAAGAGGACTGAAGAAAAGGGGATGCAAGAGATTGAGAGAAAAAGGAAAGAATGACAGAAACAGAAGGAAAGCATCAATAGGTAGTTTACCAGGAACCATACAAATGAAGACAGTAAAAAATGAGCAGGCATTCATCTACTATTCCATTTCAGTGAGATGCTAAATTCCTCAAGGTCAGCTGAGAGCCCAGCCGGAATTTTGCCAAATCTATAAATTCTGCAGACCAGTGATCCTTGCTTCCCTCTATTTTTACGTACCCTGATAACATTATTATGCCTCTGGTACATTTTGTAAACATTTTAGTTAATTAATCTAATATACAAAACACTGTAATATTGTCCTGTTGGAAGACAACCCCACTCTGATTTATACAGAGTGCAACTCTGTATAAGTTAGGAATTTCGGTAATTTAAACTTCCTCCCACCAGCACATGCAAATGACTGCAAGTACTGACAAGAGCTGGATTCTGGCACCCATCATATCCCTGAAATCACTCATGCACCCGTCATAAGATTCAGCAAAATGCTGTCTTGGAGAGCTGGCTTACCTTCTAGTTTTCTGCCTCATGAGAACTGCACAGTGAACAAATCCTTTACGTATTTCTTTTGGTTTACCAAACACAGCAGATTTAAAAAAAAAAAAAGAAAAAAAGTCTTAAGGACAGGCCTAAGAGAAACTAGGTAAACCAGGTGATGGTGGTAAAGAGAGGTAGTGGAAATTAAGACATCTGAGTTTTTATTCCTTCTTCTGTTACTGACTTTTGTGATTATTACAAAGGCAGTTAATCAGCTTTGTTTTTTCCAGTCTGTAAAACAGGACTAACTGCTGATAACAGAGGTGTTTAGGGATTAAATATCTGAAGTTTTCATGTCATTGTGTGAAATATACTTCACAATATATGACTCTCTAAAGCCTCATTTTCCAATACCTTTTACCTTGTGCCAGATGTTTATACCAATGTCTCGTGAATGCAAATTGCATATAAAATACTACGTTTCTGTGGGGTTTATGGTTTATATTAATTTTCAACCAATTGGGAGTCACAGATTGCTTCCACAGGACACCTAATTTATTGCTGTATTAAAACCTCCCTAGACAAGGTGTTAATATATTTACTACCCTTAGCATTGGGAAGTTTTTTGCTAATAGGTAACAGCAATCTTTCTTGTTGCAAATAAAGCACTTCTTATCTTCATATCCACTGGGGACTTGGAGATCCAGCTTATTTCCTTTGTTTTTGCCTAAGACTTCAATGGCTTTGACTCCCGCCACGAAGTTTCCCCGCCGTTTTCTCTTCTTTAGAATGACCTCTGGCTCTTTCAGACTTTATCTTGTGCCTTATTCCTTTCCGATGACCCTTTTTGCTCCCTCCCGGAGTATGCTGCCCTGCTTCTGCTTTCAAGAAACCCCCCTTGCAGTGCAGTGCTCCAGTGCTCAGCCCGGTCCCACTCCGGCCATACAACCCTCGCAGGTGGACAATTGCAGGCGCCCCACGGGAGCCTCACGACGCACGCCGGCCATTTCAGAAACAGCTGTAATTATTAACACTCTCTATAGTGGTAGCTCTCTTATTATGCAAAGTGCTTTCAAAGGCTGCTATCGCCTATTAACAGTGACGGGCTCTTGTAGGCGCGGGTCCGTGCCCGCCCCTTACTCTGCAACGCCGAACTCGGGATCTCCCAGCGGCGGCGGTGCCGGGTCAGGGCCAGCGCAGGGGCAAGGGACAGTGACAGTGGCAGGGGCAGGGCCGGGGCAGGACCGGCCCCCTCCTACCGCCTCCCCGGCTTCCTCCCGGCCCCGCCTGTTGATGTTTCACTTTGTTTTAATTCCCGGGTCGCAAGATGGAGGCGGCGCTGAGACGTCGGGAGTTGTTGCTGTTGCTGCTGTCGCCGCTGCTGCTGCCGCCGCTGGCCACCGCGCTGCTGGGCCCGGCCGCGCCGCTGGGACAGGTACCGCCGGGGCCACTCCCTGCCCCGTCCCTCTTCCTTCCCCTCTCCCTTTTCCCTCTCCCTACCCCTCTCCCTGTCCCTCTCCCTTCCCTTTTCCCTCTCCCTACCCCCCTCCCTCTCCCTGCCCCCGTCCCTCTCCTTCCCAGGGGTGAGCCAGACGCTGCCGCGGGGCGACAGAGTTCGCCCCCCTCCTTTTAATGGTTCATTTGTATAGGATTTGGTGTGCCGAAACAAACAGCTGACAGGTCGAGGAGGGAGATAGTTACTTCTGTGCAATGTAGGTTCTTTTGTTGTATTTTCATGCTTGTCCGCCCACACCTTGGTAGTTCAGTGCTGTAGCAGTACGCAGTGCGTTAGGTCCACGTTTGTTCCTGGTGGTTTCTGTACTCTTGAACCAAGAAAAAGGCTTTGATGTATTGGTGTGTATATATCTACCTATATACATATATATTCGTACAGTGCTCTCTGTTTTTCTATTCCAATATCTATGCTGTATCTTGGTGACATTAGTTTTAAATTTATTGGCTTTTTAAAGGGTGGAAAGGGTATTTTGGGTATTACTTGGGAAACCTTTTCAGTGGGAATAAAAGGATGTGCCACAGGACCAGGTGAGCTTTGAACTCTAGAATTACAGAAGAAAACTGGGTACTTCTGCCTGTAGTTGAATCACGTCCAGATACATCCTCTAATTGTTGTAACTGTGAAACTCAAAAGTGTGAGATTGCAAAGAGGGAAGAGTTGTGTGGGGTTTGTAGTCACTTATTTAGCCAATGCAAATTTGCAGTTATGTAAGTAAATTTATTATGGCTTTTTTCCCTCCAGAGTTATTTATTTGTTAATTTAATTTACGTAATTTAAGTTTCCAAGAAAGCCTGACAGAGGCCCTGCACTGGCACATCCTGTGTTGCAAAGCAGAATTCCTGGCCTTACTTCCTGGCCTTGCTTCTCTATATGAACTTTTGAAGAGACCTTTTTAGCTCTGATTTCAAAATGGGGATCTAGATCTTCAGACACCTATAAAAAGGGCATGGATGCTTGAAGTCACATGTGCAAAAGACAGCAGAGCGAGCTCAGTCCATGGCTACTTTGCTTATCCCTCAGAGAAGGGGAGTGCTAGCTTGAATTTGTCACATGAAAGTGACAATGTAATGAATTTGTCACATGAAGTGACAATGTAATATAGACCTATGCTCTTGCTTACTTCTGCCCAGAAACTTCTACACCAAAACTTCCAGTTTAGCAGCACTGAAGTTGTTTGTAACAGCTGGCAGTTGTATAAGGTGTGGAGACGCCTTTGTGTGCGCTGTCTTTAGATCTGAAAGCCTGAGCGTGCCACAGGGGTGCCAGGGTGGTCCCACAGAAGGCAGCTTGGGGTCAGAAGTAGAATAGGTATGTTTTAGGGTGCTAATAGGGCTTGACTTAGTAACTGGGCTGTAATGCTTTATGGGCACAGCTACACTGTTTGTGGGGTTGAGTTTGTCCATTTGTGCAGTACTGCTCAGGTGGTCTTGTCAGCTCAGTTTTTGTTGGTTGGAAGTGTCTGCACTCTTAGCTTTATACTGGTGTGGTGGCATATGCAGAAAATGTGGTGGTATATGCAGAAAATCTCTTAAAAGAGTCAAAAAGGGAACATATAAATTTCTACTTTAGTATTTTTTTCTTTTTAAGTCTTAAACTTAAAAAAAAAAAAAACCCTTGCATTTTCTCCTGCACTATTTAGTTTTGTACATACAGGATCACTTTTGATGCGAAAGGAACAATGTGTCTTGAGAAACTTTTGAGTAGAAGAGTTGATATTTTTTGAGCGTGAGCTGGTTTATGGTGGCCTGGTAGGAACAGAAGTGCGTAGGCAGTGGGAATAGGCAGAGTGGGAATGCCATGCTGTGAGGTTGCCTTCAGAAGCCACAAGCTTAATGATAGTGGGTGCTGGGGTCAGAATAACTGTATTTTCCTCAGAATGGCTTGGGACAGCAGACTGGTTGGGAGAAGGCAGAATCAACATGTTCAGCTTTGCTTTGACTCGATACCACAACTGTGCTCTAAATTCTGTGAGCCCCCTGGACTCACACTACTGACAGCTTCACATTTTGTAGTTCTTCTATATGGGATTAAAGTTTGCCTCCTTACTGATGGTGATGGGGTTACAGAAACCATAGTGGAAAGACTGGGGAAAAACTTTGAACCTTTGGAATAGTATTTTGTAAGGCTGAAATGCTTTTCTTCAGCTCTGGAATGTGAACGCCTCCACTGTTGTGCAATACTTGTAATTTCTTAAATAAGCTGTTTTGAAATCTGGACTTTTTTTTAAACATTAGCATGTCTGTTTTGATTTTCCTTTCTCCTCATGAAGTGGATCACAGATAGATTAATTTTAGACAAAGTTTGGGTGGTTTGTTTTGTTTTGATTTTTTTCTTAAAAAAAAAAAAAGGCAGGGAATGATGCAATAAGACAAGTGACCTTCACGTTAAAGTAACATTTCTGGTGCAAGGTTTGGGCTATAGCGTATTTTTTTAATGTGTTGATAGGAACTGGCTAAAAGCACGGTATGCTAAATGCTGTCGCTATGTTGTTTACTTTGTTTACTTCTCGATAATTCAGGCTAGCGAAGATCTTTATAAATGGCATACTTGCCTACCAGACTTTTTTCTTTTTAGTTCAGTTCAGTTGCCTGGAAAAAAAATTGTTTTCGTATTATTTGTTGGCTGTAAGAAACATCTGTGTGGATGGATAATTTCAGAACACAAGAAAATAATCTTCACTACATCAACCATTTGATGCAGGGAGTGTAGTGTATTTTTATCAAAGAAGAACTTTGTTAATAGTGACATGCTGAAATGTTTCTTGCATTCCTTTATGCCAGTTTCTCTATTAAAAGCCTAGCACAAGTTCTGAACTTTATGCCTAAAAGAGCTGACATAATCTTCCTATGTGTATTTGATTAAATTAAAGCACAGTATGATGCAACCGTGTCTCAGTGTGTGAGAATGAGTATTCACCTGTAAAACTCCTGATAAAATATTCATAGTATGAGGGAGAATACAAAGGCAATTCATTCTAGTAACATATGTAGGGCAAAGGAAAGGATAAGCAGTGTTATACTAAGAGTCATCATTAAGCGAGGAAGGAATATGTGTGCTTGTTCAGAAAAGCAACATAAAGCAATGGCATCATGTTAGATTTTTTTTGTATTATTATTAACAAAGGTAGTTCAGCTTTAGTTAGTTACAAAAATAATGGATTTAGTTATCTTGCCCTAAAGACTGTCAGGCAGCTTAATAATGCCAAACCCTGATGGAGAAGATTTTGTACTAAAATTTTGTAAAATGTGAAGGACTAATTATCATCCTGCAAACTTGTCAAGTCTAACTTGTCATGTCAAACTTGTACCATGGCTGTTTTTTAACTCAGTTATGCTTGATTGCAGTTAAGAATCATCCTAGCTTTGTTTTGAGTCTGATGAAAGAATTATGTGAAGCACGGATCACAGAGCTCTGAATTGCAAATATATAGTTACACTATTTGGAGCCAGTTGTCCATACGAGTGCCAGGACTCAAATGGCAGGAGTGTGTATGGTAGTTTTGTTTGTCTGTTCGAACGCTTTTTTTGCCATAATCGCTTCTTAAATTTAGAAACAGGTTATTAGTTTTGTCTATTTCTTATCTATTTGGCAAGATAAGAGTCCACCTTCATTGGACTTCGTATTTTCCGATCACAAACAGGATATCCCAATAGTGCCTGTGTAATGGCTGCGAGGGCATTGTCTGCCTTTCAAGTCTCTGTACAGCTGGCCATCTTGCAAGGCATTGTGCCATCTGTTCCTAGTGCTGCCCGCTCCGCTTCCCACAGACCTCCTAGTGCAGAAAGAGCCTTGTTGGGAGAGCCTCAATAGAGAACAGCTGTGCTTTAAGTGGGCTGGCCCATAGCAGCTGAATGGGGTTTAAGTGACTGATGCAGTTGTATAGGGCTTAACAGTTACCCTGTACTGGGAGAAACTGTACAGTGCATCGGGTACTCACTGCCTGTGGAAGAGGTTTTTCCATGATTCATTAATCAGAGCTGTTTGAAGTTCATGCAGAATTAGACCCATCAGCTTTGTCATGTACAACATTTTTCATAAAAGAGCAAGATTAGGTGAAATCTTCTCTGTACATTTCTGTGTGGTGTTTAATATGGGGAGTCTTTGAGAATTAATGAATATTCCCTTTTAACTTATGCCAGGTGCTTTGTATTCTTTGCTGCCATCTTTTCCCTATCCTGTTCTGCTGCTGCTACTGCAATTATACTGCCTCAGTTAACACTCCTGAGTTCCGTTGCAGCACATGCTGAAAGAATTAGAAAATTATCAGTACCTGCTTATCTCTATTCACTAGTTCACTGCAATATATGTCATCACACTCACTGCTGTTGCCTGGCTGTCTTTTAGAACATAATGACATCCATTTGTGGTAGCAGTGCTGTCCTCTTTACAGGTTCTGTGGCTGTTACCACTGTAAATATCACTGTTGGAGCACTAAAACAGGGATGAGAAATTGTAGGAAAACTCAGGAGACACATTTACATCCTATGAGAGCATTAAGAGTTATAGGGACATTTTTAGTGCAGATTGGAGTTTTGTGTGAAGGCATTTGCCAGTACAGGAAGGGATAAGGGGCTGTGAAGTATGAAACGGGTATCAGTGTTAAGCTGAAAGCAGAACCTGATTCCTGCGGACCTGAATTACTTCTTGGGGTTGTCCTTTGATTCTGACCCTGTCAAAGTGCAGCTTTCTCAAATATTCCAATGAATTCAGAACCTTTTAAGTTTCAGGACTGTCTGAAATTATGTGAATCTTCATGGTATTGTTAATACTGAAAAGTGTACTGTAAGTTATACAAAGAAGTTTTACACTCATAGCTCAGGCTTCTCCAGAACTTGATGGTGCCATGTTATGGATTACTGCAGAGGACCTACGTCCTGTTCTCAGTGACTTTGTTACTACAGGATTGGCTTGCTATGCTTCTGATACCCAAAATAAAGGATGTGGGGTTATTTACCTTTCTTAGTACTGAAGTACATAGTACAAGACGTATCTGTAAAGCACTGTAAAACACCTTCTCCTTCCCCTCCCCCAAGTAGAGAGATTTATTATGGTAATATAAAAAAATTTCTCTGTTGAAATGAAAGGATGTTTTGTAAGTCTGAGTCTTCTGCTCTAGGATTGGAAAGATGAGTACTGAATTATCACTGGAGCACTTTTTAGCAAGTATGGCTTGTCAGGCCAGGCACTTCATCATGAAAGGCTGGTACAAGACCTATTGGCCTGCCAGGTCTGTTTCCTTCCCACTTTAGTAAAAGTAAGCATAAACAAGGTATGGCTCTTGAGGCTTGAGCGCTGCTGTGGATGAAAGTGGATTGGCTGGGATGGTGCACTGCTCTCCTGGGAGCTGCTTGCAATAGTGCCTTCCTTTCCCCCAGCTCTCCTGCCTGGCTTTTCATTGCACTTGGCATGTATCCTGTGGTTCTTGCCCTCCTGTAGATTTTGGTATGGGGTGTGTGGGATCAGGAAGACTGGCTACAGCAGGACCTGTTGAGTTTTAGGTGCGGCACTGCAGGAGAGGCCAGTGGGAAGCCGTGGGAAGACAGCAGTGAGGAACTTGCCTTCAAGGAAGGGTTAAGTGAGCTGGAGGCTTTAGCATAAAATCAGGAAGACTGAGTTGAAGTACAGTTATTTTCCTTGGGAAGATATTATGAAGAGTAGTGAACAACCTGTTCATTAATTGCAGCAAGGAAGCTTCAGATTAGATACTGAAAAAACTTTTAATATTAAAGGTAGCTGAGTAGTGGAGTAAAGCGTTGAGGAGAGTGTGAAATTTTTGAATGTCACTGGAGAGCTTTAGGAATACATCTATTGGGGAATGACATAGACACAGCTGATTCTGACTCTGGAAAAACTTTGCTGTCCTCTGGTCTTGAGATGTTACTGTATCAGATCAGGAAGGTTTGGAGCAAGAGCAATTGAAACTAATTATTTTTTAGCACCAAAACCTCGAGATCTATTTGAAATATTTCTCAGCAAGACTGGCATCAAGTCTTGTGAGACTGCTTAGTGAAGAGGCAAAACAAGAACATATGAAAACTCAGGAGAATGGATGTACAGAATATGGGAAAGTATCAGTAGAATTTGTTGGATCTGGATGTGAAGGAATGGCAAGAATATGAGTTCTCTGTTGCATGTGAACACAAAATTGCAAGAGTAATGGTGTAGCTGCTGTAGCAGAGTATTAATAATTTCTTTAAGTTATTGAGGAGCTTTATGAACCTGTGCCATTCAAGAGATGCATCACCATCTGCTGAGATGATGGTGAGAGCAGACATCTCTCAAGGAGACGCCTCAAGGACAGGCAGACCATGCAGCAGAGCCAATCCAACAGTCTGTGGCCATCAGAACAATTAGCCTGACTCCCTCCTCCCAGCTGCATTCTTGGATCTCTTGTGCTTGTCTGGCTCTTCCTTGCTTGTTCAAAAGACAGAAAAATAGTCTGTCAAAAAAGGGAAAGTTTTTGTGCTGATTTAATGACCTAAATTGGCTCACTGACTTGGCATAAATGAGAGGGAAGGATAATATGCAGGAGAGATCTGCACTCTCAGTGGCAGAAACAGCAAGCGGTTAAACCGTCTTATTTGTCTGCATGTTATGTTCTAATTTTTGTAACTTTGACAGCATGGAAATGATCCACTGAACTATTTAATTTCTTAAACATGTAATATGCTCTTCAAGTGCAAGTTGGATACTACGGGAACAGAATTGACAGCTGTTTTGCAGGAAATTAATCATCGTGTACATAGCTCACTTTGTACATTTAACAGTCAGTTGTTGAGCGTATCTATCTTGCTTCATGCCCTTCATTTTCAAATAAAGCATTTGATTCAAATTAAAAAAAAGTAGGAGGGGATTTTCCTATTTTTCCCCAGTCATTTCCTTTTTCTTATAATCTGTTAGTTCCTTCGTAGATGTTGAAAAAAGATTGCAAAATACTTCCTGTATAAAAGCCCTCAGATTTCACTTGAGGCTTAAAAAATTAATTTCTTTTAAAACTGCCTGGAAAATCAGTCTTTTGTGCCCTTTGAATTCCCAGAAAATAGAAGAACCTAGGAAGTAATGACACACAGTTTTGGTAATCTGTTAAACAGTTCGCGGGTATAAAAGACGTACAGCTGTGAATGCTAAGAACTAAAAGAGCTAAAAGTTTGGTGGATTTTTATTTTATTATTAATATACAGAATTCTTAAAACATGACAAGAAAATAAGTGGTTCAAAGAAATTACAGATGACAGAATAGAATACATCCTATGATTATACTATTAATCTAGTTTATATTTTCAGTTATATAATTCCAGTTCTCTAAGGAATTTGGTAATTTTCATTTACTTTGAATAGCTGGGATTTAAGTTTTGAAGAAAAGTCAATGTAAAAACCTGTTTCCTAGAAAGGGCATTAAGGAAAGAGATTTCTTTTTGGTCTTGGTGGCCAGGGAGTTTTCCTGCTGATAGGACAAATGTGTCTGAAGCATCACTTATGAGTCACTTCCAACCAAAAGCTTAACTGTGATAGATTTTTAAGCTGTACTTTTCATAATGCCAGTTTTCTGCTGAATCAGATTTGGATGTTGTTTTTCAGTTTTTGACAGTCCTGGCTAACTGTCTATACTGTTGATCACCCATGGTTTTAAGGATTTTTTGACATTATACTTGCATTTCAGAAGCTCTCTTTTCATGAATTGGGACTGTATTATGCTAGGTACTGCATATTTTAAGTATTTTCTGGAAGAATATTTAGTGTTATACAAAAATCCCAAATGAAAAGCCTTTTTGTGTATTTATTTATTTAAAATTTTGAGCAAGCTGAACTTTTTATTGAGACTTATTTTTAGCTGTTGGGTGTGAAACCATGACTGAAACACAGAGCTGAAGAAGATACTGAAGGTATGGAGAGGTTTTCTAGAGGAAAATGAAATGCAGTTAGAATCACTTAAGGCTCCCAAAAGGCAAATAGGGAGCTTAACATTATTTTTGAAGAGGTGACTCAGGAAAGCTCTGTGGCAGTCATTACTTTTGGCCATGTGCAAGAGAGATTTGACTTTTGCATGCAGTGTTTTTGAGGGGCAGACCTGGGAGAGTTAAGGTCCCATCTGCAAAACAGCCCCTGAAATTACAAGAGGGAAATGAGAGGACAGAATGAGTGAGTCAATAAATTACAGCAACTGGGGTTTGAAAGAAAGAAGCAAATCCCCACTGGATGTGGGTTTGAGGAGTCCTGTGTGGCATAATTTGGGAATGATAACCAAAAAAAGAAACAGGATTACTGCTAAAACTGACACAAATGAATATTCTTTACAATAGGCTAGCATGCATTAAATTAGACTTCACTTTGAAGACTGAGTGCTTAAAAAACATTTACAGAGAAACTGATTTTTACCTTTTATTGTCTGTTATTTTTTAGCAGAGAGGCTTCTTTTCCATTATATCCTTGTGAAATAAGTGATTATTATTATTTTATCCTTATTAAAGAACCCCGGACTATACAGTGGGGGATGCAGATGTCATTCTTTCTCATCAATCCTCTTTATTAAAAAGTGGTGGGGAAAAAAAACCAAACCAACCCTTACATGAAACAAGTAAGAATATTCCTGTTTCTTCTGTCTGCTGGATAGAAAGCCTGGGGATGTGCTTTGTGTATTGTAGGTAGTCCTTCTGTCAGGATAATGCATGAGAGTTGCCCATGCCCTGCAACGGTTTATGTGCTTCCTCAAACTTATGTCTCTTCTCAATGCTTTTTTCCAGGAAATGGTCCGAGTCGGTGTTACAATGTTGCAAGCCAATGGAGAACTTCACAAAGGACAGGTTTGTCCGGTTTTTCTCTTTATTCAGAGAATTAATATGTAGCGAAACAAAGTCTGCATGTGGATGCAAATATGTGGTTTTGTCTGACGTAAGTCACTATAAAGTGTGTTCCTCTGAGTGCAGAATTGTAGGATAGGACCAGGAACTGTATACTCATTCTGTCTGTCTTTCTTTCAGGTTCTTTTTAATATCACCTATATTAATGGACAGGTATATGTAAATGATTTTCCTATGAAAAGCGGGGTTGCCCACGTAACATGTCAAACAGTAATATGTGAGTATTCCCTTTTCCTTTTTTTTTTTTTTTTAATTTTCCTCCTTCCCCCTGGGTATTTGGCTTCCTGGTTATCTAGTAGTAACCAAGGCTTACAATGACTGTGTGTTCTGTACTCTGCAAACCCAAGCATTGTAGAAACAAATAATTTCCCAAGGCAGGACAATACTGGTATTAAAATGGGCCTCAAGTCACATTTATGTGCTTATATGTAAATGGTCTAATCTGAAGTCCAGACTCCGCCTGTCTTTTAAAAAGAGTGTTTTGCAGGACAAGCTAGAGAATGTAAACAGTAGGATGCGACTCCACCCTGCTAATGGCTGTGTCCTTAGGTTCGTTGGCATAAATCCAGAAGGAGATTCAATAACAAAAGTATGAATTGTTGTTAGGAAGATCTTTTAATGATCTCACTTCTGTGTCTAATGAACAAACAAGTTTCTGCTGGGTAGGGTATTATAGCACCAATACTGCAGTTTTGCTAGTGTCCTGCAGTGGTTAATGACTTTGAATTATCTTGAAACTTCTATTTTTCCACTGATTCAATGCTACGCTTTTTGTGAAAGACCAGCGAGTATTGTGATTTTTTTGGAGATACACAGAGTATACTGTATAATTAATTAAAAAAGGACCATTATGCTCGTTTGATTTAAGCTTCTGTTGTATTCAGAATGATCTCCTGGTGGATCAGGTACAATCAATCTCTAGCATGATATCTGAGGTCGTCATCATCAGACATTTACTTACAGAGTACTAACGCTTTTTCAAAGTGCTTCTCTGAGCCATGACCTTGTTGCTTGAACCCTTCTTTCCTAAGCACAATCAGTTATTAATTTGACACTAATTCTTTTCTCAAGAGGGAGAGCAGTAATCAATTTCTCTTTTTCTGGGATAATTATGTTCCTATTGGTTCTATTTTTTTCTATCCTAGGGTAGAAAGCTATGGCAAAATGTCATTTACCTGCAAAATAATTCACTCCAGAAAAAATAGATATGATTTTATTGACTGATGCTGAGAGCTCCTGAGCACTCTCCCGTAGTTCCTATTAATTTCCCAAATCATATTTTTGTATTCAGTTATGAACATGAATCTGAAACAGTGAGGGAAATACTGATTTGACCTGGGAGCTAGGAACCTGGAATTCTCTATCTCCGTGTTTGGGTCTGAGACCTCAGCATAGTACCTGGCTCTGTTACCTGTAATGTTTGTACTCTTTACATGCTAAATCCCTCACAACAGATTCAAGTAGTGTTTGTAAAATGCTAAAGAAATATAGAAATAGGGGGGAAATACTCCTGAATGTGTATAAAACCCAAACTTGATCTTAATAGTCATGCTTTTGAATATTAGAGACGAAGTATTCTGAATGACATTGTTTTGACATCGTTGTCAGATCACACCTGACACCTATATCCCCACTTGTAGCTCCCATAAATGTCAATTTTGGAAATATATCTGTCATTCTTGTTGAATGTGGTGGTTGAATGGCCTGACACATGAAGGGCTGGGACCACAGGGAGTTTCAGCTACTTGAAATCTTAGAGGTTTTGGTTCTTCAATGTGTGCTCGCTGCTCTAAGACACAAAGCATTCAGCAACTAGGTTTCTGCTCTGGCTCATAACTATAGGGAACCCTTCTCTCCTTCTGCCACTTACTTTTGCAACAAAAGATATTGCTAAATAATGCCAAAAGGTATTTTTCTATATTTAAAATAGGCAAAATAACCTTTATGAGGACAGGGATTGTAGCATAGAAGTAATGAACACACTGAGTTGTTACTGTAAGACTAGTCCAGCCTTACCCCATGTTACCTCACAGGCTCAGCACTGTAAGTGACATACACACACAGCACCAGTGGCTTAGCAATAGTCTCAGTTCATGTACCTTGCTATCTGCATGTTGGGAAGATCTGCCACGTCCTCACCACCACTTCAGTTCTAGCGTGGCCTCACCTGTAGTAGAGGTGTGGTACTTGGGAGAAGGATGCAAAGTCTATGCAGAAACAACTAGAGCAGGAAGGCAGTTCTGTGGGTACTTGTGGAATATTAGGCTGTTGAAATAGCTGAAAGCTTTTGGGCAGGAAGAGTTTGAGGGTCACCAGTCACATATGAAAACAGAGAGGGGGACAGACAAATATGTATGAGGGAACTGTCACTCATCTTGAGTAGTAGATACAGTGTACCTGGAAAAGAGCGCCTTAGTTTCTGTATTAAGAGGAAGGGGAATGTTATGCAAACCAAGATGTTTACACAGGTGGCTGGCTGGGCTGTTGCATTACTCTTATGAGTAATAGAAATAGAACACAGCAATAGCCAAGCCAAAGAGCACAGCTTAACATGCTTCAATGCAAACCTCAAGGCAGGGATGCAACATTGTTTGCAAGCTCCCTCAGTCCAGGGGATCGTACAGCTCTGCTGTGTTATATTACGAAACTTGCTCCATGTTTGATTTGGTGATATACTGGTAAAAAAAATCATGGCATCTGTTTTACCTGTTGCCCAGATTACTACTGCTTATAATAGTTGTTATTGGAAGTGTTAAGGACATCAGCATAGTACAGACATCTGTACCACTGTTCTGGCATCTCTGGTGTGATGCTAGTGCTGCTGTGACTTTTCCGTTCAGGTGCTGCATGTGCATCTCTGTCAGAGTTGCAACTGTTTTCCCTATGGCTGTGTACTGCTTTCTGATTGGGGTGGTTTCTCTTTGAAAGCTGTGATATTGTGTTTTAACAGTGGAGAACAGAAACTTGGATAACTCAGCAGATCAGCAGCGCCTGGGAACCGTCAGTGTTCGCATCATGGTTCACGAGTGGCCTTTGGCATCCAGTTCTGATTTGCAGCTGATTGTCGTTCAGGAGGAAGTGACAGAAATTGATGGAAAACAGGTAAAACAAACCCCTGCTGCAATATTCGGTTTGTTTTTAACTTAAGAGAGGCAAGTACTTACCAAGGATTGAAAGATTTACATGTATCTGTCTGGTGATTAGAGCACAAAGTATATAATTAATGTTAGATAGCACAGTACTGAAGGAGATAATAGCAAAGTTGGCAGTATAATAGTAGGTGTGTTTTGTGAGGAGACTTCAAGTTTTAATGCTTTTATTCATATTCTAATGATTATCATTAAGTGTATCACAACACATGCGCCTATGCAAGCAAAGTCAGACTCACAAGCAAGACTGGATTTATAATATAATGTACAAAACAAACAAAAGGGGCATGGGCTTTTTTTGAGTCCCGAGGGCTTCCCCATTGTTATTCCAAACTAACAAAGGGTTTCAAGCACATACCATGGCGAACAGCTTGCAGCAGCAAGCTCTTACGGCAGATGGGCTTGTGAAAGCCCACAACACCTGAGAGTTTAGCCTTAGAATATTTTGCATGTAAGATAAAATCCATGTTCGTTATCAAGATTCAAATTGAGACGAACAAACACCTCGTACAGATACACTGTTATCTGTACGGATACCAGTGAATGTGAGGGGTTACCGCTCCAGCTGAGATTGAAATGTGCAGAACTCTCAAAATTGCCTGTAAGGTATAGTTAATTTACTAACCAAAGAGGATCTGTTGAAAAGATCGAGCTGCTGAAGCCAGCAACAGCATCATATTTTTGTTTCTGTACATGTCTGCATCCTATGTGTGGCCAGGCTTTTTTGAAGCTGGCTTATGTTCTGCTGCCTTTTTATTTTTTTAAAGAATAATACCATTGATCCTGATTAATTGCATGCTCAGCAGGTAGTATTTTTTACAGCAATCTATATCATGTCAAAATTTTACTCTTTTAATGAAAAGCCCCACTGAGAGGTCTGTAGCTTTTCTAATGAGGTGTTTATCTCACTGGTAGGAGCCTAATATATCCTGGTTGATTCAGTTGTTACACAATAGTGGTGTTTGTATTTCAGATCGCAAACTAGACATCACAATGCATTTCAGATTTTCATAGAGACCTGGTAAAAACAACCAGAAGGCTAATGCTGTTTCCTTAATTGTTCCTTTAAGTCAAAAACAGTCTCACATGAGCATGGTAGAGGGGCAGAATCCCCTCCCTTGCCCTGCTGGCCACGCTGCTCAGGATACTGTTGGCCTTCTGGGCTGCAGGTGCACATTGGTGGGTCATGTGGAGCTTTTCATCCACAAACACTCCCAAGTCCTTCACTTGTGCTTGGGCTTGCCCCGACCCAAGTGCAGGACCTCGCACTTGGCCTTGTTGAACTTCATGAGGTTTACACAGGCCCCTCTCTCAAGCCTGTCCAGGTCTGCCTGGATGCCATCCCTTTCCTCTAGTATGTCATGCACCACACAGCTTGGTGTCATCAGCAAACTTGCTGAGGGTGCACTCAATCTCACTGTCTGTGTCACTGACAAAGATGTTAAATGGCACCAGTCCCAATACTGACCTTTGAGGACAACACCTGTCACTGGTCTGCATTTGGACATTGAGCCATTGACCGCAACTCATTGAGTGTGGCCATACAGCCAATTCCTTATCCAGTGAGTGGTCCATCTGTCAAATCCATGTCTTCTAATTTAGAGACAAGGCCGTCAAGCTGGACACCATTGAATGCTGTGATACTTTGCCTTCAGTTGCTGAGAAAAGAAACATTACTGAAAAAGCAGAAATGTCAGTCTCGCCTCAGCAACACTTTCACTGTTCACAAGTGCTTTCACTATATACTTGAGTTTTCCATGTCCTAAAATGCCTCCCTGAGAGAGGATAGTAATGAACTATGCAAGACTTGGTTACAAGCCCATGGAGTGACTACCACGTGCTTTTGCAAGGAAAGACAGTCTGTTCAGCATATTTTCTAGTGTGACATAGTCTACAGAAGTGTGGTATGTAAAAACAAAGAATACTAATTCACGTTATAACAGCCCTGTCTCTACCTCTTAATGGCTTAGAGTTTTCTGTGATGTATTGGTGTTCTCTTCCAGTCAGCTTCAGTCTTACTTTAAACGCCGTAATATCAACATGTTTGCATCTCTTGCAGGTTCAGCAAGAAGAAGTAACAGAAATAGATATTTTAGTAAAGGACCTGAGAGTACTTAGACATTCAAACTACACTGTCCCTTTGAAAGAGAGCATGCTGTATTCCATCCCGAGGGACAACGACATGTTATTTACACTGCCCAACCTCTCAGGAAAAGGTATCTCTCTCAGCTGCTACATAATATTTTCACCTGTAGCTGATGTTTTGCTTTACAGGGGTAAAATTTTGAGCATCATTATTCCCATGTTTTACATAGTGAAACAGTTTCTTCATTAACAGGAAAGCATTTTATGTGGTTTGGTTTTTATTTTTTTAAACACTTAAATTCAACTCTTCTACATTCTAGGTATCTTGATTGTTTGTTTTCAAATCCGTTCTCCTTTGAAGCACTTGATACGTGGCAGTCTGCAATCCAGACATCTGACAGGAATAAATTTTTCTCTCAGATCTATGATGGAAGTTTCTCTAAAGCTCCCCCTTCTTCCTGAGAATGAAAGAGAAAACTGTAGAGGAAATACCTGTCTGGGTCATTTCCAAAACAGGGAACAGTTTTATGTTATTAAACTTGAATATCTTAAATGCAAGAGAAGTTATTTGATTCCTTAATCTTACTTCAGTTTTGTTTAATCAACAACTCTCAAGGATTTAATCAGAGATGAATATTTTGATCTAGTTCATCGCTTTTTAAATGTGATGACAGCTGAAATTTACAACTAAGGGCATAGCTAAAGGCAGCACTGTAACACTGCTTCTGCTTATCAAGTTCACTACTCAAGTTAAAAAAAAAAGGTAGTCAGTCTTCTGTGTTCTTGGTGTGAATGTGTGAGAACCACACTATAAGTATAGATATACACCGTGTCTTTGTTTTCCTGAAGAGTGAGTCAAATAAAAAGAAAGCTCTCCACTAAATCTGGCTTTTCTTCTTCAGATATTCAAGATCCACTGCAAACTACCAGTCAGTACCTCATCCGGCAAGTAGAGACTACGGTAGATGAAGAGACGTTACCTGGCAAGTTACCAGAGACCCCTCTTAGGGTAGAACCTCCATCTTCTTACAAGGTACTTTTGTTGTTTGTCTGCTTTTTTAATTATTAGTATATACACATTTAAAGAGGGCAAACTACTAACACCAATGGACCTCTAGGAACCTTAAAAAAAACCCCCCAACCCCCCAAAACTATCAAAATAACCAACCAACAAAAAAAAACCCCTCTTCCTAAATTACCTTTTAGCAGTAACAAGCTGTTGGAATTTTTTACTCCAGTAGGAATCAAATGGGCCTTTAAATCCTGCAGTGTTCTGACCTCACAGATACTTCATGATAGTCAGTTGTGATGTTTCCATTATACCAAGCTAAGCATTTATGACAATTTCAAATTTTGCTTAGCTTTAAATTACATCATTTTTTCCCTGACTCTATGAAAGCGCTTACCCCTCTGAGAGATGGCCCATTGGTATCAGCTGCTGTAAGAAAGACAGTAACAGCCTTAGAAGTTTGAGTTTCAGCTTAGGTAAGGATGGGCTTGATGGCCTCCTCTGTGGCCAAAACAGTTATAACCTGCTGCTGAGACAGGAGGGCCAAAATAGTAGGCTGAAAGTTACAGATAGGCTAGAGAAGGTGCTACCCCTCTCCTGGGCTGGCAGTAACCCTTTCACTGCTGCACACTGCCATGGTATCATAGCTGTCTATGGCCAAACAGCTGCCCCTTCATCTTCTCTGTTCAAGTGTCTTTTATTTTCCAAAGTGGCCTCTCAGAGAACTCTGCTACGATGAGCAGAGAACTAAACCTTCACCTGTTCCAAACTTTGAAGAAGATCCAAGTCACCGGTCAATTCCATGCTGCTTTTATCTATTTTAAGGATACATAAATTAAGTAAAACTATCACCATGTAACTACATGTATCACCAGTAGCTACAAAACCAGCACATGCTTTGTTTTGCAGCCTGTCTTTTTACCTCTTTGACTGTAGGTGATGTGCCAGTGGGTGGAAGACTTGAGAAAAGGATTGTGCAGATTCTGGTTCCGATCTTTACCCATCTTGTTTAGTTTCATGGAAGTTGTTGTAGTTGGAATTGCTGGAGCAGCTCTTATTATCAAAGTCTTAAAGGTGATTCTCCCTTCCTGTGAAAACAAGTAAGTAATTTTTGCATGCTTTTTTTTTGGCTGTGGTGAAGGCAAAACATTAACAAAAAAAAATTTGTCAAGAAGCAGCCCCGTTCTGTAGAAAGATGGTAGCAACAATTCAGTGAAAAAGCTACTGATAACTTTCCTTTCCAGGTGAACTTTTGACATATAAGCATTTCAGAGAAACATGGGAAAGTATTTAATTGGAGATGTCTTTAGCTGAGCTGTCATACTGCCAAATTTTTATCAACTCTTCTAAGGACTACATTGTGAGACACTTTTAACATAGCTCCAAGAGAGGAGGGTAGAAGCTAGAGCTAAATAATTCCAACATCTCTATAGCTTTTCATACTCCTACTATGTTGGAGTTGTCACAGTAGTTCTGAAAGGCCTCGAATTTGGCTTTGCAAATTTGTGTGGGAATTCTCCAAGGAGGACCTACCTCTGTAGGCAGCTTCCAAGCCATAGCGATTGGTGCTAGCATTGGTGGCAAAAGGTCATAAATAAAGCTGGTGGCCTGCAGATGGCTTTATTCACTACTCAGTCGGTGTGTTACCAGCTACACTAAGATTTTTCAGAAGAGCAAGTGCTCAGAACAAGGGCTGGAAAGATGAATTAGTAGCTGCAGGTAAGAAATCAGTGTCTATTTAGTGCTGGAATGGGCAAGCATGTGCATTTTAAAGCTACCTAAGTCAGTTCTGGAAGACCTATCCCTTGGAACCATATGTTCTTTGAGAAGTGACTGACAGCATAGTGTGCGCTTCATTAGCCACAACAAGCACAGCTGATGTCTTCTGATGCAGCTGATCTGCTGTGCTTCTGAAGGGCCCTGTGTGCAGTTAATTTATGTATCCACTCAGGAATATGAGTGGCATTAGTCCTTCTGACAAAGCTAGAAAAATAGGGGGCTGGAAGATCAGGAAGGTTGGAAACTGCACTGACGAAAGAGACCATGCTTTTCCCTGACACTTCACAGTGTGCTGTCAGATGGGAATGCTTCAGTTGTTAGAGCAGAAAAACTGAAGAAACACTTTGTACTTCCCAGAGCAGTAAGTAGCTTAACACTTCCACGTGTGAAACTGAACTAAGTAGAACTAGGAAGAAAAATCTAATCCCAGCAAACTATTCAGCAAAGTGTCCATGGCAGAGGAGAGTACAGAGCAGAGGAACCAGCCTGGAGTAATTCCTCTTCCAACTGGAGAACATGGGGCTTGTGCATGGCTTGTCAGAACATTTAAAGAAATTGTGCCACTCCCTCCCCTTAAAAAAACAAAACCCAACCAACAACAAAAAGAAATAACAAACAAAACAAACAACCCCCCACAACCTCAAAACCACACAGTTGTTTTCTTGCTACCTATGTAAAGTGTTCCCATAAAAAATGGTAAAGGTTTAAATCATGATTGCAAACCAGTACGAATGAGCAGAAGATCTCATGTGGTGACTGACACAGTTGCAGATGTCAGGACCTCATCCCAAGTCTTTAATGCCATTCTATGGTACACTGATAAAACTACCTAGTCTTGGAGAATTAAATGGTAGCTCCTGACAGCAGACAGTTTTAGGCTACTATGAAACTAAGCATATATAGAGTCTACACTGCTGACACTTCAGATGTAGAAACTGGGTGAAGGGAGCCCTCAGAAACCACAGCTAGTATATTTTGGAACTAGTTTTCATTCTAGCTTCATAAAAGAGGTATTATGAGGGTAATACTTGACGCACTGATTTAAACTTAAGTTTGGGGACTTAAAGAGTAAATCTAATTTTTAGAACACAGAATTGTTTTGTATATTGTTTTCTAATGCCAGGTAATCTTACCTTTCAGAGGCATCCTTCTTCTGGATCAAGTCAGCTTTGTACCTGTGACTACTATCAGCCTGCCTTCAGATCTTCCAGACAGGAAAAATAATTTAGATGAGAAAGCATGTACTTAATACTGTATTTACTTTGGAGTTACTGGTTTTTAAAAACACACTTTTAGTTGACCTGAAATTTGGCACTTGAGCTTAATACTTTGTTTGTCTCCTACTAAGAAAACTAAGTCAGTTGATTAATTGATAAAAGGGCCACTCAGGCCAAGGCCCAAAGCTGACTTCCTTGTGCCTCTTGATAAATAAGCAGCCTTTTCAGAATCTTCAAAATAGAGCAGCTTTCCACCCTGAGGACTACCACTGGTTTTAGCTTCTATGAAGTCACTTTTCCACACCTTGGACAGGATGCTCGCTGCCTTCATGCCCATAAATAAACCAGGTCAGTTGTCCTGACTAGCAAGATGATGAAATTCAGGGTGTCCTTAAGTCTGCAGAAAGCATTCTTCAGAGAAGGACTAGGGAGTATTGCAAACATCAGCTGTGCCAAAAGCCTAAGCAAAGCTGCCCAACCTGGCTCAGGTCTCATAGGGTTGAGTGTGCCTTGCAAGGAAGATACCACTACGCAACATTTGTGTTACTCAAGAAATTTGACATTTTATATATGCAAAACAAAAATTAAAAAAGCAGATTTATATTTCAAGCACTTTACGTTTTTATGGTCCCTTCCACTCATAAAAATTGTTAGCAGTTGTAATTATAGTATGCTTTTTGTATCTGTGACAGCAATACTATGTGAAGTCCCAAAAGAAAAATGAAAATTCTATGGAATTGTACAGAAATACTGGCTTACTATTGCTAAGTAGGCCCACTCTGCCCATGCCAGTTTCTATTGTTAACATTTTTCAAATAAACATTTAAATTGTTTATTAAACTGTGTTCACTTTTGCATCTATAGTTATAAAGAACAGCAGTTTGCCAAACATGTTAGCTACAGGGTACTATTTGTTTTTTAGCTTTTCACTGTTCTTACTTAGAAAAATTGTTTGTCAGAAGAATGACTAGGAAAAAAACTTCAGAGCTGTAACTACTTGGCACTAGACTGAGCACAGTTATCATCTGAGTGATCAGAATTACCCATGTGCAGCTGACTTCCCCCCCTCCCACCTTAAGAAAACACTATCACAAATGTAATGAGATCCAAGTTATTCAGATGCTGGTCCGTACAGCTGGTCTTGACAGGAACAACTCACATTGTCTTCCTCAATTGACAGCACTGCAGTGATAGAAGGAACATTTCTAACACTGACTTGCCTTGCAAAAAACTAAACCAAGACTCACCACCCAGCAGTGCAGTGTGGTTGGTACATGTCAGCCCAAGGTAACAGGGACACTGCTCAAACTTCCCCTTGCTTTTTAATTTTATTTTTTGTTCTAGCACTCTTAGGGTGGCAAAGGGGTTGTCATCCATGGCTGAACAGGAAACTGCTAAGATTAACACAGGAATGGTGACTGCACGCACAAGAGCAGCTCTTCAAACAGTTGTAGACAGACTTCTCTGCATGTGAAAATTCATGTTCTTTACACTTTATGAACATAGCTCTGGCTCCTTCATTAGCATGGTTCAAGTAGAAGTGATGTATAAGGCTGAAGTTAGCTTCTTCAGGGAAAAAAAAAGTAGGATGGAAAGAAACACAATAGTTCTTCCTTAGTGCACAAGCACAGTATGAATTACACTGCAGATGGAAATCTGGCAGATGTTTGCATATGCTCTTTGCATCCCTCCTTATGAAACTGTAAACCAAGCACCTGCACAGAAACAAGGAGATTTAGCTCTTCTAAACAGCTGCAACAAATGAGTGGTTAAGCCTGAAAAAAAGTGTTGGTACTGCTTCACAACTTGGCTGATTTCCATGAGCTCAGTAATCCTCTTCTGTATGGTGTTTACAAAGTATGAGGAAAGAAGTACTACCACCAGGTAATGAAATTCTAAAGATAGTGCAAATCTTGAACACAGTAATTGCCAGACAACATAGCAGCTTTAAGGAGCTGGAGTTACTGAGTCTTAAATAAAGTTAAAGCACTTGTGTTTCTGCTTTAGCATGCACATGGATTTCCCAAATCATAAGTCTTGCACCTTCCAGAGGAGTGCTACTTTGAGCTGGGACAAATCTGAACTATTTTGTAAATTGATTTAAAAACCACCTTATGCAATTAATGCAGTTGGGAAAGGGCAACTGTCCTGCATGCCAGTCATGGTAGGTCTCATTTTCCCAGGACATGAACTGATAAGAATACATGTGCCCGCTAGGGAAAAGAAAGTGGGGGGACAGGGTACTGAAAAAAAACCCAAAACCTCACAACTATCAAAAAAACCCCTTGGTAGGATGGCAGTAGGTTTTTAGGAACAGCAACATCTCTTACCTCCTTACAAACTGTGGCTCTCACTGCAACCATGTATCACCATATTGTTTGTTCCAAAACAAAATGAACCTCTGAGCTACAAATTCAGCCTCTAGCACATATTACAGAGGTGTTCATTTTATTCATTCAGAGTTAACTGGGCTGGTTGAGAACTAAACTATTGCTTTTAAAGTGAGGTTTACTGTAGGAGTTCTCAAAATATATCACACTTTCAGTCTAAGTGGCCCCTTACTGGACTGCTTCCAAGGATCAAAGCTTGCCTCCTTTCCCTTCTTACCTGGGGGACAGATTGAGTATTTTGGTTTGCCTGCAATGAATTATGAGAAGAAATCTCCTCCTGCAACACAGTTAACAGGTCCACTCTCATCCTAACATAAAAAAAAAAAAAAGTAGTAAGAGAACCCACTTCTTCAAAATACCACATAATTATCATTTTCTTAACTCTGACACAAGGCTATCCATTTGAAATAAAAGAAGTAAATCAGTTTTCCACTTTGGAAATGGAAGTATAAATGCACACACTTGTGTACTCACCTGAACTTTCCTTCATTTCTGCCAGGTTCCCTCAGGGGTGCAGGAGCTCTCACAAGATCTTAGTGTTTTACTAGATTGTCTCATCGCTGACACTGCTGGAAGTCCCTTTTCAGTGTGTCCAGCTGTCACTTACAACATAGTGATGAATTTTAAGTACATAGAAGATGTAATAATGGCATTTACACAACTCTATCTTTGAGATGCACTTGCCTCCTACTCAAACTGCAACTTTTTGTTACCATTTGTCCTTCCCGGCTGCCTTGCAGCATCTAAAGAGACACATGAGCAGGAATTCCACAGCCAGTTTCGTATAGCATGTATCTACCATCTGAAACAAGTCTGGACCTATTTGATTCATGAAAAAGCATAAAAGTTTATCTGTAAGCAGAACTACAGCTGCCTGCTCTGGGAGGAGCTAGCAGAAAGAAGTGTTTCCAAAGTAGTACCAGATGGATAGAAATTATAGCTGTTTTAGTTACAATTACCATTGTAGAGAAAAATCTAAAATTATTACCTAGATGGTCACCGTAGAACCGTTCTCAGAGAACTGCTTCTACATTCTACTTACCAAGTAATGAAAAAAGAGAATTTGGATTTTTTTTGTCAATTGTTAAGTCAGGGTTATCAATTGAGCACAAATGTAACACATGCTGCCTTATCAGAACAGCCTTAAACGTGTAAGCCAGGACCCAACCTACCAGTCTAGAGTTCTGACCCTTACAGTACCATACAGTCAAGGCAGAAAAACATATTTCAGAATTAATGTCAGAAAGATTTTGTTTTCTCTTAGACTTACAAGGAGACTTCACATGTGACTCAGCATCACCACTGACCACACAGAGTTAGTTAACACTGGCTGGATGTATTTTAATATCATTTAACAGACACCGTAAACCCACAATGATCCTACCCCTTGCTTGAACTTCAGTTGACTCTATTAAGTGTTATAGCACGAGGGCTGCTGTTCCACATCTCAACCTTTGCACAGGTTCCTTATTAATACCTTAGAAACAGTTTGAGGGTAGAATTCTCCAAGATCAGATAGGAAAACTGTCTTTGTAACCAACTCGTTCTTCCTGTTTCCCAGTTCTCAGCATCCCTTACTCATTTAGCAGGGCTAGTTTGTTTTTGGTTTTTGTTTTTTTTGGTGTTACAGCAATATTTTAATATGCTGTAACTCTCTGATATGAGAGTTCTAGTATTAAATTTAAGTAATCTTGAAAATCAAAGCAGATACAATCAGCATTTGAGAAAAACTGGTGACTTTTGAGCAAGTTAAAAGAGAGCTAGACAAAATTTGCATTTAAAAAAAATTTATTGAGACATCTGTTGCTCTTAAATTACAAAAGTTAAAAAGAGCACGCAGTGCACTGAAACACCACTGATTACATCTAAAGCTGTTTTAAGACATAAGGTAGCTTCTTCAAGAGAAGACAACTCAACATGATCCAAATTCAGCTATCCATTTCTCATATTTCTCAATGTCCGCAGCAGATACCGATTTAGAAACTTTCTTCAAAGCTATTTCAAAGTCTTCCATAGTTGTTGGCATGTGCATTTCATCTCGGGGAAGATTTCTTATTTCTTCTGGTGTCAAGCCTTCAATACGCCTTCTCATAGCCATCAATGATGCATCTCTATTCAGGAAGGTAAGAAATAAAAAGAAATAAACGTTTACTCAATGCAGGACAGTGAGTTCAGTTGTTTGAAAGGCTCAACATACCATTCCAGTTAAGCTGTTGCATTCAAAAAGATAGAATAAAGAACTGTAAATTTTTATATCAAGATCTCCAAATGCTATCCACATTTTTCAGATATGGATTTATCCCCCTGGATGTCTGAATAGCTAGTACTCACAGGCTAGGCAAAAGAGGTGATGATTAACCAGTTTATCTAATGCCTATGATGTAGCTGCTGTTTATTGTATTTTTAAACAGAAACAAGGCAAAAGTAACAATTTCACTCCTCCTAGATATAGCAGGAGTAGCTGGAGCATTTTGAATGTTTCCTGGTTTGAATAGGAAACCCGCTTCAAAGACAGTCAACAGTATCTACCTCCAACCAGCAAAATGCTAAATGACAAAATCTCTTCATCTGTAGCTCCTCAAACTTCTGGCCTCAATGAGCATTAAGTGTCTTTAAAAGTGTGTCATTTTCTTTCTGCATTAGGTTTGACTGCATTTAGATTTCCAGCAGTAAATCTAGTAGCAGCAGGTGGTGAGCTGGTGAGGTGACAGATAACACTGGGAGACTAAAGTTCCTCCTAATTCATCGTTATATAGCTTATAAGAAAATGCTGCTTATTTGTCTAGTAGTAAAAAAAAATGGAAGGGTAATCCCACTGATATCACAACAGTGTATCATATCACATTAGCAGGTGAGAATCCAAAGAGAAAAAACTTGCACATTGTGTTCTAGGAGGATTTAGAAAGATGGTTTCAGCATATTCTGTTTCAGTATGAACCCCACCCCCTAAAGAAAATCGTAACTGACAGACTTCATGAACATACTAAATAACTGTTAATTAAGAAATTAAAATGCATAATACAGGAACTAGAATTTCAGAACAACCCCAAGAAGTTGCCTGTTGAATTCCATCTTAGCCAAATATCACCATGCTTTGCTGTTATAACACCATTTGTGAACTAAAAGCCAGTGTTACACAATGGTGAGGGGGAGCATTCCATGCATCTAATTTGCTTCCATACAGCAGTTAAAAAAAAAAAAAAATCCAGCAAAACCAACCCAATCAACCAACCCAACAAGCCCACCACACCTCAACACACCCACACAACTGAAGTGCAGCTGCCACCACTTCCTTTTGTAAAGTCATTTTATCGACAGTCATTCCAACATGAACTCTCAGTGCTTTCTCAAACGCATTCTTGGTGCCTGGAGAAGCACCAAAACTGTATTCAAAAAAACAAGCAGCCACCCACTGAAAGATGCAGCAGGGGCCAGTTCTGTTCAAAAGGCCTTTCAACATTCACAGCCCTCTCAAAACAACAATTCAAAGTCAATTCATACTCAATGTAATATGCAATTCAGATGCATTTTGCATTCCCTGAATGTCATTTTAAAATAAAGTTTTGCCTTCATTTTCCATGGTTATATGCTGACTATTAGAAACTATACTGTAACCTCTGACTGATTTTCACTCTGGCTCAGCAAACTCTGAACTTCAATTTCTTTAAGATGGGGGAGTAATTTCAGTAAACCTCGTCTTGGGCCACTTTTTCTTTGGTTTTGCTTGTGGCACTAGCAAGGACGGTCATAGTCTACAGGTTTGAACTTCACTATGCTTACATATTGTGAGTCTGAACCATACAAAAGCACTTAAATCAGCCACATCTTTCTGACTCAGTGTTAATGAAACAATCATATCCAAGAGCTGTTTCTCCTGACACTATGAAAAAAGTGTAAATACACAGGCTAATATGAGTACTTCCTAAGTAATTTCAAATCTTGTGAATCCAAACCTCAGTTCATTTGGATTTATGCTTGCTGCCACCTCAGTTATCACTTAGAAGACTGCCACAAATGAAAGACTCAGGTGTTTCTTTTTAGTTTTTTCATCTGTTGGTTTGCTTTTGTTTTGTTTAATAGTATTTGTACAAAGGGACTTTAGGTAAAAAAATCAGAAGTAACAGTGTGTGCATATATATATATACACATATGTAATCCACTGAAAAATATTAAATGTATTGATATTCAGTCTAAAATTAATCACAAAAAAACACTAAACAGACCAGAGGAGACAAAGTACAGCTAAAATGCACAAAGTAGCAGACCAAATAAACTCTTTTATATGACATGAACCTATTAGCACAAGCTCCTTTCAGAGCACAACCAACACCAAAACCAAGACTGATCAAAAGAACACCACAAATTCATCTCACAAACCTACAAATGAAACAAATCTGCACAACACAGATTCAAAGCAACTAACATACCATTCTTTTCCCAGACACTGCACAAGGTTTGTTCAGGAAGCCGTACTGAGGCTCCACATTCTTAGTTCAGCCTTAAGCGACCCTGCTGATAGAGCCTTTGGTGGCAGTTTTGTGTACAGGCTACTTGCATTCATCCCTGTGGCACAGCATATTGTCCTCTCAGCTGTGCTGACACATGTTTGCAGAGCCTTATTAGGAATCTAGGCAAGAAACAGATTCGCGTTTGAGGAAATAATGAGAAGGTGTTTTTAATCCAGAACAGCTCTCTCATCCTGTTCAAAGTACAGCACCACAAGGGTTGGCTGGCACAACGAGGAGCTCAAGCCTTGCCCTGCCACACCGCAGTGCTACCTCCAAAGCCTGAAAGCATCATTACACAGGTGCTTATCATCATCTTAAAAAGCTTCAGTTCCCTGTCCCTTCCTGGCAATTCCATAATTTGCCACTGCTGCAACTGTGCCAGTGCAAGTCTTTTGATGTAAACCACATGACTGAAGATCAGTCCTCTCCTTTTCAGTTTTTGAAAGAAAATATAGAGGAAGGGTTAGAAGGTATTTTTAGTCAATTATTTCAGCAATCTAGGTTAGAGAACAGGCTCACAAATGATTGTATGTCAACAGTACGGAGAAGAAGGAGAAATGGAGGAGGTAGAAAAAAACCTTAGGTCAGCCTCATCACAATAGCCACTGTGCTGAGTACAGAGCTCTTGTACCACCACACAACACCTTTTCTGTGTCATGAAGGAAGAATGCTCTGTGTTGTTACTTAGGTACTCTGGCCACTGCCACTATCACCTCTCTACATATGAATTTCTGCAGAAGTGTAACCCCAGTGGAATGACTGCAAATCTACAAGTTAAAGTTTACCATCCTGTGGATATTCCTCACGAAAGGAATTTAGTCTACACGAAAGAACGCGGAATTTTACCTAAATCATAGCTTATTTAAATTACTGTGTTGCAACTGACTGCTCTTCAAATGGAAACTTAGGTAAATATTAACGCAGTATTTCACCTTTTAGCCACACATAAAAGACAAGTTACAGTCCATTTTTATCCAACAACTTTAATCATGTAACTTGGTTACCTTACAAACAGTTTTCTTGCAGTGTGTAGCGATAGTAACGCAAATGATGCAATGTTAACTTACCTGCATACATTGGTGATGTCTGCACCTGAATAACCTTCCATTTTCTCAGCTATGTTTGCAAGGTCAACATCATCAGCCAGTTCCAGCTCTCGCAGATTTATTTTTAGGAGTTCCTCTCTACCTTTTGCTAATGAATGAAAAGAAAATTGAGACTATACAATTTGCTCTGTGAAGATAAATAATAAATTGAAGAGTGATAAGAAGGAAGAATGAGAAAAAGGATAGTGTATTTGCTATAAAGGTAAATTTCATGTTTAGATTTCACCTGGTCCTGAATCCGTAAGTGAATTTGCTTACATGTATCAATTAGATTTTTAAATCGGGCAATCAAAACTAAAGGAATATTGATAAAGTTTAGATTTTAGTCTTTTTAACCACTCCTCTCCCCAACTCTTCCTACCTGATGGTAAAGGAATGTAAATTCTCTTTTCTAGTCTCCGTCTTAGGGCTTCATCAATATCCCAAGGAAAATTAGTAGCAGCAAGTACCATGACCATCTTAGAAGGATCATCATTTTCAGTAGCCCCTCCGACACCTGCAATAGAGAAAAGAGAAAGTAAAACATACATAGAAATTTCATGTATAGAGAGAACAGTATCCATGGTTCTATAATATTAAAGCAGTTACTCTATTGCACTTTAGTGAGTCCAAGCATAACAGACTCACCAAGTGCAACAGAATTCACTTTTTCATCTCTATGACAGTCTGCAAACATAAATGGAAACTTGGTTTAAATACGAGCAGTGGCATAGGCCACTGCTGAGATCAGGAAGTTCCTCTCTATCGTGGTTAGAACGGTTTTACAGCAGAGTTGTATGCATTTCTGCCATTAGAGCATTTCAATTTTCATATCAACATCTTCTAACAGCATGTAAGGAAAAACAAAACAACTTTCCAGAACCATCACTACACTCTAAAACAGACATTCCCCCCCAGTATTCACTAACAGCCACACAAGAGCAGCATTACTTCCTTACAAAGTTTCTTCAGTTCTGAATACAGGCCAAAGGTTTCATATATACAGGTGGATTCTTACAAACTGCTGGAGTTAATGTTTAAATTGGGTGGACTAAATCACAACTTCTCAGAGACAGGGAGACCACCCCACTTTCTAAACACTATGAATCTGCTGGAACAGGAAGAAGGTAATTTCATTAAACTTGCTACTCTCTGCATTTACTGTTTTTGTTTATAATTATACGATTGGGCCATGGGATAGGCATTGTACCTAGTCTGCCAGAGAATCTGCAGATAAAACACCATTTATGAATGCTCAAGTAAAAGGATTCAAATAGTTGCTACTAATAAATTCAGATTATGTACATCCTTGACATGAGAACAGTAGTACAGCTCTGCTGCTATTTAAAATCAAACATAAAAGGGTATTGACATCAGAGACTGATAAATAAATAAACAGATGTTGCGATTCATGGAATTCTATCACAAATCATCCCACAGAGTAGCATTTTTCAGTTACTCCTTTCCTTCTCTCTGCTCACCAGAGTATAAAAAGGATACCTCTACAGAAACTTTGCACTGTATTACCTACTTTTGAAGTTTGTTGATTTGTGAAATATTAACCAAATAGCTGTAATAAACTCAGTGTTCTAAAATGAAAACTCTCTAAACCACTTCTATACAAAAGTCTTCATTTTCTGATTGTATCTTTAAGAGAAAAAGAGATCCCAAAGAAGTTAAGTGTACTGATTGCCTTTGAAGTTTAAATTGAAACAGGTGGCAGTACTTTTGAAACACTTTTTACTTGGTTTTGGAGAAGTGAGTGATATGCTAGGCAAAGATTGAAAGAAGCAGTTAATACTTTTTTTTCTTCTGTTGTTTTGAAATCTTGTATTTTCCACTGAAACTTCATTATTCTGGGTCACTAATATAAGGTCATAGCTCAGAAGCTAAAAGACTGTTAAATAATTTTTCCTTCCACACCAATGATTGGAGTAGTGCACTTGTAGATCTCTAACCCAATTCTATGTAAGGCTTTGACAAAACTGCTTCTGAAGAATGACGTTTTCAATGTGGGGGGTTTTTTTGGGTCCCTCAAGTTTCCTCCAGTCCAGCACTTCCCAGTAATCAGGTTATTTACCATCCATTTGAACCAGGAGCTCTGCCTTCACACGTCGGCTGGCTTCGTGCTCCTCCGAAGTTCCCCTTCGACTACAGATAGAGTCTATCTCATCAATAAATATAGTTGTCGGGGCATAAAATCGAGCCTAAAGAAAGCAAAGACAAAGTGGAAGCTGAAGTAGCAGTCTACTCCCATTTAAGAGCAGCATATTCAGACTTGAGTAAAGACATATTTACCCCATTCAATCAGCTCATAAGTATCAAACAATTCCCAATCTTCCCTCTCTTGGACCACTGCACACTGGTATAGAGCAGCTGTGCATTTGAGCAGAACAGCTTTTGGCAAAGTCCTGTAATTGTTAGGGCTATAAACAAACATTTAATGAGCTAAACACAGTTTTCCACATTAGGACTAACATTTATAACTGTGAAAGTCATCACAGAATGCCTGAATAAGATTTCAGTCTGAGCAAGAATGAATGTTATGCTGGGACACCATGACATGGAACCTGTCCAAGAACCAGGTCAACTGCAAAATAACTCTGACCCTTTTGAAAACAAGGGAAGTCAAAGACAAGGATCTACAATAATAAAGGCTATTGTCTTAAAACAGTTGAGATAGTATTCATTGTGTATATACATTTTCGATCAATCATATTAAATGAGTTGATATCATGCCTATCAAACTACTGTGTAAAAGATCTTTTATTTCCTGACTTTTCTGACTACTGTAATTGCAACTCTGCTGCCCCTCCCCAGAACTGGACACCCTAACAAACACTGCATACAAACCTGGTAACACATGACAAAAAAAAAAAAAAGAAAAATTACTATTTTCTGAGCCAATTTCAAATCTTATGTGCTCTGAAGCCAACTACAGTTTGGAAGTCCACTTATTCTAAGCATAAGAAAAACCCAAAAACCCACCCATAACAACAACAAAACACACAAAGCCTAAATAGGGTTCAGACCCAGAAAGCAATTAATTTCATCTTAGTTTTATATTCAAGTACATTCTGCATCACTCAATAACTTATAGCGAGCTCCCTCTAATGTAGCAAGCTAGTCCTGAAATTAAAAGATGACCTAATTTTTCAGCTTTTATAAAGCTATTTAGGAATAATCTTGAAATGTAAACAGGCAAATCAGAAAGGCATAAAGCATTTGGAAGCTTGGAGAGTTGTTTGTGCATACTGTTTGAAACCTTGGCAAGGTTTCACTATTCTGGAAGAGATTCTTCTTCATTATCTCACTGTTCATATTCAGAAACTTCAATCACCATTTCAAACAGCAGACGAACAAGTTTTTCAGATTCTCCTCTGTATTTTGAGGTAAGTGTGGAAGAAGAAACATTGAAAAAAGTAGTCTTGCATTCAGTGGCTACAGCTTTTGCTAGGAGGGTCTTTCCAGTACCAGGAGGACCAACCATCAGAACTCCCTATTAAAATAAAAAGAACCATTTTTAAGACCAGAATCAAACCACAGGAATTTACAGTTTATTTAGTAGTGCAATAGTAAAACAATGGATGTAAACTTTCCCTTGAAAAGTTATTCAAAGGTAAGTATCAATTACTGTTGCTTACCCAAAACAAGACAGTGTGTGTACCTGGCTGACATCTTTATTTGGTTGGTACTATGTACCATAACTTTGTTGCTAAAGAGTGGAAAGAACTTATATAAACTGTAAAATACTCGAAATTTCTTGTTCTGCCAAGATCCAATCTCAGAATCCTAATTATGATCACAGGATCAGACTTTTTCATACCTTCCACGGTCTTCTAATTCCCTTAAAAAACTCTGGCATCCACATGGGTAAAACTACAGCTTCCTTAAGCAGCTTTTTGGCTTCTACTAAATCAGCAATGTCATCCCTGACAAGAAAGAGAAAGTTGTTTGACAGATTCAGACAGGATGCAAAAGAATCAGTCCACAGCTCAAAAAATTACGCAATTAAACTTATCGTTATGTATTGGCTCTCCCATAAATCCAACAAAAAAAAGGACATTAACTATTTCACTGGAGCGCCACTGTTGGCATTCACAGAATGATAAGCAGAATAGAGGAAGCTGGTTAAATTTATGCTAGCTACAGATTATGCTTTCTTCTTTTGCCGAGACATTGGGTGTCCCTGAAACTTAAATACCATCTTTCATTGTTACAAGAACAACTTGCTGAAGACCAGTAAACGGAGCAGAATTAAACAGAATTTTCAGAATTCTTTTTCAGAGTTACAAATGTACTAATTCTTAGGTACTTTATAGGCTGGTCTTATTTTCTTGAGGGTAACTCTCAGGGCATTCCTCTTATCAGCATGTGCCCAAATAATACTTTGGTTTCAAAGCATATCTATATGGAGAATTAGTTTCAAATCTGAAGTCATAATTTAAGATTCCATATAAAAACTGAAACATGTATTTACATATTAAACTGAAATACATGACAATTGCACGCACACCAAGTTTTTCTGGGAGTGTTAAGTTTTTTTAAAGCCTACTTTATTTGACAGAAGATTTTTGCTCATTTAATCCTCACGAAACCACCTGAGCTTGAAAACATTTGGAATACAAAACATCCTTTGTATAACGTTTAATATTTAACACGTTTATGTAAAGGTACTGGCACAGGGTTATATTTTATACTGGCAGCCACATCACATCCAGCAACATTTCAAAGGGTTCCTATATTGACATAATTTCTTTGTTAAACAGTTTTCTGTCTTGATATGCCCCTGGGTAGCAAAACAGTTTTTCAAATGAAGAGACACTGACAGACACTAGAAACTTTTACACTGCAAAAGAGTATCTCAAAAATTGATTTTAGGTCTCTTAGAAAAGTTTGAGAAGCTTTGTATGGTCAGACTGGACAGGGCTTTACACAACCTGATCTAGGGAAAGATGTCCCTGCCCATGGCAGGGGATTGGGCTAGCTGATCTTTAAAGGTCCTGTCCAACCCAAACTATTCTACAAATCTATGCATGGAAAAAAGATGCTCTAAAAATATTAAACTTCTTATGAAGTTTAGATGCCTGTTTAAAGCAGTAAGGAAAACCTGTAGGTACTTTTTATATGTAAGTATATGTTAAAATACTTAATTCTTGTCATACTGTATAAGAGGAAATAGAAGCAACAATTCAGAAAGACTAGCAGCAGTACTCAAACTTACCATCGAATGTTGGGGTTCTGAGAAATTATATCTCTTTCCAAAGCTTCTACTAAATCTTTGTCATATCCAGTACTATCAAATTTCTTTGGTTCAGACTCTGAAATCTCAGATGTGGATTTGTTCTACATATAAAAGATACAACAACATAAATACATAACAATGGTTATGCTACTAATGGATTTCATAACAAGTCCACAATAGCGTGGTATTTCTAGAAGGCGGCAACATAAACCAGCATGGAAAATTATGAAAGCACTTGTATTACAGCTGCACTGCAAGATCTGTGTCTTTCACCCAGATTCCTGTACTGCCCCAGTTCCATTTCCTTCTCTCCAAAGCCAGCATATTGTACCGCTGGCTTAATACTTAATAAAAACTGCATAGAGCTATCCCACTTAACAGTTTTTGCCTCTTCTCCCAGAAAAAACAAAAACTATCTGAGACAGTAGCTGGGTAAGGGGAAATTATGTGTAAGACTGGAACCATAAAGTCACACTGACCTAGGTATCTCAAATCCCCTAAGTGTCATATCCATGCCATATACATGGGACACAAAAAAAGTAAGCATGATTTCCATGTAGAATGAGCAAAGGTGATCTGCAGGAAGACCACAGAAGTAATAAAATAACTAATTAACTGATATAGAAGCACGGACATGAACAGCAGAGAAGCAGCTCTGCAGTACAGCCGAAGCAAAGAAGCTAGACAGTTGAAAGGGCTCAAAAACAGCAGAGACCATGCAACTGAGAGGAAATAAAATGCACTAGACATACCCCATTTTTTTATACACTTAACAGCAAGCACTGGTGATGACAGAACAACTGTAAAAAAGAAAAAAAGTCCTATCCGGTCTCTCTGTGTGTATATCCTGAGTGAGCTCCTAATAAAAGTAGTAGCTTACATAGCTAAACAGTTCCATCCTGTACTATCTCCACAGGCCATGACACCTTGCCACAACATAAGGTTGCTGAAGCTAACAAACTATTACATGGAGACTGGATTTATTTAGACTCTGGAAAACTACGATTCTAGTGCCTTCTGTATGATCTCTTACTCTGGTGATCAGCTAAATTTATGGAGATACAAAGCAAAATTAAAGCAGTCTGATTTTAAAGAATAGATCATAGATTATTCTCTCTCATGAAGTATGTTGGTTTTTTGTTTGTTTTAAATTGAAAACTAACTGGAACTAACATCAGATCTGAACAACGATAAACAAAAAATCCCCACCAAAACAAAAAAAGTAAAGTTCTCCTTTTAGGATTACATAAATCTTGAAGTGCTTTGGAAGAAGCAAGTCAATCTCAGTTTAAAATATCCAAGTTGCAGTAAACAAGTCACAGAACGGGTAAGGATGGAAAGGACCACAGTGGGTCATCTGGTCCAACCTCCCTGCTCAAATAGGGTCATCCTAGAGCACATGGCACAGGATTGCGTCCAGACAGTTCTAGAATATCTCCAGTGAGGGAGACTCCACGACCTCTCTGGACAATCTGTTCCAGTGCTCAGTCACCCGCACAGCAAAGAATTTCTTCCTCATATTCAGGTGGAACTTCCTGTGCATCTGTTTCTGCCAGTTGCCTCTTGTCCTATCACTTGGCACCACCAAGAAGAGCCTGGCTCCATCTGCTCGATACCTTCCCTTCTGACACATTTACCAGATCACTTCTTCCAGAAGAGCATCTGTTTGTTTCTAATTCATCCATAACCAACACTATCCACAAAGCAAAGACATCTTACAAGGTGAGAGATTCAAATTGGCACACTGACTTGAACAAAAGAAATATTTTTAGGCATCTAATTCTATAATACACTCAATACTAAGAAAGAAAGACTGAGTTTCTCAACTCCGTGAAGTTATTTGCAAGCTTACCTTTTCCTCTTTTCCTTTATTTTGTTGATCCTTTTTTTCCCGGCTGCGGACTGCCTTCCCTTTATCATTGGGATTTCGAGAGGATGGACGGTGAGGGCCTCTGACAGCTGCACTTACACGATTATTGTGACCTCGGCAATCACTGCATGGAACAGACTGACGCTTTCTGGGTCCTGGCGAAGGTCTAATTAGTTGTAAAATATGCAAAAAGCCTCAGTGTAAAGTCACTGGTGAGCACTACATATCAAGTGGTTACAAACTGCAAAGCCTTTTGCTCAAGATAATGTCAGAAACAAGACAAACATTTCTAGATAGTCACTAAAAATCCATTTTCCCTTGGTCACAAACTCAGCAGGGCTCATTTGCTTAAAACAAGCTCCTTGCCTGCATATTCTATCAGTAAAAGTAATTCTAGTATTGTGGAGCTTAGGAAAAAAATAACAAACAAACCAAAAATTCTCCTTACAACAGTCCTCACTTCCCTATACAAAGAAATGTAAAAGTTTTTTGGGAATGACAATTCTACTTTCATTTCCTTTCATGCCCAATTCCTTTGAAAGAAAAAAAGTCTATGTGATGCTTCCAGTTGTTTAAAATGAAACTAATTTTAGAAGCACGTGAACAAACCGATACTACGACTGGTATTATGGATTTCTTTTTTAAAATTAAGTTTCTTTTCTATACGTGTCTGTTACTCTCAGCACTTTTTCCATGGGCTTTCCTAAAATTCCTGCATTAATAAGCTATGAGTCAAGGTAAAAGGTCAGGGATATTTCCAGAGAACAGTAAATGTAACACTCTGTATTTGGAGAGCACTTACTGAAACTAGATGATGTGATTTGACACATCATTTAATATGTGTCAAGGATCCAGCATCTTTACAGAAGTTGTCTTTAAGTGATTCACAGCAGTGAGTTTGTCAGAGCAGTACATCTCTCTTCAGGATAAAATGCATATTGGACTACACAGATATGCTGATGCTAAGATCATGTTAGAGTATTTTCATTCTCCAAATGGAGTATCTACCAACCTACTGTTATATTTATGAACACCTAGCCACCTCTGAATGCCATTCCAAAGCTCAAAATAAAGGAATAGTGCAATTCCACATCTAATTTCCACCTACATTTTTGAGCTCTGCTATCTCAGCATGGGAATTTACTGCAGTTATTCCAACACAATATGGCCCAAGTTTTCACTGCGGCTTTTTCATATTGCTACAATTCAGTACTTCAGGAGCTGGCAAAATAAACGGAACAGAAACAGTTCTCTCAAGACTTTCCTTGTTTAGTAACATGAATTTGTATATTTTCTCTAGAAATCTTCAAAACACTAGGAAAGTTCTACCTCTCAGGCTCTATTCTTCCAGAAGGTTTGAATGAAATTGGCTAGGAGTGTTCCAAAGTTATTAAATGAGGGGGAAAAGCTTGACATTAGTCATGCCATGGAAGATAAAACCCTCAGAACATTCTGGCATCTTCTTCACTACAAACAATGCCAAGCTGCAAGTATTACACATGTAAGTTCTAGAACAAAAATTACACCAAAACAGGCCGAAGTCAAAGCACACTTTGTCCTGATAAATATTAATTTAGGCCTTCAGGCTTCCTCTTACCTACGTTCAGCAGGTACTGGCAAAGACCAGACTTCTGCATCATGAGCTGGTAATTCTTGTTGTGAGGCTTTCAATGGAGTATTGTCTAATTTAAAACTCTCCAGTGTTTTCATTATATCTTTCACATGCTTAGCTTCCACACTTATTTCCTGCCAAACCTGATTAAGAAAAAAAAAAAAAAAGAAGTAGATTAAGCACATTGGAAATAAGTTTGTAACAGTTCTCTGTTCAAGCTCATGTAATGCCTGGATAGATTCTACAGGGTTTAATGAGCTACCTAATTCTACTTCAATAAACAAGAATTATGCACATTACATATTGAGGAGGTTTTTCTGCCTTCCTCAGCACATTTAAAGAATAAACAAATAGATTTTGGATTTAACAAAAGAGATTTTTTTACAAAGTTTGGATATTAAAGAAGTACGACAGAACCTAATAGATTAAATATCAATTAAAACTATCAACTCATCAGACTGAATATCAATGAAAAAAATGTTGGTTTGTGTTAAGGACAAATTACCATGGTAGCCACAACGCACTTTCTATTAAGGACCTTAGTCATATTAAAATATTGAGGGAAGCAGGACCCAAATGATACCAGACTACAAAACTTCAGCATTACAGGGGCACTCATCAGCAAGAAGCTGACAAGTCAGAGTGCACTGGCTCCCCAGCGCTGTGTTCCATTGACTTTTTTGTCACTGACAGAGAAAGTCATAAAGATGACTTAAATAAGTCTATATAATAAAAAAGAAGCCTATATATAACAGCACTAATTTATCAGAGAATGGTGTAAGTATTTTTATACTTTTGTTTACAATAAGAGTGGCAATTTTTGCTACTTTAATGCTTATCCCACAAAATGCCCCAGAAAAGTAATATTTACCTGTTGCCATTTCTGCTGCAGATAGGTATCTCTCACAGAGTACAGATACTTATTCATTTGGTCAAGAACTCCCTGGTAGTAGACCATTGCAGAGTCATAATTTCCCAGTAAGGCATATTCACGGGCCAACTTTACATTCTCAATGATCATAACAAGGCTCATGTTCAACATGAAGCTGAAAAAAATAGAAGATATTAAGGAAAGAAAAAAAATCCCAGCAGCAGAACAATTTTTTGCAACTATTTTCATACGCTCATTACCTCATTTAGCATATCAAAATATAGAAGCTGGAAAAGTGTTAGAAAAAAAAGCCCTAAAATTAATGTCATCCATATAAAATGGTAATTGTTGCTCTGTTACTAGAAATGAAACTCTTCACATCACAGCATTGTTTCTTGCCATGGAGATTCTGTTGAAAAGCCCATACAAGATTAGCAGATATAAATACAACTGTTGCAAGCCACAAATGCATACTTCCCTTTTCATTCTATTGTAGGATAAACTAGTATTTCGCTGTGCTCATCTGTGGTTTAAAAAAAACTCCCAATGAGCAACAAATCAAACCCTTTTCCAGATGCATTATGTTTTGTTAATTTTTTTGCCTTAACATTCCATGCATGTAAGTTTTAACAGTCTTATTTTGCCTTGTGGAAAAAACTATTCTTCCATTAGTTTGATTTTACAACTCTTGAATTTTATTTAATGTTTGTTTGAAACAAATATACACCTTCTATGCCCAGCTTGCACGTTCCTATCACCTTCATTTTGACACTTAAAAAGGAACACTTGAAACATACTGAGGCTGCTAAATTAGCACTGAAAGGTAAGGAAATGTACGATTAAATGTGTAATGTGTGATGACCCACTTTATTTAACATATTGTTCAAACCATGCTACATTTCTCCACCAGCAGCAGTAGTTTGTGGGCTTTTGGAGCAATCATCAATGATTGCGACCACTTCCACTTTGCAGCACTAGCAGAATCTGCACTTTTAGGTTAGAATAGCACAGAAGTATTATTTATACAAAGACAGTAGCAAGTAGAAGCAGTAGACTTGTTCTTTACAGTTGCCACTGTCCACAGAGCAGTTGTTCCATGTTCTTAAAAGTTTCTTACACATCCCATGCCCTTCTTCTCTATGATATCTTCACTGTCTCTGCTTTTCTTGTTTCCTGCACATCAATAATTTCCCCACTCTCCTTCTACTTCCTTATCCAAGCACAGAAAACAATTAAACACACCTGCAAGAGAGTCATCTTGCTCTCATTTTGGTACCTGTACCCAGTGCCAGTAAGAAGCAACTGCAGACAAGCAATTAGAGCTAAGCCCTGGGATGAAGCATACTTGATACAGATCAACTATTTAAAGAATGTAAGAGGTACTCATGCGCAATAAACAGACTTAAGACTGAACACATTTCAAGATGAGGTCAGGGTCGAATTCGGCCACATCAGAGGTTTCAGAAGCCGCACTTAGTACACACCTGCCAACTTAATACTAAAATGTTAGCTCTCCACTGTAAAGAGGGCCTGTGAAGTACAAATCAAACATTTTTAAGACTTGCACTCCTTTTTCTGTCCCCTTCCCAAGTAGCTTTACACACAGACACACAGCTGAGGCATTCCTGAGCCAACATCCTTCTCTTTTTTGCTTCCTTCCTCTTTCTTCCCCACCTTCCCTTGGAGCAGATAGCTGCTGTGAAAATTTTCAGTCCAAACCAGCAAAACTCTAGCAGCAAGGGAGCTGAAGACAGGCCTCCAACAGCCTACACCCATCCATACAGAAGGGACCCGTGGGGCTGAGCTTGGAAACCTGCTATCATAGAACCTACATTATGTAATTCACTCTGGCCAGAGACTTGCTGAGCTGGCCATGATGTCTACAAGCTGATACAGTTAATGTGACCAGCAACGACAAAGGCTAACATATCCCAGGCTAATTAGGCTTTGGACACACAGTTTGACTTGGGAGTTTTGTTGGTTTTAACCTCAGGAGAAGAAAGCCTGAAGATGTTTGTCAACTGCTGTATGGATCATCACGCAGATATTACCAAAGTTTTCCCTGCTAAATTTAGGAGCAAGCTTTTCCACTTCTGCTCATCCTACCAGAAACACCTGTTTGCCTGTCCTGAGAATTCAAACCCATGATTAACACTACTGAAATCACAGGTTGAGCAAGATGCTAATAAACAGTTTAAAAATCAAGTAATAGCAAGTTACTATAACCAAACTAGACTTTTAAAAGCCAAGAGAGGTCATAGATAACTTTTTTTTCTACACTGAATGCTGTAGAGCAATCCAAGCAGAACAGCAATTCTGTTTATGTATTGAGAAAAAAACCCCCACAAACAAAACAGCCTGTAATATCAGTTTTCATCTGAAAATAGCTAGAAGGAAAAAAAAAAACTAAAGAGGCTAAGTCAGAAAGATACGAAAGCTTGGGACCAAAATGATAGCACTGCACATAATAAAAGAGTTAATGAGATTTTCAGGTTAGAAAAGGCAGAAAAAGTAAGGACAGAAAGCAGAAACAGAAGAATAAGCAGAATGAGCTAGCAACTCATGTAGGGAAAAAAAAAAAAGAAGGTGCTCACTCAAGTTTATAATGGTATTCGAATCTATCTGTTTCATGAGTGGTATTGAAAAAGCAAAATAATTTAGTTGAAACAAGAAAACCAATTTAATTTGTTGCTTCATCTTGACTCATAAGAGCAGGAGAGCTTGAAGTGGCTTCCAAATACAAGGCTCTTGTGTACAAGTGAGGCAGAAAAAGCTGCTGGCTCTGCTTATGTCTGGACATGCCACTGATGCTGCCACTTGAACACAGGCAGTGTTAGAGCTGATACACTAATCCATGGGCTTGCTGCACCTGTAACTGAAGATGCTGAAGCAGTTCTAAGAGGAAAAAACAAACAAACAAACAGGAGTTAGCGTACTAATCTGAAACTAGGTTAAAGTTTGCAGCAGAAAGTTGCCATATGCTGTGGCAGCTCAGAGTAGCGTGTAAGACACATGTGGGAGAGGCGTGAGCATACACAGATCTAGAGTTAAACCAGAACCGAAGGGATTAAAACACCCACAAAACTAATCCTGACCACTTAATAATTTTTAAAGTAATATCACATGTGTTCAATACTTAGTAATACCACATGTGTTTACAAATACTTGGTGTTATCACGTAACAGGATGTCAAAGCTGCAAGGCTGCACTTATCAGCCACGACCTTTCCATGAATCATGACCAGTGAAGTTATCTATGTTCCAACAGCAACTAAAATAGTAAAGAGCTCATAAAGTTTACAGTGAACAGGATATAAGGAAAACAAGCACTTTGTCTTGCAAGTTTAATTCTACGTTGTGTACAAACACACACTTCCCAGTAATCACTCTTTACACTAGCTATGGCCATATAAGGTTCCCTGAAATTAACCCATCTCTAGTAACAGAATACATTTTATCATTTGCTCAGAGGACCTAAAATACTTCTCGAGTACAGAACAGCCAAGAGCAGAGAGGGTTGAACCTAACCAAAGTTCAAGATACCTACAACTTTTGAGAATGAGGTTTTGGAACGTAATTTTGTATTTCATTTGAAAGGTAACAGATAATCATCAAGAAAACACTGGGAGCACTTCATGTTTTCCATAAGGACTTTAAGAAATTATCATAAGGACTTTAACGAATTATCATAAGGAATGACTATAACTGATTTCTGCTCACAGTCATACATTAGAATCTGGGAAACTATAACCAAACACTGCATCAATCGTATTTCACAAAGAAATCCCCCAAACTTTAAAAATCAAGAGATTGATAATGCAAATGTTGGAAGTGAAGATTTAAGTTGGAGTTCATCAATTACCGCAGCGGACTTGCTGACCTGGCAAACAGCACAAGACATACATGGAAAATATTTCCAAGAGTCTTTCAGTCCAACCTTAATATCTGGACTAAGCCAGAGCCTGAATTTTGGCAGAGCGCACATGTTTCCATTATTTCAGCCTGCTATACAGGCTCTGACATCAAAGCAATCATGTAAATTTTGCAAAGTTCTCTCAGCAAGCCAGATGAGAAAAAAATACCCCAAAGTAACATCTTTCAGGAATCAATTTTTACTGTTTACATGATGGCATCACCTTGGAGCTCCCTTCTAGCTTAATACTCATCTTCATAACATCCAGAGCTAGCCACATTTGGTATCAAGAAGTGATTGCATTAATTACTTGGGAAAGAGAAGAACTGCCAGACTTATTGGATGCTAAACAAAATGGTTCTCATCCACTTATTGTATTTAACAATAATGGTAGCAAAAGAAGAACCACCAGCAACCATGAACACAAGCATGCCTAGGCGTGGAAAAGAAAAAAACCTAAATCAAACATTAGGCAGAGATACACTTGTGGCAGATGATTTTATGTTTTCCGGGCTAAGCCTTTCAAAAGACTTGATTAAACACGTTACTTACTCCCCATTTCATGGGGGGCTAGCATTCTTTTTGATGATCTATATTAAATTAGCAAATTTCTCAGAAAGTTTTGAAGGGTCTGCAGCTAAATGGATACGAGGAATTGCTTCTCTCTATCTAGAGAGAAAACTTACATCACTGCAGATCATTGCAAACTACTTCATTAAGGAAAAAAACCGAACAACAAAACAACAAAACAGGTGGAGGGTGAAGGGAAAAGTGGGAACCAGAGTTCTGTGCCTGAACCAGCACCCGCGGTGCCCAGCAGCCCACCTAGGAGGATTCCCGGGACAGGGAGCAGCCTCCCCTCCCGACGGCTTCAGGGACACCATGGCGATGCCGCGCCGAGCACGTGCGAGACACAGCCTCGACACAACAACACCGACGAGCACCGTGTAATGGTGGCCGGTGTCGCGACAGCAGCGCCCAGGGCCGCTCGTTCTCCAGCCGCGGGACGGAGGAGCCGGAGCCTTCCCCGCGCCCGGCAGCCCTCGGGGCGGCCCCCACCGAGCGGGACCGGGCATCGCCCCCACCCGGGCCGAGCGGGGGCATCGCACGGCCCCGCACGGCCAGGTGGGCGCGGGGCAGGTACCGCGGGGCTCCCTCGCTCACTTACTCCTCTCCAGAGCTCGGACCGGCGGCGACAGCGGCAGCAGCTGCGACTCCACCACCTCTTCCGCCCCCTTCCTCCTCCAGCGACGCCCGACCCCACCCCCGGCCCTGCCCGCCACCTCCCCCTCCTGCCGCCGGCAATTTTTGAAGGCAAATCCGGCTGCGTCACTTCCAGCCCGGCGAGGCCGGGGGTGAAGGTCTGCCCGGCCGGGGGGGGGAAGAAGTCGGTGTCTGAGCATTATTAGTGACAGCGATGATCCGGTTTGGTTTTAAATTTTAAGGAAGGGGGGAAAAGGGAGGAAAAAAAAAAAAACAAACAATCAGGCGGGGAGAAACAAAGCAGGAAGAAAAAGAGTAACTGCATTGGCCGGGAATCGAACCCGGGCCTCCCGCGTGGCAGGCGAGAATTCTACCACTGAACCACCAATGCTGTGTACGATAGCGATTGTGCATTCGTCACTCGAAACTCACCAGAGCGGACTTGCCCGCCCCAACTCACCCGGCTGATATCCCGCGGTGGTGGGTGGAGAGGCTTCATTCATCTATTCCCTTTCTATAACTCACAAATGTGGGTTTTGCCGAGTGAATAGCACGCACCAACTTTTATTCGCATGTTCCTTGTCTGTGACTCGTCTCTACCTCTTCACACTCTTAATAGAGGGTGTTGTTTGGGGGAAGAAAACGCGTCCGACGGTGCTGAGAAGAGCAGCTGCCGAGCTGAGTAAGACCAGGAAACTGCCCTTGAGTGTCCCTGATGGAGCAGTACCTCCTCACCTGTCTAAATAGACTCAGCTGCTTAGCAACAAATAGGATCTAAAGGTTGGGCACAATGCAGCAGGTTTGTGACAGTTCTTCAGGGTGAACTCAAGACCCACAACATTATGTCGTCCTTTAATTAATTATATCACATCCATTCTTACTCTTCTTGCTCTTGTATTTTTACCCGTTCTTAAACTGACAATTTTAGTCTATCCCTTTAACGAGTGTCCGAGTTTAAAACAATCATTTCTGCATTACTTTAGCTATAAAGGCAGAGAAAGATGTTGATGAGTTTCTAAAATTCGAAGTGCTACTGTATCACATCACTTGGTTGAGGAGAGCGGGAAGGATTTCCCTCCTCCTCTTTGTACGTGGCTAATAAATGAAAAATGTGCTGTACTTCCACATCCCTCCTCCCCAACACAGAAGAATTAGGATATAATGTAGTCTTCTGCAATAACACACTGGTTTCTCCATTAGCACTCTGAGATGTGCAATTAAAGAATGGGATTTTCTCAAGGACAATTTCCCCTCCTAACACAGATGAAAGCTGTGATATGTTGTCATTCTCTCAAGGAATAGCTTTATGATACATAATGTATGTATAATAATAACAATAATTAATAATTAAAAATATTTACTTATTTTGATGAAAAAGGCAGCAGAGGACACAGAAAAAGCTCCAATAAATTGAACTCCTGAACATCAAAATGTATACTTTTGAGAACAGGTTACAAACATGAGGTGACTGCCAAGTACAAGAGCATCTCTACTGTTACACTTGCACCATTTTATTGTTAGAGGGTAAAGCTGCTGCAGCATAAAAGGGACTTGTGGAAGACGGATGTGAAGGAGAAGGAAAGAAAAGAAATGCATTTGGGCAACTAGTGTTTGCATTTCATATTTGCTTAGCCAAAACAAGATTTGATTTTCACTTCTTATAAAGATTCATCGTGGTTTTTATTACTCCAGCAAGTGTTCTGCTACAGAAACTGATTCTGAGAAAACAGTTTCTAAAACTCAGGAAAGCCACTGACTACCAGTAGGCGATAATTCAGTTAGGCTGTTCACAAGTGCTGGAATTCTTTCTCTAGTAACTTTTAAGAAGGGTCAATGCAACCATTCACTCACATCCTGTCCCCTAGGTGAAACACACATGCTGTATGTTAAGTCAACAGAGGCAAGGAAGTCTCAGCTTCTCAACTACCGGGCATAGACTGACAAACTAGAAACCTGTCACTCTTGGACAAAGGGTACAGATGCTCCAGTGTACCTACTAGAAAAGCAACCAGAAAAGATGCCCTTTCTTTTCATATGAACATCAGGGGACTTGGAGATTATGCTCCAAGCCAGCACCCTGTAACCCTCTAAGACCCAAACATCCCAAGTAAGCATTCAGAGATCACATGTAGCTGGACTACAGGTATGTAGAGATCTAGCAAAAGGGGATGCCCATGTCATGACCGAGACAGGTAAAGAATACTCAAAAGACCATTGAATAACTTACTAGGGCCATGAGACAATGCAAGTTTGTTAAGTTTACCTGCCAGACACAGCATAAAAGAACGATTTGCATGAACAGAATTGTGCGGTGGTCTATGTATTTAATTGGAGAATCCAAAAGAACTGACAGTCTTATAATACAAAAAAGACATTATATATATATACATATACACACATGGAATATGTCTATATATATCTATATAGATATATATAAATCAGTAAACTTGAATAGTGCCTTTCTCATGAGCATCTTAAGGCATTCAAACATTTTACTATGACATTGAACCAATTTATCATCTTTTTGCTTTGGCTGAAATAAAGCAAACAGATTAAAGGTCTGATCTGAAACACCGATGACATCTGAAACAAAAGCCTAACACTACCTCCAGTGACAGCATCATCATCTAAGAACGCACCCACTGCACTGCCTATTAGCTGAATAATATTAAAAGGAGTCTAAATAAATCATTCCCACTCACAGCCTTGCAACACCAGAAGATAAGTCAGTCTCAAAGAGACTTTCTAGCCATATATTCTATAGACTTCTATTACAAATCAAGGATAGAAAAGATACAGCAAGAGGGCCTGCCCGAGGATAGAATGCCACTGAATATCAAATAGTATTTACAGTACAGTTATAGGATTATAGAACATTTTATAAATACAATTAATATGTATACAAGGGCACATAAAAGAGAATCTGGTTTTCATGCTTTACAAAGTGAAAGCAACCTGAACTAAAACTTACTGCAGAATTCCACAGCTGCTGGTTAGGAGCCTCTCTTCTTCACTGCCTGCACAAACCAATCCCCATCATAGGTCACCAGTGAAACACCCATGTTTTAAGCAGCAGCTACGAAGAATCTCTATAATAGACTCTGAATCTATGTATGAAACGTGAAGTTTCAAAACATGGGTAAGGCAGAGAATGTTAGAGAGTTGTGACAACATTTACATGTAACTAATTTTCTCAGTGAACTTGGATTGTAACAAACTGTATTTTTTGCAAGGAAATACATAGTACTGCAGCATCTAGGTGGCAAAATTCAAACAACATATATTACAACTTCTAACACATGATGTTAGGAAATGCCAGAAGCATCTACCAAATTCTAAAGATATGAGCTTTTCATGTATTTGTTTAAAAAGGCAAAATAATATTTAACATTTCAGTACTTGCAGATGTCCTTGAAAGAATTAATGATGTCTTTTAAAAAAAGCAATTGGGTTTGCTTGTATGGAACAATGGTGCCATTACAGGATCCTTTTTTATATATTTTTTAAATTTATTTTTAAATTGGCTGAAGACCAGTAATAGTATTAAACAGGAATATACCATAGTACAGTGCAGGCAGAGGAGAAATATACTTTAAGAGTCAATTTAATGAAGAATTGACATTATTTTCTCTGCACACTTCAAAAATGGTGAGGCAAGCTTGATTAAATTACCTTTAACCAGTAATATATTACACTTTACTCTAAGACAAGTAGACCAGTTTTACTGGGATACTTACTATGAAGGAGGGTAATCTTTAAAGTTTATTTACAAGAAAAGCAATCTTTTTTACATAATATATAAAATGGAGTAGTTACACACTGCAGCCATTTTATAATATTTAAGCTAAATGAAATGAATCTTAAAAGCTATTCTATTTCAACAGCTGTGGAAAAGGCAGACAGAACAGGAATTGTTTTATTAAACTGCAAACTCATTTTCATTATAGAAAGTAACTTACTACTTGTTTGAGAAAACAACTTCTCATAACCACCTTCTAACAATTATACACACTTCACAGTAGAGGAGTGAACTTCCACAAACATTTTCTCCCGTGACCAAGTATGTTTAAGAAGTTTCCTCGCTGCCAAATGCTGCAGTTCAGACCTTCCTCAGTTAAGCCGATATGAATCATTTATGGACCACACTAGAAACTGGATGGTTCAAATGAACATGCAAGAAAGGAAACTCCAAATGCTAAACACCACACAGTTTTTTCACTGATCCAGTATTTAGGACAGCACTATAGACAGTTGCACTGGCACAAAGAGAGACACTGCACTGGAGCACAGAAAGAGAACAAATTGGCCAGAAATAAACAAACCAGCTTGGTGAGAAAAGTAAACTAGTAACTCGTGTTTGCTGCAAGAATAGCTGTGAACACCAATTTCACGATGTTTAGATAGTTGCAATGCCAGTGCAATGGCACAAGTAATAATTTAAAAAAGCAGTAATGGTTACAGGCATGTTATCAGATTATCCATTGGAATTCAATTCCAAGGAGGAGGAAATGTTTTAAAAGCCAAAAAGTTTACTAAAAATAGTGCATTTTCTTTACCACTGTGTTAACTTTAGGAGAAAGAAGGAGAGAGATAAAATCATAATTCTTTCTGCCTCTCACCTGTAACTCCCAGTCTAGTCTCCGGGAGGCTGCTTAGAGGGATGCTCCTGTCTGTACTCCCAGTCACCTCAGTAGGCTCAGTACCCTCCCACCATGAGACCCAAGAGGATACCTGATCACCTGCTACCAGAAATTATGGAAGAATAACGCAGAAGGCAGCAGACACAGCTCTAAGTTCCTAATTCTGTTCTGAACTGGGCTGTGACAGACCATCGATACTGTACTGATGGCTCAGATAGGCTGGTGCACGGTGCTTCTCCTTACTGTCTCTGTGACCAGGAGGAAAACTATTCCAGCCAAGTGAAACGGGTCTCCCCAACAACAGCCTCAAAAGCCATAATCCTTTTCCATTACTATCTCAAACTTATAATAAAGACACTACTCTAAAATTTATTTTTCAAACTAAAAATTCCAACTCAAGCAGCACTGTACACACTTTACAGTTTGGCTGTAGTCAGAAAATTAAACTAGATTTCAGAAAGTGTTTTTTCTAAAGCTTCTTTTCCTCTTCTATCTATAGGATAACTGATGACAGGAGACAATCAGGTTGTTTCTGAGTGAGCCGTTCTGCTTTGAGAGTACCAGTCAAATGCTACTTTGTTACTAATGTCAAATCCAATTACTATTTAATAAAATACTAGTTTTAATGCTTTATCATCTTACAATTATCCTATAGCTGAGACTGACACTTTCTTATTTCAAAGCTGAGAACTAGGCCACTTAAACAGTAGCTGGAAATGTTTCACCAGATAGATGGCTCAGTTTTTCCAACACTGTGAATAATTAGGTTAAATACAGTGAGAAGTGACGGTACAGCAGCCTTTTTTTTTTTCCTCTTCAGAAATGTATCAGAGAGCTTTATTAGTAAAGTAGGTTTTATATTTGGTCAATGCATGGAAAAACTGTCATTAAAAATTCTGAAGCAGAGAACTGTTTTCTAAAATTATTCAATATATGTACAAACAGATACCAGGCATCATCTTAGGGAGGGGAAAAAAAAAGTCACTATTTCCTATTTTGAGTACTTAGAGTACAGAGAACCAATAACAAAATTCAAGTGATATTTTTTCCACCTAACATCAAATATCTTCTAAATTAAACAATTAACATCACTGGAATAAATTAATGTTTGAGGATTTCTCTGTATTTGGGGGAAACAAAATGTACTGACAGGGAAGGAGAAGACATAATTTTTTTTGTGTTTCCAAAAAAGTGTGCATGTATTTACCGTAGCAATCTTCTTTCAAGTCTCTTAAAACAGACTTTTCAAAAGGTATAGCTGCAAAATTGATTATTTACTTTTTGATCTTTATTCCTCTACTAAACATAAACCAGATCACGGCTCTGAACTCCTCTACCTGCCTGTTCATCATCATCATCATCCTCATCTGACTGCTGTTCTGAGTTTTGGGAACTACCATACTCGTACTCAATGGGCTTTGGATTGTTGTATGGGTAGCCATTGTCATCAAAAAACCTTCGGAAGGTGAACTCATAAAAAGCATGTTCAGGATGTTTTCCATTTTTGTACCACCCGTTAAGGGTATCATTTCTGTTCCCCTCCTTATCATCATCACTCCACAATTTATCTGGATCAACTGGATCAAAGTTTGATGTGTCTGTAGGATGAGCGATTTTGGGAATGTAGAAAGCAGACTGTCGCCGTAGATCGCTTGAAAAATCAATTGTTTTAAAAAATGGATGAGCTTTTATTTCATCTGCACCGTTTTTGCCTAAACGATCTTCTGGCCCTCGGCACAGTTTAATAATAAGGTCGGAGGCCTCTGGAGTCAATTTAGCCTGAGGTGGAATATGAAGTGCAGTTTGCCAGTTGATAACCTTAAAAACAAAAAGAGGTATTGTTTATTTATAATTTCATAAAAAGGAAAAAACAGATTAAAACAACAAAACAAACAGCCACAAAGAAATCATTCAACATGTCTAAGGGTTTTCACACTAGAGAGGAAAACATGGAGCTGCTCTTTCAGAAACACGAGGAATATTTTGTCTGGAAATCTAGCATAATCCAAATCTAAATTAGAGTCTGGCATGGGATGCCCCTGGTATAAAACAATGAAGATCCCGTAAAATCCAGCACCTGGAACCTGAGATTAGGCACATGGCTTACAATCTTAAAAAGAAGGTGAGGCAGATGAATTTTGAGTTAGATGATGCACTGTAAAGATTAATAGATTTAAAGTTAAAAAAAAAATAAATCAATACTACACTACATTTAAGCCAACTAATATCTTGCAAGCTGAATGCAATCTTGCAAAAATGACACCTGCAGAAGACTGCCCCGATGCTTTCTCTGAAACAGCTGGGGCTCAGAAAGGAAAGAACCAATGGCTCCAAGCTGCCAGTAACTCTGAGCAAGCACAACCATCTGCTATTCGTCCACCTTTCCATGCCAAGCACCTGCAGGTACATCACCAAAGGAAATCCTCTGCAGGTAAGCAGGCATGGAAGCCAAGTATGGGAAAAGAACACTCAGACACTGGAGATGAGGAAGAAAAGAGGAAGAAAAGAGGGAGAAAAGAGGAGAGGAGTGGAAATAATAACTGGAATAGATACAAGAAGTGAAATGTGGTTTTTAGTTGGCATGTTTACTATACTGAGATAAAAGATGCAAACATGATCCCTTTACAAATGAAGAGCACCTCCACAGTAACATAAAGCTGATAATCTTGTTAGTTTACAATATGCTTGGATAGGCAGCACTCTCAAACATCACCTTTGTTTCCAATACAAATTAGAAAGCCCATGTAAATTTCAAGCCTGCCTTTTCAGACTGTTAGTACCAGAATTTTAAAGTTACCTTCATTTGTGTTTCCAGTGGTGTTTGTGCCAGGAATGGAGGCTGCCCCACTAGCATCTCAAAGAGAATTACTCCAACACTCCACCAGTCACACAACTGTGTGTAGCCTGAAATAAAGTTCAAATGAAGTAGTCAAAGCCTCAGTATAATTTTAATCTTGGATTTCTAGGAGTACAAAATTTCACAGGAGAACTCTATTCAATACTTTTTAAAGATTTCCATATTAACAACTATTTTATTTTTTTGTTAAAATATTATATACTTGGGAAAAGCAGCAGTGTAAGAAAGGTGAAGCAAGATACCTGAATACCAGTTACTTTGCAGCACGATTACAGTACAGAAGTGCATTACCTGTTCGTAACAACACTTCTGGAGCGATGTAGTTGGGTGTGCCAACAAGGGAATGGGCCAGGCAGCGCTGGTGCTGACGTGCAGCCCTGCGCTCCAGCGGCTTCAGCCGATCTCCGCACCTGCAATTCGCTGGGTCACCCCATTCATTGCTGAAATCCATGCTGTCCTGTCGTGCGTGATCACCTGTAATTGAGGGAGAAAGGATGGCAAAACTGAGCATGAGTACTTTACTTCTTATCCAATATGAAATCTTCTTTATCTGTTAATATTCCTCGTTACACGACAGAATCTGTTTCAGTTTCAACACTTGAGTTACAACAGTCATCAACATCTGGATGTTGACTTTTTGTTTATGATATAAAACACCAACTTTTGAGGACACTTTTTTTAAGCTTACTTTCGACATAACTAGAGAAAGTATCAAGTTTGATATAGTCTCAGTTTTTTCTTAACAAAACCACATTGGGGGTACAGGATGTATACTGTTCTTGTTCTTATGCAAACATAAACCAGCCAATATTTAAATCAGCAAAAAATAAAATCAGATTAAATCTTTTTCTTCTCACCAGAGACTGTGTAACAGTCTGGACTAAGATACATGATATTTTGATAGAAACTAGTCAAAAGTAATTCAAAAATTGTTTCTGAAGTTATGTGGGTTTTTTTGAAAATTAAAAACAGGTTATCACAAAATCTGTATTTTACCACTCTCAGAACTGTGACTTTTTTTCCTCTTTCTTTTAGCTTTTGTTTTAAGTAATCGAGTAGGATTTTTAAAAGCCCACTGTAACCTAGTCAGAAATCAACAGGTTACACTAAAAGGAGTACATGAGACACTCAGAACTTGGGGTAAGGTTTTCAAGAACAATTACATTTAAAACATCAGTCCCATCTTCAAAACAGAGTTGGGGCTGTTGCCTATGTAATTATCTCACTACCTCTGTGATTTTCTCTCCAAATTTCAAAATCCACTAATGGGAAAAACTTACAGCAGCATAGCTCATTCCTTCTCCCTTAAGGAATCACTGCTCACATTGGAACCCTCCCATACTAAATGTTGCTTTCTGTAATTTGTATGGTGTGCAGACATATTGTTAGATGCGTTATTATTCAGAAAGGAAACAGCACAGTCATCTTTCTATTCAGTTATTATTTAATTCCTTACAAAGAAGATTTATATTTCTCTTACCGCTCTGGTAGTATTTTGAATCATGGGTCCATCGAAAACCTGTACAGAGCCCGAAGTCAGTCAATTTGATATGACCATCACGGTCTATCAAGATATTATCAGGTTTAATATCTCTGTGGATGAAGCCCATTTTATGAACACTTTCAACTGCGCAGGTCAGTTCTGCTGTGTAGAACCGTGCTAGATTTTCTGGAAAGACACCCATTCTAATCAGGAGACTCATCATATCACCTCCTGGAATGTAGTCCATTACAAAGTACAAATTGTCTTTATCTTGGAATGAATAGTACAGGCGAACCACCCATTCATTATCAGCTTCTGCGAGGATATCCCGTTCAGCTTTAACATGAGCAACTTGATTTCTAAGCAAGACATCTTTTTTCCTCAGAGTTTTTGTCGCATATAAAGCATTAGTATCCACTTTTCTTGCTAGGCAAACTTCTCCAAATGCACCAACTCCCAGGGTTTTAATTTTTACAAACATTGACTTGTCCATTTTAGCTCTTCTTAGTCGAATGTAATTAGATTCTTTCTGGCACAACATTTTCCTCATTTGATCTCGGGCTTCTGGTGACAATCCAACCTGTGCAGCAAACAGAATTATATCTGAAGAATTAACAGTACTTTTAATTCTTGATGGTCTTCTCATAACTACAAGGCTTAGGCAAAGCAAACCAAATACTTAATACACAGCACAGGAAATAATACTTAAAGGGGTTTGGTTTTGTTTTAAACATTAGGATTCTATAAAAACATATAAGAGTGATAAAAGCCAAAACGTGATTGTTTTCAACAGCAAAATGCATAAGGTGCCATGCACCAGAAGGTTCTTGAGAAGGGACTACATTCTTGAGGAGAGAAAGGGTAATTTACAAACCACTGATAAAAACTACTGTGATTATTATCAGAGTAACAGTGTGCATCGACTGCCTCCTTGATTCTCTTTGTAGAGCTAAAGGGAGCCAAGACATGCCTAGGAGCTGTAAGCTGCTGAGGGCTGATGCTGCCATGGGAAAGGCAGCCCCCCTCCAGACTAGCTAGAGCAGAAGTCACTAAACTTCCTGACCATGCTGTGGAATTTCAATTGCAGGAGAGGACAGGCAACTCTCTCACTCATGCTTCCTTCTGTAGCTACACAAACCAGATCCACATGGCACTGTTTCCTACTATCCGCCCACACCAAGCCTGTGCCTCTGCCGCAAGCCTAGACCTGATCTTCTCTCTTATCACATAACCCACCCCTTTCTAACAGGACTTTGCTCACACTCTCACTCCCGCTCTCCACACCAACTCGTTGAGCAGAGCACTTTCTTTGAAGTGGCTCACTCCTCCCCACAGTAGCTTTTCTTGGCTCCCATCTCTATACCTACCCCTATCTTGACTGAACATCCCTGGTGTTCTGGCCAACACCACCAACATTGTGACAGCTGAAACACTCACAGGCCACATGCAACTCATCACCTACAACGTGGAAACCCTTATCTGCAAGAACCACATTGAGCATTCTCAGTGAACTACAACCTGGGTGCCTCCTGGTGTATTTCTTCTGGTTTCAATTCCTTAGAAGTGCCATTCAATTTCAGTGCCATTTTTCTTGCTAAATTTCAGGGCCTGGAATCAGACTCTCTCTTCTTTTTTGTTTTAATGTGAGTAGAATCTGTCTTCAATTTTTTATATTCTTTTTTCCATGACCCTTCCCCCCCAAAGCTTCATGTTCATTCCTTCTTTTGTTTTTTGACAGTGTTTTCTAAGTACTATATGCTCCCTTTCTCATAGGACCTCAATTATTTTATCTGCCTACCTGGCTTGAAATCACTATCCCACAGCAATGATTTCCAAGTTCAACCTAGGGTATATTCCCTTATTTTTTCATGGACATTCTGATTCTAAAATTGAACATGGCCAAACTGAATCCCTGCAAACATCACAACTGTAATCAAGCATTATTCTAAAAGTTTTCAATTTCTTATTGTCACATCTTATTGATTCTTGATACCAAATCTTGTTGCTTCCATCTCCTTACTTGATGCTTCAAATGTTTGAGACACTGTCTGCAGAACACTACTCAGGACCACCATTAGGATTATGTAACTAGTTTAGGCCTGTATAAACTGTGTTAATAGATGACTTCTGCTTTGCCTAACTTACAATGTAACTTGAAACAAAGTATAACAGATTTGATTGAGAAAAAAGGTAAGAGAAAAGATCAATTAGATATCACTCAGTATCTTAAAAATGCTTTCAAAAGTTACTATATGTCACCTATTAAAGAAAATACTGTTAAAACACATAAAATTTCTTGCAGGCATCAAATCAAAAATGGATCCAAAGGAGATGCAACTAGAAAAATGCACAGAAAATGCTTGTCTACCCCAACAAACTGCCCAAGGAATATGAATTCAGTAAAATTTAAATGGGGAAAGCTGTCTCCATTTTGAGACAAAATTTTTTGTCAACATCAGATAGGCAGTAGTTAGGACTGGGTAGCAGTAGTTTAAAGACTGGATGTGCAAAATAGACAATTTTTTTATTCGAAATAGGGAGTTGAACCTTTTTCAACACATCACTGCAGGAATATCTGGGCACTGTCTTCCAGGACAGAAACATCTCAAGTTTTCTGTGAATGAACATGCTTAAAGCCCATTTCAACACATAAGGAAGAATTTTTTGAAGACTTACAAAAATGTCAAGAAGACACCTGAAGACCTGACCCTGTTAAAAGTTCAGATGATGATGAGTCACCTTCTCAAGGCCCATCTGAAACCTGAAGTCTGCTTCAGTACAGACTCACTTGCACACAAAGTGAACCTCAATGATCAGTTACAAAATTAGCAAAGAATATAATCTAGATGGCAACAAAACCCCATGAGGAGACTCAATACAGTAATTAATCACTGCAAGACATACAAATAAGAGTCTCCAAAACCCTTGTAGCTTACTTTCTACTGCCTACTCTCTAGCTGTTGCATTCTAACAGTTTTATTGTAGAGACCAGCCCAAGTACTGCAATTTGTCATCTCTTCCCTCAATCCATCTTCATGTTTTCCTGTCATCCACTAAACCAAAGGTTAATTACAAATTCACTGCTCTCTGCATTGCTGCATTTTCTCTAAAACACTCCTCAGCTTCAGCATTCACCAAAAATTAAGCAACTTCACCAGCAGCACAAACTCTTCTGTGCATACATCTCCAGTTATTTCTGGACAATGACGGACAGAAGAGTTTCCTGAATTGCTCTGTATCATCACGCAATTTGCTTTCATTTTGGTCCCTTTTCATCCTGCTGTGCTTTAAAAGATGACTTAAGTTGCTCTCCGCAGCAGAGACATCTAGCATAATTCTTGGCCAGATTCACGGATTTAAATTAAATATTTCTGAGACTGCTCCATTCAATTCCCTAGGGAACCTGAAAGCACAGAAATATGCCACCTATGCTAGAAATACAACCTTCTGTGAAGGTAGGTATTTCCATAGGGATGCATTTGGGTTTTTTTTTTCCTTTCAAAAATTCCTACCAAAGGGAAGAAAAGAAGGGATTCAATACTTGCTTAATTTTAAACTTTCTGAAAATAGATAACGAGCTAGTTTCCCTTTCTCCTTCTCGTGAAGATCCAAAATATACTTCACTGTTTTGGGATTCCTCTCCTAAAAAACTAGAGGTCTGCTGCAGCACAATAGCCCATTTCCCACCCTTCAGCCTGTAATTAAACATCCCAGCTTTAAATCTAGCATAAATACTATAAATTGCATTTCATATAAGAAAATACATTTACTAGGGTGCTTTAAATGCATATGAAAAGTTATATCAGTGCTTTCATATAAGTAATACTTATACAGAACACAACACAGTAAGAAGGGAAAGTGAAGTTTGCAAACCAACATTAATTATAATCTTACTTTTAAGTACTCAAAAATAGCCAAAGTAAATTCATGCTTAATTTTGATGCAGGATTGCATGCAAAGCCCTCTAAAAAGGAATCATGCTATTCTTAATAAACACTGTTGCTTCAGAATCTTACTTGTCTACACAGGGATGGAGGCTACAGAGTTCAGGAAAGCTTCCCACACCTTAACAGTTTAAATCAGCTGTTAGTGGAAGTGAAAAAGGAAAGAGAGAAGACTAAGAATAAAGATCTAGTAAGAGTTTCAGGATGAAATCTTGCTAACATTTACATATTCACAATTAAGCAAACACAAAAGACTGAAGCTTAAAGTAAGAATTTTCAAAATAGTAAGAAAATACATTTAAAAAACAGCATGTCAAGAAAGTGGTGTAAGCCAAATACATATTCTGATAGAATAAATTAAAAAGTACATCATACTTATGTCAAACTTTCAACTACAATTGTTAAGAAATATTTATGTGACATCTCAATTTTATCTTTCTGCAAATCTTAGCTTCACTGCGTCTCACTATTTGCTCTTTTGAAATGACATCAGCTCCAGTTTTTACCCTTTTGATTTGTTTTAATAGAACACTGAAATACTAGAACTAGATGACCGACTCCATGCAGGTACAACATTTTACATGCTTTTGTTGATGTCTGTTACTTTATTACCCCATTCAATTGCCTCTTGTTTAAACAGATGCGTTTACAGCCTGGATTATAAAATAATCAGGCAAAAGATACCATGTCTTTTTCATTAAAAAAAAATTAACTTTTAAAAAATGATTTTTTTATTTTAACTTAAAAAAACTATCACTACCGGAAACAAACTGCAGAATGTAAAAAATATCACTGTTTGGGTGACTGTATAAATGCAGTAACCAGCTTACCACTTGTCCCTGCTTTGCTTGTACCTGCAGTGCTTATTTAAAAAAAAAAGTATTTTTGAAAATCATTAAAATATTGCATATAACTAAGAAATCAGGATTAAATAGAACTCATAACAGAAAGCTATCATGTATCTCATGAATCTCATTTCATGTAACAACTATTTTGCTTCTGCTGCCTTACTGTACACAGGCCAGATGAACTACATTTAGACATGCAAAAAACTTACTTAAGCACTGAAGAACTTGCCACATCTCAAATACAAAAATTAAAAATAGACTTCAATACCACAATTTACCACAATATTCTATTTATCTATACTATTTAAACATTCTACAATTAAGATATATCGCTTAAAATCAATGTAGTCACAGATTTAGAAAGAAGGAAGAATTTACCCGCATCATTTCATTCTCTAGTTGTTTTTTCCGATGCAAACGCTGCTGGTGTGACTTGAGTATATTCTCCACATGCTGCTCCATGAAGAATTTAAAGGCTTGCGGGGAATAACTTTTGATGCGAGACTCTCTTCTTTCTTCATCTTTCTTGTTTTTTCTAACAGGAACAGGTGATGTTGTGATTTGTTTTTTTTCTTTATCTGTTGAATCAACACATTCGTAATTCTTTTCATTCTCATCCTCCCTGGATAAAAGAGGTGGCTCCTCCTTGTTGAGCTTGGGTCCTGCCTCATACAGATTGACAGAAGGATTCTGATGTAGCAAGTGTTTAGGGTAAGGTGGTGGGGGGCCCTGGTAATTTGGAGCCTCCACAACAGGAGCCATAACTGCCATATTTGTAGATGGGCTCTCAGAGAAGGGAATGGTCTGCACAGTTTGCATGGGCTGTGGCATCCAGGAAGGGTGAGTGGGTGCCAGGGCAGTCTGCAGCTCTGGTTTTAACACACGCATGCTTTTCACTGGTTGCTGGATGGGAGCTGGTGTTATGGCTGTTACTGTTGTGGCCGAAGGCTGAGAGCTGCCAGAGTGACTTTGCCTATTGCCATGATGGTTGTTGAAAGAATTTGACCGCACGGGAACATTGGGTTGCCATGTAGGCATGTCGTGCCCGTTGCCAGGTGATGACTGCGGCTGCACAGGGGAAGGCTGTGACCAGGAGGTGGGTATTCCAGCTACATTTGTGTTGTACAGTTCCATGTTGTGACTATTTCTGTTTGGCACCATCATCGCCTGAGGAAGATTCCCATTGGTGTACGCTGAAGGAGGAGCAGATCCTCCTGCCTGCATCTGTAGTGCTGTGGGACTCTGCCTGTTAGCTGAATTCATGGGGTATGGAGGTGGCTGGCGACTCACCGAATTCCCAGACACCACATTCTGGTGAACTATGAATTCTGCCTGACAATTGCCATTTTGCATTCCAGCTCTTCCTGATGGAAAACTAAATTTGCTGTTGGCAGAGGTCTGCATGATTATTGGTTGCCTGCCAATGGGGACAGCACTCATGCCTCTCTGACTCTGCGTGGATGAATTCAGAGGTGGAGGATTCATAGGTGGAGGTGGATAACCATCCTGCCATGCTCCTGGTGGCACTGGAGAAATACGGGAGATCACATATTCCATGTTTCCAGAGTACCGCTTTGTTTGAGAATTCGGTTCCCAGGAAGGAGGTGGAGGAGTAGTTCCCCTTGGAGGGGGTGTCTGCCCTCGAGGAGGTGGAGGAGGAGGAGTGACACTCCTTATCTGTGGTAGAGGTGGGGGATTCACTCTTTGTCCGTTGCCAGGATGAGCCTGAGCAAATGCCGCAATGCCAGACCCAGATAATGGCCTTCCTACATCAGGCTGAGAACTGGGACTTTCTGAGCGATAAACTACACCTTCTCCCAGGGAAGGGCCATGCCGCTGAGGAACCAGGGACTCCTTAGAACCCTTCCAGCTCTGCTTGCGGTTAACTGATTGCTGAACAGTCCCTGCTTTCACAACAAGAAAACACAGCATTTCTATTATTAGAAATTATTTACACTTACTGCTTTGAAAATTTTGTTCTTCTGCATTAATTGCTACAGAAAAAGGACATGAAACCTCTGACATAACATAAGCCAGTGTACTTCACATGAAAAATTCTCTCTGTCTAGTAATACACATCACGGTATGGTAATATGCTCAGTAGACATGTAAGAGCAAAAAATGCATTGAAACTATAGTATCAGAGTCTTTAGAAATAATTTGTCTGAAAATGCATTTTGCTTCAGTAAAAATGCAAATTTTAATTGAACAAATGGTAATGTGCAAAATTATTAGGCACACAATGTATTTTTAATCTTGTGTACAAGAAACCCTCATAAGAATGTTCAGCATAAGTGCAAAAAAATGTAATGGCTCAGAAAAATATGTTTAGTTACGTTGCTATTCCTTCCAGTTTACAAGACATTTAGTGTTCTTAAACTAAAATGTAAGTGAATGCTGTAAAATCAAGCAGCCTGCACCCTTGTGTGCATATAGTTCATCCAGACTTGTAATATTCCTTGCATGCAAAATTTAATTAAGTACTTTAATTTCAAAAGTTATGTCCTTATGAGTAAAAGTGTTGTAGACAGGCAAGAATTAAAACTGCAGGAAAGCAAAACTTAGAGAATAAAACTCTACTACCTATTTACTTCATAGATATTATTTTGTGTCATATAAACAAAACAGTATGCAAGGAACGGATAGTGCAGGCAGTCTTATTGTGCTTTTGCAATGTTAATACTAAGGTACGTGTAAACACATACAGGACTGTAACTGCTGAAAGTCACTCTATCCTTAGTAAAAGAACACGTGAATTACTAAACCTTCGCAAGTAAAAATGAAAATTGTGTCTAAATGGTGGCATTTAGCTAGCAGCTTCACAGAAGCACCAACTAATCCTCTTAACAGACTAAATGACAATGACACCGCTCTTTGCTACTCTTTGACTACTAATTTTTCCTCATACCTATATTGTTAATTTAAAATCTAACTCCAGAGCCAGCAGCTCAGCACCCAACTTTAGTCAAATAGAAGTTCAGTATTTCTGCTGCATTTGAAAGTTACCCTTGCTTTAGGCCAAGGTGTATTAAAAATGTGCTTTCATCTTTAAAGAAAGCAATAATAGCAAGTGGCAAAATTCTGACTCTGTTACTAAAGCTATAGCCTGTCCTCTAACACTTTCAAAAACAAGAAGTCTGCCTTAAAAATCATACAAACAAAATCTGGAACCAAGCAGAAAATTAAGCAAATAGAACATCCTAAAATACAAATATTGTAGTCATATGCTATATAAATACACACACACGTACACAAAAATACACATACATAGTGCTGTTGTGTGGGTGAGTGTGTGAAGAGAGACAAAAAATTAAAATAAGAATTCAATGCTCACCACTGATTTCTACCTGACACCGAGAACAAAATACAGGCACTACATCAATGTGGGACAAAAATTACTAAAATGAGATCTGAATGCCATTCCTTGTCTACACATCATAATAAAACCATGCAGTTATAAAAACAAATGTTTAAGAAATTCACGTCAAATGGATCTACCTTTTAGAAGAACTACATTATATGCTTAAAATGAGATTTTTAAAGGCAAAATTCCCTGTATCTCAGCATCTCTGCTGCACTGTGAGCACACAAAGGCAGAATTTACTATATTTTTTATCTAGAAGAATACACTCAGTGAGTTACTGAGTTACCATGGATACACCTACCTGGGGGTTTCATACCTGCGTTTACAGGTCTTGCTGCTGCTGCAACCATCTGCTCCCGACGAGGATCCTGGTAGCTCATTTTACTTATAAATTCAATGGCAGCTTCTATACTACGGTTGTTAGTTTGCCTAAGAGCTTGTACAACCATATCCTAAAGAGAAAATTATATACAAAAAATAATTTACAAGAAAATCACAAAAAATACCAAAATTCATGGTTATTTAGCCAAACATCCTCCAGTAATTTTACCAAAGTACGTAACTGATTTCTCTCAATCATTTTCAAACTAATTTTTAAATTTTTTCCCCACAACAGACTCTTCAAAATAGTCTGGATGTTCAGAAAAAAGTTAATGTGTTAAAGCACTGCAGTTTGATGTAAATCTTGTCATCTTGCTATTAGTACAACAGCTTGCTTATACAACAGCATTTATTACTGCTGTGCACTGCCCAGGTAACAGCTAGTTACAGAATGGGCAGAGGTCCCTGCCAGTCTAAGTTCCTGATGAAGACAACGTTATTGGCAGAAACTCTATTCTTTCTGTGGTAGATTTAGGCTCTGTGATCTTAGACATCCAAACACAAGTTCTGATCTGCTGGACAATCCCAGCTCAGTCAACATAAAATGTATTATGGACCAGTGGCTTTTCCACAGACTTGAATGAAGTAAGGTCAAGCAACAGAGGCAGAATTCCAGAGATGGTATTGAATGGGATTTGTACAGTTGACCCAACAATTTTAAGACAAAGCCACAGCATAACTCCCTATAGCTAAGCACACTGACTTTAAAGATTTATGGCCATATTTTGTCATATCAAAGCAATCACTTTGGTTCATACAATGTTTGAACCCGTTACCTACAAACATACGACAGCATTCACCTCCTACTCAAACTAATGGGACACCAAAGAGGGCTCAGAAGGGAAGCACTTAGTACCAATCCCAAATTCAAACCCACATTTATACTTTCATTATGCCTGTGTACACTTCTAACACACAAACATACAAAATTACATACAACTTTCAGAAACAGTAATTACATTCCATAAACAAAACAGAACCTTAAAAAAGGATTTTAAAATAGAAAAAGCTACACAATAAGGTTGTCCCAATCTTTACCAGTTGACCAGCTGATACTGTTGGAAAAATCAGATACAACTTTTGATCTCATACCTCCTTCACAAGACAGTTATGTCTGCAACACTTTTACTGTTATAGGCAAGACTATCTGTGGCAAGAAGTACATTTTCAGCACTGGTAAACTATTTGATCATTGTGCAAATGGAAAGTTAAGTCCAATTTAATTTTCAAATTGAATATATTTTTATAGGATACATCATTAATTTCTACCTATTGACTTTAATTTTTTTCTTAATCAGCTTCAAACCCAAATTTATTGTCTTTTTAGCCAAGTAATTCTACAATACAGAGACCTAAATCAGCAAGTTCACATCACCGGGCCATAAAGACTCACAGAATGTCAAAGTACAAAACCAGCAATATTTTAAGAGACAAAATTTAATTCCCTCTCCACTAACCAGAGGATCTGAGTAAGAGCCAAAGGATCTCTATCTCCTTTAGCTGAAGCACAAAAAACTTGGTCACCTATGTGACATGAAGTATTCAATGTCTTAAAAGAGTATCACCTTACACAGAACTTCTGAGGACTGAACTTGAATCATAATAAGCAGAAGAGATTACCAGTAAACTATTTAGGATGTTGTTTAAAAAAAAAAAAAAAACAAAAACCAAATACCATGAACAGCATTCTACCTGAATTATTATACATATATATATAAAAAAAAAATCTATGTACAGACATATCTGATACTGATTGATATCTATCTGTTCCACTTTAACCCTGAATATTATCTACTACCTGAGGAATGGGGACAAAATAACCAGAACGTTTGTGACATTTAATATATTTTAAAAAGTAAAAGGTAAAATATAAATTCAATACATTTTGAAACTTTCCCACCAAGAAAAATGCTTTCTGACTTCAGCTGTATCTGTTCCTAACGCACACATGGATCAGTGCCATATGGGCTATTGTGGCAATGCAACTGTAGGTTAACACACGGCAGAAATGGCTCTCACTGGCACTCTGCCTGAAAAAAGCTCCATACAATCAAAAGTGTCACGGGAATTCTCAGTTCCATCCAAGAACAAAGGGCAGGAGCAAAAGGCTTCAAGATACAAAGGATCCAACAAAAATACAAACTTAAGATACCTTTCTGGGTTATTATCCAGTCACATACCACAAACTTTAGTTTGCAAAAATGACTGCAAGTTCAATCTGTAAAAATGGATCTAAGAACTGATCTACTTTGAAAAAACAAATGCACACCCCCACACTGCTGTCCCAAAATCCGACAACAACAACAACAAAAAAGCAACCTCAGCAACAAACCAGAGAGCAGGCACAAATTATTGCAAAAATAATTTATCATTATGAAATCCTTCCATTCTTCCTGACGCACAGACTGACTGGACTGTGTATTTGATCAAGCAAAAGGAACATGAAAAATCACTATCAACACTTGACACTGGGACATTGTTGAGGAAAAGCCAGTTCTTGGAGCAGCTCACTCTTGGTAGAGGTAGATCTTCTCTGTAAATACCAAAGCATCCCAGACAGCAGAACTCATGAGCTGGTCACTACTGCAAGCAGTACACTCCTGTAAAGTTAATCCCTGTCTGGTACTGTGCCTTTTTCCTTTAGAAAGATGAGTGGTTTGGTAGGTTTTTTTTAATCTCCTTTTGTACCCAGGTTTACACAGAAGACATGAAAACAAGTGTGATTTACTTTGATATGCAAGTCCCAGTAAAAACAGAAGAACTATAAATGTATTCATTTTTTCTTCCTGGAAACCACATTTCAGACTAATTTCCAAAGTATTTGGTATTGCCTTTCAATTTAGAATGGCCATATTGCATCAATCTGTTTTAAATGAATGCAATCCAAAATTCCATTGAGTATCAGAGGCAAAATCCATGTTCTAGAGAGTCCAGTCCTTTCTGACTAAAATTATATAATTAAAACAACCTATCACATTAGAACAATCTGCACAAGATGCTTAAAAAAACAACAACCAAGCCTCTCTAAATCCTTCTATTCCTCTTTTACATCCCCCACTATTACCAGTTTCATTCCCTAATAAGAAAGCTATCAGATTTTGAAGAAGCTCTTTTGCTTGTCAAGCTGTTCAAATATTCCCTGACCACCACCCCCTCCAACATACACTAATAGTTTATAGCTAGCAGAACACCAAATCTTCAAAATAAAACACTTCACCTCATCAAAGCCAGCAGCTTGTAAGTCTTGCAGCATTTGTCGATTAACTTCTGATGTTCCTTTGACAGCTGAGGTCGCTTCATTTGCAAAAGGCAGAAGTGAGTTTCTTATCTCCTGCAAAACTTTATGATATGTTACAAATTTGGGAGGATTTCGACCTTGTCTAGGATCTTCAGATAACATTTTGCCCATGCTGTGATCAGCTTTAGCAGCATCGGAGGGTTTAGGTAAATTCCTGAGGCTCTCTCGTATTTCCTGTAGCATCTGCTGGCTGCTGCCAGTATAGTTACTGGCAGGAAAAGTTTTAGGCCTCATTTGCCTATAACCTTCTGGTTTCTCACTTCTCTTCATGAAAACATGTATATATGCAACCTCCACCAAGGACTTGCACACACCAGAATTCAAGGAAGACTGGCTGGTGTCAGAACTTGTGAAAGCAGTGGCTCTTCACTGTGAAACCTTGGTTCCTGTAGTGCTGGAGCTCATCACAACCCAAAACGGTATTTCTGCTAGCAAAACGAAACAAGAAAGAATCACATTATATACACAGCAGTAAAAAAAATTCACAATGTAGCTTTGGTGGCAGTGAAATGTTCACATGTAGCACTTCCTTCACAGATACTAAAAGCCCGCTAAGCAAATTCTTCAGGCAGCCTTTACTCAACCTAATTTACAAACTGTGTTGGACTTCTAGGAACAAACGTTTCAGGTGCCTTAAGTCTGAACAGTCCTGAATTGCAAAGGGCATGGACAAAAAGGAACTCCTCTGTATGGTGGACAAAGCTTTCAAGAGCAGATATGAACTGCTGCTGTGTGTGCTACCCCAGCACTGCTGCTTTGCCTCCGCTTTCCGCTGTGTCCTGTCCCCATTTGTCACCTATGTTCATTCCCTTCATCAACACCTTTATAGCCAAAAGTGCCAACTCTACTACCCATTTAGCCAGGATATGGACCAAATACCCTTGCTGTTCAACAATTCTGACATCAAGCTCCACAAATAGATGGAGCACACCAGTAAGAGCACATAATTACAATGATTTTATCCATTCTTCAGCGGTCACATATGTAAAAAGTAAACACTTGCCTAGCTCACCACATGCGACTTTATGATTTCTTGTACCATCTGCCATTTAAATCTGTTTAAGGGTTCAGTTTTCTAGGGCTGTCATAGTCTCAGCTCAAGTCTCTTTGAATCAGGCTTTGTCAATAGTTAAGTAATTTTAAAATTTATTTTACATAAGGGAAGATGAGAGCAGGGGAAGAAACAAAGAAAATTGAATCAAATTTTTTTACTGTAAAATTGTTTAACAATTTAAGCATCAAATTCACTTAGCATAGCTATGACATTTGGTAAGGGAAACAGAAATTTCTGCCAAAAGCCAAATAAAAAACGTTTGCATTTTGAAGGCACTGACTCATCAGGGAAAGAGCCCTGTGTCTGCAGAGAACTCTGCATTCAGGCCAGGCACCAGTTAGTACTGCAACTGCTATGGCAAAGGATAGAGCAACCAGAGTGAAACATTGAAGAAGTTACAGAGCATTTGCCTCTTTAGAGTATCATGAAATAAAACTTTTTCAGTCTCTACTGCTTCACAGAGGAAGATCAGTTACTAAGATACTGCAAGATAAAAAAAAAATATTATTTTAGCACTGTCTTTTCTTCAAAGGCAACTAAAATGGTAAAGCTCAACTCACACTTCAGCTTTACTATCATGCAATGTCTAACTAGCAATATTGAAACGTTCTTATTTTGTTTCTGTTTCTCAAAGTGTTAAAAATTTGCATTCCTTGTTTTCTGAAGGACTACTTTTGAGGATTCAGACATCTGCAAGCATCTTTTGTCTCTTAAAGAAGTACTGTGTTGATAAGTGTTTCTCATATTAGACATAAATTAAACAGTCTAATTAAAATCAATTATACTAGACATAAATTAATAAATTAATTTATTAAACATAAATTAGACATAAATTTACACAGTCTACAAAAAAGTCACTCTTCATCCATGTTTCACTTCTATAATACTTGCACTGTCATAAAACAATCAATGATTCAGTGATTGAGGAAGAAAATGACAAGTTAATAGGAAGAAGAACCCGCAAACAACATAAATATTGTATAAATTAAAGATACATGCTACTGATATACAGATAAAACCTGAAACCTGGGAAGTAATACATAAATGAGGACTGCAAAAAGAAACACAACGGACGCTCAATCCCATTCTCCTTTGAGAATCATTTAAGAAATAACAGAATTTCTCTTATAAAACTATCTAAATCTTAAGAGGTATGACTGCACCCACAAGCCTTCTTTGCCCTGTGATAGGTTTGGCACCTTAAATGAGTGTAATGGGGTAGTTATACTATTTTTTCATATGGTCCAATACCATGTAATTCTTCAGTGCTCACTGAATAAGGACAAGATCATCAGACAATTCAGTGAGTGAATTGTGATAATTAACAGTGAAGTTTTGATCCAAGTATTAAGAAATTCAGAAATCAGCTGAAAGTACAGCATGAGCACAACTAAAATATAATGTAATTTTGGCCACTTTCAAAATCATTTTCAAAACATGCTGTACTTAAGATCACATTAAAAATACTTTGCCAAAAACACTTTTTCCAAAGAAAGTGAAGTAAGTATGTTTAGACCATTGTACTAGTTTTGTTATGGATGTTCCTTTTCCTTTTAAGTGACCTTCTTCAAAAGAATACTTGTCAGAAACACAAGTGCAAGGATATATGCCAGTAAGGCTTGAAAGAATCACCACCTCCAGAAAAGTGAAATCTTCAGCACAAACTCATCCCAGAACACAGGACAACAAGGCAAAATATCTTAAAGACTTAGTAATCTAAAATATTGTTCAAATTCAGTCAGGAGTAATGACTACTCCACCACTGGCAGCATAATCTAGGCAAAAACACTTGGTATTGTGTTACACATACACCAATGAGCAGCGGAGAAAAGTGTCCATACATGAGTTATTGCTTTTAACAAATTCCAAAGGCCTGGAATTTAAAAGAAAATAGCTGTTTTACATCTACATATTTTACATATTTATCTGGTATTTCAATATTCATTTATGATTACACCTCAGATAGCTGAGATAGTCAAATCTAATACTCCTAAGAGAAATCAAGGTTAAATTAACAGTACACGTAAACCATAAATCAGGAGCGGCCTTGGAAAATAAAGCTGCACTTTCATTTACATTTTTAGCAGCAGCATAGCTTTAGCAGTGTAAACCAGCCAGGCCACTTATCTCCCACCACTTACCACTGACAGCATAATTGTTTTTAAGGCCATACAGTGTGAACCAAGCTAAGGAACTTACCCAAATAAACAGTAACTTTTTTTGGTGGGTTGTTTCTTTTGGCAGCACTGATGGGTATCAGCAATTGATGTGCATGTGAAACTAAGTCTTAATTCTCAGAAATGAAACTAAACTGGTCCTCCAGAAAGCAAGATTTACTACAGTTCACCTTGCTCTATATATGAACCTCAAAATTCACAAGTCACCTCCTCTAATAGACATTTGCACACATTTTAAAGCAAGAAAGTGTTGACTGCTGAATAAGAAATGGATTCCAGTTTTGTACTTCTAACTAGCAAACACCAGCTGCATCCAAGGGAACTGATGTCTATTCCCCCTCACAGTTTTGTGTCACTAAATGATTTGTTTGTTAATGCAGATGTCTTTGCTGATGCAATTCTCCACTTCCCTAAAGGAGTTTAAAAAATGATATCTTTAATTTATTTTCAAAATGTAGGGATAAAGCATTTTCTTCTACAGGTCAAACCGCAGGGAAAAAAAACCCAACTTGTTTTTTTTACACTATAATCATTAAAGACTGGATTTTGAAACAAGTGTTTGAATGAAAACTCAGAAGCATTCAAGGCCAGGTTGGATGTAGCTTGGAGCAACCTGGTCTAATGGGAGGCATCCCTGCCTGCAACAGCAAGATTGGAACTGGATGATCTCCAAGTTCGCTTCCAACCCAAACCATTTTATGATTCATGAACGGTTGCAAACAACTGTCAGTGACCTCCAAGATTTTCTAATGGAAAAATACATAGCTTTATAATGTAACTCTAGCATTTCTTATCTCCAAAAGTTTTGAATATAATTTAATTACTCATATTTACATGTAAGTATTGAATGTCACATATCAATCTATTTTGGTGCCCTCTCTCATGTACCTATTCTAATATCTTATTTTATACATAATCAACGCTTCCATCAACGCTGCCTCCGTTCAATCTTAAACATCCACTGGTCAGATTATGTGACCAATACATCTGTTTTAGAACAAGCAGCAGTCACAAGTATTGAGGCCATGTTACTGAGAACACAGCTGTGCTGGTCAGGGCACGTCTCCAGGATGAAGGACCACCGCCTCCCTAAGATCCTGCTTTATGGTGAACTTGCCACTGGCTGCCGCATGAGAGGAGCCCCGAAGAAAAGATACAAGGACTCCCTGAAACAACATCTCAGCCTTGGCCATATTGATCACCATAACTGGTCTACTCTGGCCTCAAATCGGGAGGCCTGGAGACACGCCATCTATAACGCTGCTGTCTCCTTTGAGAACACCCGCAATATCACTCTCGAGGAGAAAAGGCAACACAGAAAGAACCGTGTTTTGCAGAATACACCATCTAAGGAGTCTTTCTGCTGTGCCTTTTGCAATCGGATATGTCTGTCTCGTATTTGCCTCATAAGTCACCAACATGCCACCAAATGTGGATAGAGCCTTCCCAAATCTTCGTTCGCGAAGCCCAGCCATGATTTTATACATAATCACAACACTTTATTGCTAGGGAAAAAGAGAGCAATCAAGACTTTGGAAGTCATAAAATTAAGTCTGTAGGGGGCTTGGTTCAAACCAACAAAAGGAAGCTCTTCTTCAGGAAACGAGTCATCGAGCTCTAACAGTAATTTGCCAAAGGATGCACTTCCAATGCTAAAAGTTTCCACAGAATGAGGAGAAAACTGGACCCTGAAATAGCACATAAACAGAACTACATACTGCCAGGGAAGCCTGAGCTGGAAGTGACCAGATGAACATTGTGCATTCGCTCGGCTTGTTTCATCTCTCACGCTCTGCTATCTCCTTCAACAGGATACAGCTCTTCTACGCACACGTATTCCTGGCAGCAGGAGTTACTGCAGGCGCACCTAAGAGCGACTTTTGCGGCTTACACTACCAGGACCAACATTCTGAGGACCAAGGTGGCTCAGGCTAGCACCGAGGTCATTCCTGCAGCGCTGCAGGACCCAGCCTCCCAAGGACCACGCAGGCCAGGAGGGTTTCATCGTCGGGATGAGTATCCCGAACGTCCTGTTGGGACACCTGCGCTTCTCTCGCCCCTCCGGCCCCAGGCCGTGACCCGAGATCGCTCCTGCCACGGCCGCGTCCTGACAAGGGCTCAGAACCGCCCGGCCGGGCCGTGCCGGAGCGCGCTCGGTACCGCCCCCGTCCCGCCACCGCCCCCACCGCGACACCGCGGACCGTACCTCCGGCGAGAAGGCGGCGGCGGCAGCGCCCCGGGCGCCCGGAGCTCGGCCCCGCCCGCGCGGCCACGACCGGCCGCGGCCCTTCCCTCTCTCCCTCCCTCCGCCCGCCCCTCGGCGATGCCGCAGCGCCCGCTCGGTGCCTCCGCCAGCGCCCGCCGCCGCCTCGGGCCGCTCACTTCGGCGCCGCCATTTTGTCGGTGTCCCCGCCGCGGAGCCGCCCGGATATGGGCAGATCCCGGCCTGCCTCGCGCGGCTCCTGCCGCTCCCGGATGGAGCTGCGGCGGCTCCCGCCCGCCCCGGCGGGGAGCGGCAGCGCCTGTAACCCCTGCGAGCCCGCTGGGCGCAGCCACACACAGTACACACACAACACGCACCCCCCGCCGCTGCCGGGCTTCAGGCAATGCTTGTTGCTCCCGTGGCAGTGCCGAGGTCGATGGACGAATCCCGATCTCTTCATGGGGGTGAAAAAGCTCTGACGAGCCTCCCGATCCAGCTACTGCCCGAACGATGGCCTCGTTACGGACCGACAGGAAGGAACACCCACCGATTATCACTCAGAGTCGCATCTCGACCGTTCCTTTCCATTTCATCCATTTAATTTCCATCTTTTGCATTTCAAACAAACCGAGAAGCAAAATTTAAGCTGCTCTAACGAGCCCGTTGGCAAGTTCGTACGTTGCCCGATGAAGGAAGGACAGCCCTGGCACCCAGCTACTGCAGCCAGACACAAGGAAATCGGATCAGGTAAGGTGTTCTTGCACAGCAGACCAAGGCCATTCTTGCAGATGTGAAGTAAAATACACTCTAAAGTGGTTATGGTGGAAAAATATCACATAAAACCTTGTAAGTAACCTGTTGCTGCCCAAATCTTGAGGATTCTCTCCATCCTTCAGATTGCATACCCAGGATCAGTCCAAGTGAGTTAGTTATTTACCTTTCTCCAAAGATGAGTGCAAGCACACCTGTTTGAATTAATTTAGTAACTCAGACCACTACTCTTGTGCAAAACTTTTTATTAAAAAGAGAAAGGGTTCTTTGTAACAAAAGGTAGGTACAATGCTAATAATAAAATTGAAATTTTCCAAGATTTCAACAGACCAGACATGAAATTTTGACAAAGACTATGTCTCAAGTTTAGAAAGTCTTATTCTTACACCTGAAAACACAGCCAACACATCTGTCAAATATGACCTCTTAATTATAAAAACCACTTTTCAGTTGGTAAATTTACTGGTGCATTATCAGGTTTTAACATGCAGCACCCATGATAAAGCTGTATATAATGCAAAATAATGTTGCTAGAATGCTTAGATTCTTACAGAACCTTTCAGATTTCATAGCTTTAACAATTTTCCTTCCAGTTCTCATGAACTAACATTAAAAGTTATGCTCCCCTAAATATATAGAAAAACTCCTCTGCTTAAAAAAACCCTCATGTCTCTCAGGTGACATAAAAAGAATTTCAAAGAACCCCATAGTTTTGCTTTAGAAATAATACTTGAAAAATATCTTTACAGGGAAAAATAAAAATCCAGGGTTTACCTTTTCTTCAGTTTTTATGCGTGTGTGTATTATAGACATAACTTTACAGCAAAGATCTTGCCGTAGTGACTACTTTCCTCCTTATCCAAACAGGCAGCAGGGAAGAAATGGCATGTAAGCTTGCTCAGTTACCCATCCCAGAGTATGAATAGCGAGTGACAGCTGTCAGAATCTGAGGTACCTCACATTTCTTCTGCAGTACCAGGACCAAGCTGTAGGTCTCTCCCCCACCCGCCAGTAACAGACTAACGAGTAGCAATAACAGTGAACCTGACATTTCCCAGTAGTTCAAGTTGATCAGTACTTCAACAGGATACTGCAGTCATTTCATGCAAAAAGTTGTCTGTTCACATAAATAGCCTCTGCGTCAGTACCATATACTAGGCATGGTCCTAAAACATCTAAGCTATTCACAGACAAAGTCTGATTTGGAATTAAGTTGGTGATTTCCATGCGGTCTTTGGTAGGATCGTTGCTTAGCCAGGCACTTACTACAGACTGGTTAATGGTATTGTGGGAAAGATAGGTAGTACTTCTTCCTCCTGAAAGAAGGAAAGATGGAAGAAAGGGGAAAAAAAGTTTCAATTTTGTTTATATATTCTCAGAATTTGAAGAAACATAGTAGATATGGGACAGACATAATAGGAATATAATTTTACATTTAAGTCAGTTTTCAGATTAGTTATCAGATGTCATTTCTTTGGTCAATGAAGGAAAAAATAGCTTAAAAAAATCAAGTACTTAATTACAGAAACCTAGTACCAGCTCTGTTAAGACAAATACATCACAAATACATCATGTCTCAGTTAAGACAAATACATCACAACAGCTATGAACTCATCTCACCAGTGTAAGTACCTGCAAGTTTTTCTAGCCAGAAACTAAAGCAAGAACAGAAGAACAGAAGTCTGTTTATACAGTGTCTTGCTATTATTGGGGGTTTCAGCTTTGCTTCAGTAACACTTATTCCCTACTGTCCCTCCTCCCTACTTACTCTGAAGCAAGTGACATACCTGTATTTGACTTCGAAATTTTTCCATGTAATATTTTACATTTAAACTGAAGTATCACAGTTTGAGAACTGTCATTCAGCATAAAATTAACAGGTGTCTGAAGTGATGCTAAAGGGTTTATATTTCATATACCTGAAAACATGCAGAGTGCAACCCAAAATCAGTAATCCTATCTCTTCCATATATAAAACTTAATTTTGAGGCCAAAGTCAGCAGGTGACATCTGAAAGTTTCCCCACTGTTTACAGTCTGAAGTGACAAACACTTAGCAGTCTTTGTGATTATAATGTGAAATGTTTGTACTAAGTCAGTATCATAACTTTAAAATCCTGCCATAATGCAAAAGGATCCAGTTTCATTCATTGGAATTTGAATGAAATTATGACCTTGAATTGGAAATTCCTAATTCTACTATCTCATTAACATATCAATTTTGTGGTATTCTAACTTTGTGTATCTCCCTCAGAGACTCAGTAATGTCATTGAGGCTGCCTCTGTGTCTTTTCTACAATACAGATGATTTTTAAGTGAACACAATCTCTCTTTGAAATCATAGCTGTGCCCTTTCACATATTGGTAAGAGTGTAGCACATTAAGAAAACCAAAACCAGACCACAAAAAACCCTCACACAACTGTTAGCCTTTTAAGTAGTTTTCCTCAAGTGCCTATCACTGCTTGCTTTCTAAGAAAAGAAACTAGGTTTTATTATTCTGTATTAGGATTGTGTTATTAATTGGGTCATGTAAGAACACTGACTGTCATGAACACTGACAAATTCAATGCAGACGGACTTCTAACGTCCTTACCTTGATGAAGAAAAGATGGTTTTTCAGATACATTTGTGGAAGAATCCCAGTGCCAAAGTGATCCATCTTCAGAACATGTAAATAAGTGATCAGGGTTGGAGGGATGGAAGTGAACTTCCCACACTGTAAGTATCAAACAGAACCCTGTCAGAACCACTTCAGAACAAGTATCAAGTACTTCAATCACTGCACTTTGGATAGTATGATGTGGACATGCACTTACAAGAACCCATGCCCCCATCAAAACCTTCCATTCTTAAGTGTGTGTGGGTAGGAGACCCAAAGCCCCATGCTTAGTTATATACTGCAGTTTTCCCTCCCCTGGGAGAGGGGTGGTAGGAGGGGTGGGGGAAAACCCCCTTACTTTATTGCATTTTCAGTATTGCAAAAATTGCTAAAGGTTAAAGTCATATCTGAATTCAGGCATTCTGTATACCATCTGATGCCATCTTCCCTACTATTAAGTTTAAATCTGCACGCAGCATGCATTCCTTCCCAGCACGTTATTTTGTTTCTGGATACCACAACTGTGGAAAACACATTTAAATCAGTAGAACTTAACATCAAGAAATATTTTTACTCATTTAATACGATTGTAGCATCAAGTAAAGATATTTTCCCCCATAAAATGAATTGCTATCTTTTTTGTGTAAAGTTACTAGGAAAGTGAGCTGTTTCAGCATTGTGGAGGCACCAAATGGATGTGTACTATCTTGAGTTTCCCCTTCTTCCTAATGTTGTCGAGTTTGTTAGCATCTGCATTCTTGCTTTACTCTATGTGCATAACACAGCATCAATTTCTATGACTCTTTATACACCTACCCTGCTAGAAACAATCATTCTGATCAAATGCATTTAAGGGCTCATTAAAGAATTGCTTACCAAGTCTAGTTTTAATTTAGATAGAGTTGGCTTTTAGATAAGAACAGTCTCACATACAGAGAACTGGGTGAAAACACATTGAGTAGTAGTAGGTATCCTGGGAAGAGTATAGAGGTGAAGGTTATGTAGGGATAGGGTGAGGAAGGCCAAGGGGAAGCTGGAACTGAACCTGGCAAGGGATGAAAAAATAAAAGGAATGGCTTCTACAGGTATGTCAGCCAGAAAAGGAAGATCAAAGATGTTCCCCCTGATAAACAATGCTGGCAAACTGGTAACAACAGATAAAGAGAAGGCTGACATACTTGGTAACATTTTTTGCCTCAGTTTTCAATGGCAACCTCTCTTCCCACACCTCTCGAGTGAGTGGACTGCAAGTTAGGGTCTGAGGGAGCAAAGTGCCTCCTACTGTAAGAGAAGCTCAGTTTTGTGACCACCTAAGGTACCTGAACGTACATAAATCTATGAGACCTGATGAGATGCATCCCAGAGTCCTGAGGGAATTGGCTGATGTAGTTGCCAAGCCACTCTTCATGATATTTGAAAAGTCATGACAGCCAGGTGAAGTCCCATGTGACTGGAAAAAGGGAAAGATGGGTACAAACCCATGTTTAAAAAGGGTAGAAAGGAGGACCCTGAGAACAACAGACCTGTCAGCCTCAGCTCTGTGCCTGGGAAAAACATTCTAGATCCTCCTAGGAGCTGTGCTAAATCATGTGGAGGACAGAGAGGTGATTCAAGACAGCCAGCACAGCTTCACCAAGGGCAGGTCTCCTGCCTGACCAACCTAGTGCCCTGTGTCCCAGTATCCACTGTATCAGTGGACAAGGGAAAGGCTACAGATGTCATTTATCTGGACTTCTGTGTATGGCCTTTCACACAATCTCCCACATCCTTCTAAATTGGAGAGATTGGGTAGACTGTTTAGTGGATGAGGAACTGGTTGGACACTCACATCCAGAGGCTAGTGGTTAACAGCTCTGCATCCAGATGGACATCAGTGACAAACTGCGTCCCATGGAGGTCCAGACTGGGACTAGTGTTATTTAATATCTTCATCAATGACATAGACAAAGGAATCGAGTGCACCCTCAGCAAGTCTGCAGATGGCACTAAGCTGAGTGGGGCAGCTGACACACCTGAAAGACAGGATGCCATCCAGAGGGACCTGGACAAGCTTGAGAAGTGGGCCCATGGGAATCTCATGAAGTACAAGGCCAAATGCAAGGTGCTACACCTGAGTCGGGGCAACCCCAGGTATCAATACAGGCTGGGGGATGAACAGATTGAGAGCAGCCCAGGGGAGAAGGACTTGAGGGTGTTGGTGGATGAGAGGCTGCACATGAGCCAGCAATGTCTGCTTGCAGCCCAGAAAGCCAAACATATCCTAGGCTGAGTCAAAAGCAGTGTGGCCAGCAGGTCAAAGGAAGTGATTCTCCCCCTCTACTCTGCCCTCATGAGACCCCACCTGGAGAGCTGCATCCAGCTCTGGGGCCCCCAACATAAGAAGGACATGGATCTGTTGGACTGAGTCCAGAGGAGGACCACGAAGACAGTCAGAGGGGTGGAGCACCTCTCCTATGAAGACAGGCTGAAAGAGTTGGGGTTTTTGAGCCTGGAGAAGAGAAGGCTCTGGAAGACCTTACAGCAGCCTTCCAGTACCTAAAGGTAGTTTACAAGAGAGTTGAGAGGGACTTTTAACAAAGGCATGTTTAACAAAGTGATGGGACAAGGGGGAATGGCTTTAAACTGCCAGAGGGCAGGCTTAGAGTAGGTATTGGGAAAAAATTCTTTACTGTGAGGGTGGTGAGAAAAAGTGAGCTGGAACAGATTGCCCAGAGAAGTTGTGGATGCCTGCAAGTGTTTAAGGCCAGGCTGGATGGGACTTGGAGCAGCCTGATCTAGTAGGAGGTGACCCTGCCCATGGCAGGTGGGTTGAAACAAGATGATCCTAAAGTCTCTTCCAACCCAAACCATTCTATGATTCTATGAAGAGGCAACTTATGTGATTGTTTTCTACCATAGTTACAACAGCTTACCTTTTAGAAACTTTTCTAAAATAACACCTTCTTCTCCCCCCTCCATTTCAGGTACTTACTTTCTGCTTCATGAGCATTTAGCAGGGACACTGGCATAGTACCCTGCCTGATGTCCCATATGCTCAGCATCCCATCCTGGCCCCCCGTGGCCACAATATGCTGCTGATTGGGATGCCTGTCCACACAGTGCAGTGGAACTCTGTCACCTGCCCTGCAAAGAGAAAAAACCAAAACAACCAAATAACCGAAACATGAATTCTTTATTTAGTTTGTGTTTTCTCCTTCTTAATCCCTAGGAGTGTTGACAAGTGAGGCACAGGTATCCATTGCAGCTTCAATTCCTGTAGCATCTCATCACCACAGGCTGAAGCCACATGACATCTACTGGAAACCAGAGGTATGGCAATAACATGAAGCTACAATCGGATGAGAATCAGATTCTGTGCCCTACGGTACACAGACATCTACATGGCATCTGACAGATTTACAGGAGTGAGGGTGCCTCGCATACACATAATACTCTACGTATACCTACCATAAGATTACTGTGAAATGCATGTTATAATTACAGTTTCAACATGTACTAACAGTTACCAAGAGAGACTGGGCACTGACAAAATCACTTACCTAAACCACAGCCTATTAACAGCAATGGGAATTATTACACAGACAACAACAGGATTTAAATCTAGCTCAGTTTGTTTTCTCACAGTATCTTATAAGGCACAAAGTTACCATTCAAATACATTCCAAATGCCAGAAACCTTATATTAGGCCTGTGGAGAAAAGCAGATGTAAAGTGTATATATATAAATAGGGAAAGAGTTTTTGGTTGAGAGTTGGAATTTGTTTTCTTAAAAAAGAGCAAGTGTACAGGTGCAATAGTCCTTCAAGAATTAAATCATAAAACAGACCACCTAAACACAATGCTTAGTCACAACAGTGGTTTGGCCATTAAGCAGTCTGCTTTTGATTATTTAAATACCAAAGAAGTTAAAATCCTTTTAAAAAATCACTGATATATCATCCCATTGTTAGGATGCTATCAGGAAAGATTTACATCAGATTATATAAAGTAGACATGCTTCTCAGTAAATATGTAAAAAAGTGGAGGTCTTACAAAGAAAATATTTGAGATGGCTCATTTCTTTGCTGTCTGAGGTCCCAAATTTTTAACTGTCCAATTGAATTTACTGTCAAGATCTCAGTTGTGCGAAGGAAGGTCACTGCATGGAGCGTACTGCTGTCTGCATTGTCTGCAAGAGATGAGAAAAGCATTCAGGTAAACCTATGGAATGCTAATCTCCCCTTAGTTACAACAAAATACCTCTTTATAGAAAAGAGAAACGCTTACAACCTCTGCATTTTCAGCATGAGAGACAGATCAGTATCTGCAAATACCCTGTGAAAAAGGAGCCCTTGCTTCCTGTATCAAACACCACTGAGACAAATCAGTAAGAAGCTGTGTTGATTACGTTTGGTGCTTAGAGAACTACTTGTTGATCCATAAGATTTCTTTTTGCAGTTCCTTCAAGAGGAATCAGTTCAGCCAAGTTTATGGTTTTCAACAGTTTTCTTTATATGCCTAGCACCTTCTGACAGGAGGCAACTATGGAGCTTTTTATAATGGAGTTCTTCTGAACACAAGGAACAGTACTCTGACTGGGAACATTAAGCAGTTGTATACAGAAACACTTAATTCACCAACTTTTAGACCTTTTCCAAGAACTGTCAATGTGATATCAAGTTAAATCAGAGTTTGTTAAATCAGTGCTTGTTAATAACTAAATGGCAAAGCTCTTTTTTTTTCAGGTCCTTTTCTCCAGAGCTTCTTTTGGTCAGAGTAATTTAAAATGTTAAACAATTCACAGCACTGAGGTGAAACTTTTGAGGCCTTAGGAGAAAATGTAGACACCATTTTCTTTTAATTCTGTTATTATATAGAAACTTCTCATCTTGATTATGATAGGGTAACATTTTTAAGTCTACTTTCACCTCAAATATTTTAAAATTCTTTGTGTAAGCCCAAACAAAAAGAAAACATAAGTGAATTATTATCTTTCTGAATAAGATAGTTGCCTAATTACAGATAGTTGAATGACTTTTCTGCCTTCTATTTAAATGAAAACTGAGGGGAAGAAAAAAAAAACCTCACCAAAACACTTTTAAAAACAAATGTTAGATTACTGAACAGTGAAGTTCTAAAGGATTTAAAATTTTATGACAGAGTAATATTAAGTGATTTAGCAATGATACATTTTTATGGCTCCAAAAGATTTTTACAGAATCTCTAACTTTGGAGATTTTCTCCTACCATAATTGACTACAAACATATCAACTTTGTATTATACTCTTAAATCCATTAAACAATAACAAAAATACCAAGGTATTCCTTTCCATATATTGAATGAGGTACAATAGTTCTATCAGCTCAGTGCCTGTGAAATGTCAAAGTGTCATGGAATTGGGAACCAGTATGAAAGATTGCTTACACCATAGAACTCCATCCTGAAGAACCTGAGAGCATCTTCCAAGATGTTCTCTCTCCCCTCTCCAACTTTTACCGTAAAACCATCCATAGTACATAAATTTGTGCATGTCCTTTCCACCTAACTCCACATAAGCTTCATTTAAGGGGTCATCGGTATGACAGACTTACTTATGTACCATTCCTAATTTACCCTACCCATTTTCAAAAGGACATTTCTCAGTTAACTCACATCTGATTTCTTAAATGCTTACGTGCCAGCAAATCTAAATGCAGTCTTCCCTGCAGATGAAGTTATCACTACAAAGCAAACATTTTCAAGTAGCACTATGAAGTGAGCACCAATAAAACTAGCAACTTGCATCCAGCACATTATTAAATCTGTATGTAAGCATCCAAGAAATTACCCAGAGAAAAATAATTTTGGGGGTTTTGACATTTGCTGCATGAGAATTCACAAAACACTCTACTCTATTAAACTTGTACCAGAACACTCTGTGTTGGTATCTGTGTATATGTAAAAATTTTCCAATAAAATAATCCTTTTAAATTAGTTAATGTCCTTGCCCCTCAAAAAGTCATAGAATCACGAATCACAGAGTCATTAAGGTTGGAAAAGACCTCTAAGATCATCGAGTTCAACTTTTGACCAAACACCACCATATTAATGAGACCATGGCACTAAGTGCCATGTCCAGTCATTTCTTGAATGCTTCCAAGGATAGTGACTCCATCACCTCCCTGGCCAGCCTGTTCCAGTATTTCCCCTGAAGAAATTCTTCCCGATGTCCAACCTGAACCTCCCCTGGCACAGCTTTAAACTACGTCCTCTTGTCATGTCACCAACTGCTTGAGAGAAGAGGCTGACCCTCACCTGGCTACAACCTCCTTTCAGGTGGTTGTAGAGAGTGATAAGGTCTCCCCCGAGACTGTTACTGTGTTTTGTGTGTACCTGATAATAAAGTCTGGCTCATGCCTTGCTACTTTTTTTTTTAATATAAAAAGGTTTTCTACAGAAATTCTCAAGGAACTTTGGTAAAGGGCTGTATGCAATTAATAGGATTTATCTTGTGTGTATATACAGCCATGGACACACGAGTACACTCTCTGCCCAGAAATCCCAAAGTACTTCCTTCCTTAGTTGGCTCTATCACTGTGTAAATTCCTTTATCCACTGGAGGACAGGTTTTTCTTAAGAAGAAAGAAAGGGCTGTATCAAACTGAAGCTTCAGAAATAAAGTTTTGGTTTAGCAATGCCACTATCAAACATAGTCTTACCATCCTTTAAATTACTTCTGCTTTTAAGTTCAATTTCCGGCAGATGCTCCAAACTTGTATTCTGTTTTCACTATTCTAGCATGATAGAAGAGTTGGGAATAACCAGGTTTTGACACCTTGCTTCATCACATAATCTATTACTCTAGGGAATACGGAGCTTTTTCACCAAGAGAGAAATGATCCCTTGGTATTATCACCGTATTTGGCAGAAAAGTAGGGTACAAACAGTGGTTTCTGGTTCTTGCTGTTCCTTTAGACACAGACAAATAGATATTTTAGTATATGGACACCACAAGGGTTAATCTTAATACAAATAGTGAATTGAAGTGACCATTTCCATGGCCTCCAGTTATGAAGAACTTGGGAGACAATTCCTCTTGAAACCTAGCTGTGTTTCATATATACTGGTATAGTATTTAACAATTCTAGGTGAAACAGAAACCTACAGAGAACGTTGGGCTTGAAGCTTCTCCATCAGCTAAAACATTAACTTACATATACTTGAATAAATATAGAAATACATGTGAAATATGTTCAAGTATTTAAAGTCTGAAGAGATACTGCAATAGTCTGGAGCAAACGCATTCAGCTTGGAATACTGAAATCAATTATCAATTGACTTTTTTTTTTTTTTGGTTATCATTTGAGAAGCTGAAAACCAAACAAACCCCTCCAAACTGTAGTAATTTGAACAGTTATCTGACATACCTATAGTTCTTATTGCATCTTTTTGGTCAGCTCTGAAGAGATTTATTCTACCATCTTCTCCAACAGTGACAATTTCTGGGTTGTTGCAGACGACTCCGGTACATGCTGCTCCACCACAAGATGTGTCTTGATCCACGTGATAATGGGCTCTCTCCCACCGGTGGTTGGCAGATAATGTCTAAGTAGTAACCAGACATGAAATTATGCTGTTAAATAATGAACCTTACAGAACAAAGCTTCCAGACTACTCATGAAACCAAAAACAAGCTCCGGAAAAGCCATACCACCTCACAGGAATAAGAACCTCGTTTGCAAAGCCTAGCCATGACACAAAAAGGAATCAAGAAATCTAAATTTTCATCAACTCTTAAGCACACAACCCTTCCATGAAACATTATTTATCTCTTCTCTGAACCACCATTTTCACATGACCTAGAAATTAGAGAGAACACTATTTATGAACTGTAAAATGTCTTTGACTAGGCTGATGCCTTCAATCTTTCTCCAGGACAAGGGAAAAGACCTGAAACCTTTACAAAATATAAGGTCACATTTAGATTTTGATGGCAAAGAACTCAGTTTATTTTAGGTACCATACCAAACTATTAACAGACATCTGTCTTTATTGTGTCATTCAGAATACATAAGAAAAGTAATTATTTTCAGTGATTTATAATCAAAGCAAAAGACTACAGAGTTTGCATATCTTCCCTCACATGACACTCGTGAGAAGAAATTCAACATAAGTCATTTACTTCAAGAATGCAAAAACTCTAATAACGCAGGTACAAGTTCATTAACACCCACTCCCCCCAAACAATCTAATCTCCTAAAGTATGTTTTCAGTGAATGGACTATTTGGTTACAGATGTACACTACAAGATACCCCAGTCTTACCCTGAAATCTGCTTTATGTAGCATGTGTGTAAAATGCATTTTTCTTTCCTTGTATGTATAAAGTCAAAGCTTATTCTAACACACTTATTAAAATAACTGATTTTGGTAGGCAGATGTTTCTTATGTTGAGATCAAAGTGAGCTGTATTACACAGAATAGCATCTTAAAGCCAATGCATGTTACATACCTGGTTATTTTGATGATGACGGAATATAGTTACGGTTCCTGTTGATGAGGCAACAACGATTCTCTCTTGATCCAAAAACTAACGAGAGATAGTAAGTATGCTATTATTCAATGTTAATACTAAGATGATAATTTTGATTTTTGAGTAACCTAAATTATTGGTAGATAGAGGGAAAAATAAAACAACCCCCCCAAAAAAACAACCCCACAAAGCCACAGTGGCTGGCTTTTGCCCTTTTTCTTTGTAGGAGTTTTTTGGCCAATCTGAGCATTCTGACAGCTCACTCTCACTTAACTTCTCCTAAGTAACAAGCCCTTAAAAAATACAGATCTATTCAACACTGCTATTTTACCTGCATGTCCATAACATCACCATTGTGCTGGATATCACACAGCAGGTGAGGTTCTCCATGATATTCACCATTGAGGCCCACGTTTCCAAGGTCGTCCGCAGACCAAAAGGAGATCCTGTTATCCTGTACGGAAACGACACCACCACTTTTACCCGAAAATACTTTCGAAAGTATCCAACACTACGCCTCAGCCAGGGAAAGCGCCAAGCATGCGGCTGGGCACCGCTCCTGACGAAGCCGCCGCCGGCCGGAGGAAAGCGCTCGCCCGGCGGGATAAAGCTGCCGGGCGGCGAGGCGGCCCCTCCACCTCCTCAGAGACACGACCACGGCACAGCCCGGCGAAGGGCGGGACCGCCGGGCCGGGAAGCGCTCACGGCGGCCCCGGCCCAGCGGCGGAGGCGCAGGGCACAGAGGCTGCGTGAGGTGCCCCCGCCGCCAGCCCCGCGCCCCGGCGGGAAGGTCGCGCCGCGCCTCCGGGCCCGCCCGGGCGGTACCTCGTTGTCCCAGGACCCGGTAGCGAAGACGTCGGGAGGCTGTAGGGAGGCGGCGGGCGGGGGCCGCCAGCGCGTCCGGCTGATCTTCTGCGACACGAACTTGGCGCTCACGTCCTCCATGGCCGCGCCCGCCGCGCGCTGCTCCCGCCCGCCCCGCGCCGCGCGCCCTCATTGGCTGCGGCGCGACGGCGAGCGCGGAGGGACAGGCGGGGGCGCGGCGGGGCGCGGGGGCGCGCGCGGGAGAGAAGGGGCCGGGGTGGCCGTGCTGGGGGAGTCGCCACAGCTGAGCGTGTCCCCCCGGCGGCGTCTGCGGAATCGGGCCCGCAGAGGAGGAAATCGAGGAAGGAGTGAATGTCCTCACTGTCTGCTCGGCTGGGCCGGCAGCCCCCAACGTGTTATGTATCTGTGTCACCTTTGCATGACGTGCACCAGCTTCCGTTTTCTCAACATAAGTGACTTGGACAGCAATTAAGCATCTCTGGTCTAGATTTGCTTTTAAATATGTCCTGGTTTCGGCTGGGATAGAGTTAATTTTCCTCCTGATCGCTGATACAGCGCTGTGTTTCAGATGTAGTATAATAATAATAATAATGGCCAGTCTTCGCGAGCGAAGATTTGGGAAAGGTCATTAACCCTTCGAGCCTGCGCAGTGGATTTTTTAGGTGAGACCCAGCGTGCGCTGAACTGAGCCCACCCTTTAATCCTGAGGTTCATCTGCCGGGGCCGAGTGAAACTCGGACAGTGGCAGTGAGGGTCTCAGAACGTAGGTTTGTTTAGAGTGACCTTCTCTTAGATGGATTGCCTCACAGGGCTAACGAGCTCCATCTGCCCGGGGGGCCGGGAATCGAACCCGGGTCGCAGCGGTGAGAGTCCTGCACCCTAACCACTAGACCACCAGAGGCCCCAAAAAAGGGGAGGGGGCACCCGGATAAGAATGATGTGGATAACAGATGTTTTAGTCGTGCTTACTCCAAGTCAAGGACTTCTCAGTCCATGCTCTGCCAATGAGCAGGTGCACGAGAAGCTGGGAGGGAGCACGGCCAGGACAACTGACCTAAACTGGCCAAAGGGATATTCCATATCATGGAACATCACTCTCAGTATAGAAACTGGGGAGAGTTGGCCATGAGGGACCATGAGGGACCAATTGCTGTCCAGGGATGGGCTATTTAATCTTGTTTTATTTCAATTATTAATGTTACTAAGAGATAAATTATTATTAACTCAACCTATGGGTTGAGTTTTACCTTTCTTTTATTCCAGTTGTCCTCGTCCCACCTTGGAGGCTGGGGTGGGGTGTATATGTGACCAAGTACTGCCTGGTACTTATTTGCTGGCTGGGGGTAAACCATGATAATATGTCCAAGTGACACACTCATTCTTCTGACAGATTTCTACCCGTATAGAAATAAATACAGTATTTTTTTTTTTACCAAATAGCATGTTAAATCAAATGGGAGGACACAGGTACTTCCTTTCTAGTATTTCACTTGAGACCTAAACAACAATGCAATAAAAGGTTCAGAGGTTAGTTGTAAAATGAACTAAAGGCTGACATAGCTATCTTCACAGTTGTCATTTCAGAGGATGAGATTATTTGTCCAGCCACTGCACTGCAGTAAGGGACTTTCTCATAAGCACTTTTACAATCTGATTTTCTGCTGCATTTTTTCTTGATGCTGCTAATGCTGCCAGCTCTTAGAGGTTCTATCAGGTGGACTTAGCAGAGGCTTGGACAAAGTTTCACCTGTGTTACTGCAGTTTGCCTGCTAAGGGCATCTGTCAGATTTCTTCTATACAGCATTCTTGAGTTCTTCATCGAGTCTGCTATGCTGTTTTGTAATCCCTCAGATGTGATATGAAATTAATGATATTTTATATGCTTCATGCATCATTTGAACTTTCAGTTGAGATTAACTTTTTTTTCCATATTTACGTACAGCAGAATCCAACACTGAACATATTCAAAAAGCTGGATTCTATTGTAGTCTACCATACTGCAAGCCTTAAAACAGCTTTGTTGCACACAGCAGTAGCATTATTATTCTACAGAAGCAAATACCTCTGGCACCCTGTATTGAACTGATAGCAGCAATTCTGCAAGTCACTGTCAACTCCCAGGGTATTTTCAGCTAATTTTTGTAACACTTGTGAGAAACATCAATAGGCAGCCTCAGAATACAGCTACAGACCAGATAGCTAAAAGCTGAAGAGATAACACTTTGAGATTATCAAAAAGTTTTATTAGGCAAATATTACTGTTGGTTTCTTTGTGATTTCTGTGTGTATTTTTTATCTTGTGGTTTTGGATGCTTTCTTTCTTTGCTCAGGATTGCTTGTTCGAAAGCATTTGTGAAGTATTAAGGAGAATAGGTTGGACATAGAGGCTTATTTTAACTTAGAGGAAAAAAAGAGCCACAGTTTTTCTTCCCCGCCCTACATTTTTTTAAGAAAATGTTGGCACCATATATGATGGAAATGAGAGCTGTGATGGATTTAGGGCTGCTCTGTAAACCTTTAAATATATTCTCTATGCTTGATCACTATGAAAGATGTGCACTGTGTTAGTGCACTGTTTCAGTGTAATAGCAGATTTAAATAAATATAAAAAGGAGGAAATAAACACCAGGAGAAAATATGCCTCATCTAATATTTCTGAGATTTTCAAAAAGAATGTAAAGTCTAGATGAAGCTGACTCCTGTAATTGGATCCAAACATATTAGCTGAGACAACAAGGAGCATCTGTGGATTATCCTTAAATATGGCTAAAGCTAGGAGAGTAAGTGAAAGGGAAGAAAACTCTGAAAGCATGCCTACCTCTCTGGCAGAGGTTAGGAGGCTGAAGAACAAAGGCACTCACTAGATCAGTGGTTGTACTAGGGCAGGATAAAGCTAATTCTGCCCTCGATTTGCTGATAATCTGCTTTCCTCCAATTATCATTGAACAATATTTAAAGAAAGTTGTTTGGAGATGCCAAAACAATATTTACAGCTAGTAAGAATTCCTGGAGTTTTGCCCAGTTCAGTCCCCTGAATGAATACAGTTGCTATGCAAGGTCCTGCAGAGCAGATGTAACAGCAGAGGGCCCTGAGTGCATTCGTAAGCTTCACTGGCCCTCAGCTGGGCTCCAATGGGTTCTGGGGCACCCTGCTCTTGGCCTGAGCTGTGTTGCAGAAGGGCCTGTGCCCAGCCACGTTGCCCAGACTTGGTAACTGGCTTGACTTAGGGCCTGACTTGTCATTTTGCTTGATGGCAAAACCATTACTGTCCCCAGCCCTGCACTGTTTGCCTCGCTCAAACACTGTGGAATGGTGTCCTGCTGTGTAGTGTTGTCATCCCTGGCTCACCTTCTCCATGAAGGAAGGCTTACCTTCCTTTATGGAGGGGTCCCAGTTCTGCTGCTTCCTAATGTGGAAAGTCACTGATGTGACTGAGTCTTTCTCACCTCCTCTTTGAGTGCAGAGCTGGGAAAATAATGTAAACTGCTGAAATGGTAATACAAAATGAAGGTACGCACCAAACTGGCTTGAGCTTACAGGAAAAGAAATGAGATGAAGGAGAGCCATTAAATTAAAAAACAGAATGGAAGCAGTGAGAGGAGTAAATGTAGGTGTAGAAGCCAATTAGTGTGGGGTTTGGGACATAACTGCGGAAATATTCAGCAGGAACATTTCACAGGGAAATTTCTGCTTGTGGTATATATATGCAGAAGCAGATGGGATCAGACAGTGATGACCAACTTTTCAAATTCTTTTTAAATTCAAAGAATTAAAAAAAATTCTAATGGGTTCATGAGGTGGGAGGGAAGGGATAAAACAGAAATAGCAGCATGGAGGGGTTTATATATAACCCTATGTAAGTACAGCCAGGGGATTGAGATGTGGGTGAACGAGAAAGAGCCAACATGCTTACAGTTAGTGGGATCTTCATGTCAGAACAATCAAGTGATGGCCCACTCTGGCTGCTAGCATTCCTCTGCCTCTTCCCTAAGAGAAGCATCCATGCAGCAGCTCCCTGGAGAATCCAAGGAGATGGCTGTACCTGTGGAAGACGGAGGTGCCTGCAACTGACAGTGGGCATCCAGGGACCAAGATGCTCACACTGATCTGGACAAGTGAGGGGGAGTAGGATACAGAAATACTGAGTGTCAGAGCAAATGGAGAGGTTCCACATGAATAATGATACAAATAATTTTTTAATTTCTGCTTGTATTATACTCTAGTGTAGAGTGCCTATGTTCCTTTTAGTTTCATCTCAATGGATGTGCTCCTAATAAGTTTAAAAAAATTGATTAATGGCCTGGGATTATAAAATAGAAAGAGTTAGAGACACTCATGTTTGTTTACTGCATAAATGGGTGCATCCTGCCACTACTGGTGTATGTTAATTTCCCAGGGCCCTTTCAGGCAACTTGGCTTATCTTAGAGCTCCTGGAAACCTGCCAAGCCAAATGCTGTTTCCTTCACACATGCCTGGTATCCATCCAAGACACCCCAGATATCGCTAAGGAAGGCCCACACTTGTTTTAATTCTCTGAATAGTTCTGTCAACAACATAACCAAGAGATGGCCAATGGGTACCTTCAGTCAGAAGGCAACTGGGCAAGTCTGCAGGTTCCTAAGAGATAAAGATGGGCTCTTTCTTGGTGCTCTGTGACAAGCCTAACCCTAATTCAGGCTGGTCCTAGTAAGTGGTGTCAGTTTATATGTAAATGGTTTCTATAGTGTTTCTGGTCTCCCAAGGGGGGTAAGTATCCTTGGAATGCTTTTAAACATGGGCCAGCTAGTTTCTTGCCAACAACCTCTCTATGTGAGAGCAATGCAGTTTGCTTGCATCTGACAGCAGAAAGTGTCTTTTGCATTTAAAACAATTAAGTATTTCTGTGCATGTGCTTTTACAATGTCTCTCTGTTCTCTGTACTTGCTGCCCTTTGGGAATTCCTCTAACTCCATGGCTTCTTTCCTCCCAGCCCACTGGATGTAACAGGGAGACCTTTTATATTCTAGGGCAGGCTGGGAGCCTCTCACAGACTGTAGAGCAGTTGTTAGATCATGCTTAGGAGAAGCTAGATGGAGAACACAGAACACAGCAGTGGATCTGTCTCCAAGATTAAAAAAACCAGATGGGAAACATCTGGGAAGTCTATGGATGGGCTCTGGTGTATGCATTGAGCAACTGCCAGATTTGCTGCGGACTGACTGCGAGCTAGGGAAGCAGATTCCCACCTTCACCTCATTTTCTTCACCTGAACCAGCAATGATTGGATGAAATATATGTGTTGTGTGGAGCTGGAACAGGTTCACCCCTCCCAGCCAGTACGGGCTCTCTCACAGATGTTATATGTGTCTCCCACGGTGTTATGTTAGGCTGTGTGTCCTTGTATCAGAAATGCTTTTAAGAAACAATATAATACTTGAAATTATACCTGCTGGATGATATCTCATTTTCTCCAGTGTTTATACAATTTAGGCCCTGCCTATTCATAGTTATGTATCGCTACTCTCATGTTTCAAAAGCCAAGAACTGAAAACCCTGCTGTCTGGTACCAGACAGATGACATACCTGTGCTGATGCACCCGGTTAAGAGAGGAAGTACTGTAAAATAGCATTCCTGGGCACGTGGAAGCCCATTTGCAGAGAACAAATGCAGAAGTCACAGCACTGACTGTAGGTTCTCCGAAATTGCAATGCTTTCCCTTGAGAACAATAGACTTATATATACATAACAGGTGGCAAAATTAATCCTTAAGGAGTTTTGGAGTAGCCAGGAACACCACATGATTGTAGGAAGTGAATCCTATGGTTTTCTGTATTATGCTACAGGCTGTGGGAGGAACCAGAGGTGCTACTTTTCCCTTAAGATTGCGACTTCATCGTGGCCTGTGCTGGGACAGAGTAAATACCCCATTGGAATCATCAGTTTGGCATTTACTAAATTCCGAGCTATTGACCTGGACGCCTTTTGAAAAGAATTTTAATTTGCAACTTCGTCCTGCGCCGTCGGCATCAAGCCAGTAGATGCTCTTGTGGAACACCAGTACTTTGGCAGCGTTTAGCCAACACACGCCGATGCCAACTCTCCGCAACCTACTCCCCCGCCCCAATTTCGGCGCAGTTTTCCGGCTGCTCAGTCCCAGCCCTCCGCCCGTCCTCGCTGCCGCCTCACGGGGGAGACACCTGCAGCCCGCCGCTCGCGCGCCCCCTGACCAATGGCAGCCTCCAACACGTAGGCCTGGCTCGCGCGGGCTGCCCGGGGCCAATAGGCGCGCCCCATGCAAAACAGTGCGCCGGGGGACACCGCTGATTGGCTCCGTCGCAAGGGCGGCAGGTCGCGCCGCGAGGCTGGCGGGGCCGGGATGGGCCCGCTGGCCCCGACAGCGCCTTTTTCGGTGCCCGGCGTGTGCCGGCCTGTGCTACGGGAGCGGACAAGGCAGAGGCGGGGACGGCGGTTGTGTACCGAGGTCCCGCTTCGCTATCTCATTCATTAACACAGCTCCTAAGACCACAAACTCCGCGCCCCTAGATCCGTTCCGTCCCGCCCCGCCGCCGCTTCTGGAGCGAGGGCGGGACCGGGGCCGCCAGCACGGGATCCGCAGCCCCGGCAGCCAAACCCGCGTAACCGAGAGCGGCCGCTGCGCATCCCCACCCCCGCCCGCCCCCGTGTGCAGGGATCTCCCCACGCGCGCCCCCGGGCGCGGTGGGCGCGCATGCGCGAAGGGCTGACCGCGGGCCGGGAGCGGCGGCGGCGGCCAGGGCATGTCGGGCGCGCGGGGCGGTGGGCGCGTGGCCCCTCCCCTCGGCGAGCGCGCGGCAGCAGCAGCAGCAGCGGGAGGAGGAGGCGGCGAGGAGGCGGCGCCTGTGTCGGCGCTGGAGGTTGTGTCCTTCCTGGGGAAGCTGTTGTGCGCAGTCGCGGCGCTGAAGGCGGCTCTGTACCTGCTCCGCAGAGTGTGCCTAGCGATGGCCTGGAAGTCGGGCGGTGCCAGCCACTCCGAGCTCATTCACAACCTCCGCAGTGAGTCCTGGGGCGGGGGCGCGGGCGGGCGGGGCCCCTGGGCCGCGGCGTGCCCGTTACCGGCCGCCTGGTGACCGTTACCGGCCGCGCGCTCCCGCGGCGTCGGCCCGCCCCGCCGCCAGCTGTCACAGGCTGTGAGCGGCGGCGCCCGGCTGGGGGTGTGTGTCTGTGTGTCCTCGTGTGTGTGTATGTCCGGCCGGCATGTCCGTGTGCCCGGGCGGGGGTGTGTGTGCTCAGGCGGCGGGCGGTGTCGCAGGGCGGGCCGGGCTGTTGTTGCGGGAGGCGATGCGGCGGGCGGGGCGGCGCCGCTGGCGGTCCCGGAGGGGAAGCGCCGTGCGGCTGCCGCGGACGTTCTCAGCCCGCCGCCTCCCCCCTGTCCCGGCCCCGTTCCCACCGCCTCGTCCCCGGCTGTCTGAGCTGAGGCCGGGCCGCGGCGGCTGCGCCGGAGGGCTCACGATCCCCTGCACGCACCGGGATCGCGTCCGTCTGGCTTCGCTGCGGGCGGCGGGAGTGGCGGTGTCGGAGGGTGCCCTCCGCTCTTGCAGGCCACGGCTGAACGCAGCGGGAGCCGCCCGGGTTTGGGAAAGGCGCCCAAGAGGCCGAGGGTGTTTGTGTAGGGGGAAAGGGGCGTGTGACAGCCATCCTCCCCGGGCGGGGTCTTAGGTGCTCGCTGCTGGCCCCAGCCCCGAGTGGCTCCTCCGGGACTGCGAGGAGAGGAGGGCAGGAAAGCTGTCGGGGTTGCGGACTCGCGTTGTAACAGCTGAGGTTTGAGGTGGCTGCCGGGGACTGGGCGCTCCTTGTCCTTATCCAGGACAAGTGTGCTGTCCCCGTGCTGAACGTGGAAAGTGTTGGGCGGGTGCTTCTTCGCCAGTGTTCTTCGGTACATCCTGAAGTATGCAGGTCCAGAGAGGACAGGGCGTTAACACCTTCTCTATTTGGAGCTTCCGTTTTTCATATCAGCATCGGATTAACCTGTTTTAGGTACACTTGTAGTGTCTCTCTTCTTTACTCCTGGCCTTTTCCCTTCCTCTCCTCAAGTCCGCGTCCTAGACATAAAAGGATGTGGATTTGGGGCCTGTATTATGGCAGTTGTCTCCTAGTTTAGTGATGCTGAAAGACCACAGACAACTTCACCTGTGTGACCTCCTCATTATTCTGGAGTCATAAGAGAATCACCCTACTTGTTTTCTCCAGTCTGCTTTTGTTAGATCCTCTGATCATGTGGTCTTTTCCAGTATTTTCTTTTGAGAACTGTTCCATCCAGCACAGCAATATATGCTGAAGTGACTTTCAGTTTCACTGTAAAAACTGCTAATTGCTGTACAGTTTCACTGTAAAAATCTGTTTAATAAATAGATAATAACTACTTATAAGAGTTGTAGTGTATTTTTTTTGTTTTGTTCTGCAACTGAAAGGCTAGAAATACTGTTTTAGTGAAATATTGTTCTCCTACATAGTCGGGGAAAAACTTTCTGACATAAAAATCAATGTTAAACTCCAAAATATATACAAAAAGTGAGTATTGCCAGAATTGTCTACGGCTCTCAGAACCTGAAGGCAAAACCAGTTTCTTTGTTGCAAAAGACAATGACAGTGTTTTTCAACACATGGAAACTGTTTTGGGCTTTGCAAATAATAATAATAATGAAAAGGCTAAAAACCATTGTAGTTAGTACACAGCAACAGTAGTATGGAAGCGGAAAGTAAAATAGAAGTGCTTAATATTGTAATCTCACAGTATTCAGTGATGGTAATTACCTGAAAAATTACAATCTGTAATTTCTCCCTCTCTGTTTTGCATATGCATGCCAATATGTTTTGAGGGGTGTTAAACAGTGAATTGGCAATAAAATGTTGCGGAAACGCAGAGGCTTTTGATCTTGCAGCAAGACTGTGTTGTCAGCCTCGGTGGGACTCTGGTGATGGTGTAGGGCTGTATCAGTGCAGAGCAGTTGCTGAATTAAGATCATAATTTTTAAACTAGAGTTCCTCAGGGAAGATGATGCCTTGTTGCTAAAGTTGGGAACAGATTTAGAAGAAAGTACTGTTTTATATGATATAATTCTCCCAGATGTTTTAACAAACTTAAAAATCATTGGTTACAGAAAGACTAAAATGCTCCAGAGGGTTTCTTTTGAGTAGCAGATCTCTCAGTGTACTTTTCTCCCCTCTGAAACCAGCTACATAGCATAGCATTTCTAGCATTTTATGCTAGAATTGAGAATAAAAGGCAGATGAGGTTGGTTTGATGTTGTCCAGTGTTTGTCTTGTGCATAATTTAGTAACTGAGTGTGTAATTTAGTGTATAATTTGCATAACATAAAGGAAATAATGCAGGCTGTAGTGACAAAGTATGTTTTCTTCTGCACCAAAGCCTGGTTGAGTGGGTCCTGCTCATGCTCGTATGCCACAATTCTTCTCCTGACTGTTTTTGTAGAATTGCTTGTGAGGGAGGGTGTGCTTTAAGACTGGGTCACTTTCTCATTACTTATGAAACACCGAGATTTAAACTTCTCAGTGTCTGTAAGCTGTTCTACTCTTACGGTTAGAGAAGCAGTGAACTTTGTTATGGGTATAAGAGGGCTGGGAAGAATGGGAACTTCTTAAACTGGTTTTGCTTCCAAATAAAAATATAATTGAAGACTACTGTAGGCTACATATCCTTTTCCTCTAAAACAGCTATAAAGATTATTCTTCACTGTAAGTTGTTATTGACAGTTACTAATGTTTCTGTCTTGTGACAATAAAGTTCTCTAATTTCATGGAACTGTGTTGACATTTGCTTATTGGTCACTTCACTGTTGCATTAACTATAGAAATAACTTCTCTGTAGTGGTACGACCATTCTGTTAGAGCAGTGAGAAGTGATTTTGAGTATTTGCAATGCAGATTTAGGCAAGATAACCATCATCTTTGCTTTCATGTCTTAAAAGGGACAAACTAACAAAGAGGGCCCTGGAACTCTGCATATTTTTCAGTGCGTGCTTAGGGAGAAATGACTAAAGAATGTTGTGTGACATTTTGTTGTTCTGATTTTTAGCTTCTTGTTGCATTAGAAACATGTTCTTACACTGTTAATTTACGGCATCATAGATGCATTTGACATACACAAAATAAACTTGTTTCAAATGCACTCTTCACAGCAAAAATGCTGTCCTTGAATGTGCTGTTGCCATGAGGTGTTCAGCTGTGTTGTTTCCCAGTCATTCTTGAAAGTACTTATAATTTTTTAAAAATTATTTTTAAAAATTCTGAAGGTTTGATTCTTTCTGCATTAAAGCTACTTATAACAAATATTTTTCACCTTTACAGAGTAATTATTTCAATATTTGCTTCTCCCTAACTGAAAATAGTTGAACATGTGCTTTCATACTTGAGCAAACTTTCTCCCTAAAATATATTTAAATTAAGATCTTTTAGCAGACAACATTTCTAGGAAGCTATCTAAATGCAGGTTACTGTAGGGATAGAAATCATGCTAAATATAGAAATAATTGTCTGTGTTTAAATAAATGCCTCTGACAGGAATTTCTTTTTATTATGAACCTGCCATATAGGGATGCTGAGAAAGCAGGAAAAAATAATCAGTGAATTATTTACTGTAATCTTGCTTGGTTGAAGGTCTTGGGTTCTAAATCTGTATCTTTTTTTCTCTCTTCAGCTATCCACTGATAGTTCACTATTAGGTCATTTTGATCTCCTTCTGTCTTTCATCCTTGGGCTCTTGCCGAGTCCTGTTACTTTACACAGCAATATCTTCGAAATCAGCTTTTCTTTCCTACCTGCAGAACTGAAAAATTTGTTCCCTGTCTAATTTACAGTCCACCAAAGTCAATTAAGTTTCCTTATTGTACCTTTCTCCTCCAGTCAATTTGTCATGCTGCCGTATGATAATCTTGCTTTGCTTATTTCTCTGATCATATTATGCCAATGGTGTTATCACCACATATACTTGCTTTTGAATCCACATTTCGGTGAAAGTGAAGGTGAATTAACTTGCCTGTGGCTAAAGTGCTATGTTAGGTTGTTAACCATTTGTGGGCTCGTTTCCTGCACATTGTGTTATCTTCCTCACATAAACTTGTATCACAAAAGTTAGCAAGATACCACAAATTCCAGAGAATTTTGTGCCTCACTTGAGACCAGATCCTAATTTTTCAGTGTGAATGATGCTTCAAATCAGTATGTAGTATCAGTATGGTCAGGGTTTGAGAATTCCATTGTTAAACATGCTAAAGATATTTCTCCAAGTGTTTTATTACTTAGATGTTAAATTATTAAAAATGTCATCTTGGCATGCTTCCTCATGATGAAGGGTTATCTACAATGAATCTGCACCTTTGGTGCAGGCTTCTAGTTGCTGAGGACAAATCTCCTTGGGAACTGCCATGGATAGGAAGGAATTGGATATGGCATTGCTAAGCCTTAACCTACGTTCAGCAAGAGGTAAACAGTGGTTTTATTTTGTTTTATCCTGTCATATCTTTTCCCGTGGTTTATCCAAATCTCTTCTACATCTGTCTAATTTTGCTTGAGGAAGAGTAATGTAACTTGCATGAACATGAAAAAGGGAAATAATAATGGAAAATTAGACCTAAAAACCTCCTAACCCAAATTCAATGCCTCCACTGTACAAGCAGTTAGGCTGCCCGTTGTGTACATTCTGTGAACACCCTTTCCTTCAACATAAATATTGTATTGAGGCTTCAGTGACTAAGCATTGTAACTTATGGCCAGCTAGTGAAACCATTGGAAGAACTATTTTTTTTTAAATAAAAAACTGACACATCCACTGATATGTTAATCTAAAGTTTCTTAAGTTTAGTTCATATCTCAGGTGGCAGACATGAAATCTGATGGTATTTTTTGGAACACTGATTTTTAAAAAAATTTTTGAACAAGTAATTTGAATAATTGCCTAAAAGAGTTGCTGTGAGACTTTTTTATTAGTGATTTAAGTATTTGTTAGTGATTCGTCCATGTCAGTGAAGTGTTTTGAAGAAATTTCTACACCCTCGATCATTCAAGAGGCAGGCCTTTAAGTAAATCAAGACAACTAAACATCCCAGAAAATAGGAAATTATAACAGAAAGAAAAAAACCTAAACTTAAAAAAAATTTATCCCATTTGATCCGTGTGTAAATTAAAACTATGTTCTTAACTGGTTCTTTGTTGTTGGCACATTTTTTTTCTCTTGATGTTAGACATGGTGTCAATATAATGTTAAAAACATACCCATATGTTCCCACAACCCCCTAAAATTGAGTGCAACAAAGTTCTAGTCCTTGGTCATCCAAGAAAAAAAGAGGGCATGTTTTTGGCTGGTTATTTACATCACAATTCTTTATAATTAGTAATTTTAATTAAAAAGTGTTTAGTTCTTTTGCTTGATTGAAGATATGTTTTTATTTTTGTCTCTGGATATAATGGTATGATACAATTTTCTTCCTGGTGATCTGAATCTGCCTAATAATGCATAGCAAAATTAAAATAATTTTGCAAGTCTGTCAAAAACAGGGCATTACTGTTGCATGTGGGCATTTTAAAAAGATGGCATCTTCTATAGTTTAGTTTTAATATAACTCTAAGCTTGTCTTTTAATATTACTGTTTCTTTCATCCTGATGTAGTATCAAGAGCTCACTAAGACCTGTTGGAAAGCTTAGAAAGAAATGCATAATGTTCGTTTTCTTTTGAATGATTGTTTCTGTGAATGTAATATCTCGAAGTCATGTTTCTTAATACTACATAACACTTTAAGTAAATAAATTACTTGATTTTTCTTAGGATCTTCATTTCATTAATGTTTTTAATTTTGATTTAGATTACCAACATTTGGCAAAAACTGAGTAAACTCTTTCAAAGACTAAGACCAGTACAATTTTGCAATGACATCTCTCCTGGAAGGGCTGACTTATGTTTTAAGACTTCAGAACCTGATTATTTCAATATTGGATTTGAACACAAAATATTTTTAAATGCTTGCACTGTTGAAATCTTAAAGAGATGGTCAGGCAAATATAACTTCAGAAATTCTTCATAATTTCTGCTGCTGTAACAGCTCTGTGTCATTTTGTCCCAACAGTCAGGGTTATGTTCAGGGTTATGGTCTTCCTCAGCTTTTGCATAGTATTAGTGAAACCACTTTTATAATAATAGGCTGTTTGTGTGTTCTGGCTGCTGGTCTTGACATCATTGGCTTTTCTGAAAACAGATCAGCAAAGTGCATGGAATCTGCTCAGTAAGGTGTGAGATGTGCATCATCTGCCTTTCTTTACAGATCTGCTAAAGCTGTAAGTAGTTCTGCCTCAAGCCTTACTGTGAAGAGAGTTCCTTGTCTGTCTGTCCTATCCAGTTAAGTTTATCTTTAACCTCTGCAACAATTTTTAATTATTACTGATGGTTGTTACCACTTTATATTGAACTTTGCAGTTTTGACATTCAATGTGATGTGTAATTGAAGTTCAGCCCTCTGAAATGTAAATGAATCAAGGAGTGCTCAGAGGTGAAGTCTCCCTCATCTGCACATGCTTGTTAAAATTCATTGGAAAGTGCGGTTCTATGTTTTTGCGTGCTGAACCCAACCTTAAAGTCACTTTCTTCTTTCATGTACTCCCCAAAGTTTCTTCATTCAGCTGCTGATACAGATTTAGACAAAATCAATATAACCATTTTGATTGATGTGAGTACATTACATAGATGACTTCTATGATAAAGCTGTGTGCTGAAGGGCTATGCTAGTAGGCCTTTCTCCTCCCCCAGAGAAGGAAATGGTTAATACCAACTTTGCAACATTGGCCTCCAGTACAAGGGAGCAATACAGCTGTGGTTAAATATGTCTAAATTAGTTACCTGCAGACCTTCAGATCCATGAAAATTAGTAGAGAACTTGTATCTGTTATACCAAAATGGACAGGTTGTTTTTGAAGATGATTCTTTTCAAACAGGGAAGGAATACTCCCATAAAGTACAAGCGAAATTTTGAGAGATAAGTTTGTATTTAACTGAATCTTGAGGCTGTATACTAGTTTGTTGTGTTGAACCAAGCTCATGGTTCCCATGTTGTTTTACCTCTGCATATTTTGAGTAGCATTGAAATGGTAACTGACATTATTACTATTATTATTATTATTATTTCATTATCTATTATCTGCCACTTTCGGATTTTCATGGGGTTTGATCTTCTTGTTTAATTTCTGGACTCTAAGGTTAGCTCTGATGGATCCTTGCTTTCCTCAGTCCTTCTGTCATTGTGTTTCTGAACGACAGACTTTCAACTGATTCCTTCCAGTTAGTTGTATGCAATGTCCTGTTTGAATAACGTATTATTGTGAATCCCAGTGATAACAAGTGGGCAGCTGAATGTTTGAGGCAGATAACTCTTAAATTATCAGCAAAGCACAAGAGGTTTGCATGTATGAGCAGTTTAAAAAAAACTTGTTTGCAAACACCTACTTTCAGTTTCTTTAGCACAAAGAGCTTTGTATGTTTTAGGGTCAGTATCCTTTAATACATCTTGGGGTGCTGATGCATCACTTCTTGTTCAAAGTGCTTTCTTTGGGTTCATGCTTTAGAGTGAAATCTTCCTATGCTCGTTACTGAAATAAAATTCAATTAACTTAATCACATTCTTTCCCATCTTTTTTTTCTTCCTCTGCCCACACAAAAAGACCCTGACTTTAAAAACGTCAGTTGATCAGGTGCTTAAAACCAACTAACTTCACATAGCTTGCAAATCAAGATGTGGTTCTGTTCCAACCCACTCTCCTCTTGAAACTTGCTCTCTAGTTTGCATGGGTCAGATGGAGACTGTCATTTGACACTGTCCCATACCACATCCTTGTCTCTAAACTGGAGAGGCATGAATTAGATGGATGGACCACTCACTGGATAAGGAATTGGGTGGATGGTCACACTCAAAGAGTTGTGGTCAATGGCTCAATATCCAAACGCAAACCAGTGACGAGTGGTGTCCTCAGGGCTTGGTGTATAGACTGACGCTGTTTAACATCTTTCATGAGTGGGATCAAGGGCACCCAAGCTCTGTGGTGCAGTCAACATGCTCAAGGAAAGGGATGGCATCCAGGGGGACTTGGCCTTGAGAGAGGGGACTGTGTGAACCTCGTGAGGTTCAACAAGGCCAAGTGCAAGGTCTAGCATCTGAGTCAGGGTAATCCCAAGTACAAATACAGGCTGGGAGGAGAATGGATTGAGAGCATCCATGCCAAGAAGGACTTGGGGGTGCTGGTGGATGAGAGGCTGCACATGACCCGTCAATGTGCGCTTGCAGCCAAGAACCAAAATGTATCCTGGGCTGCATCAAAAGCAGCGTGGCCAGCAGGTCAAGGGAGGCGATCCTGCTCCTCTGCTCTGCCCTTATGAGACCCCACCTGTAGTGCTTCGTCCAGCTCTGGGGTCCTTAATATAAGAAGGACATGGATATATTGGAGCAGATCCAGAGGAGGGCCACAAAGATGGTCAAAGGGGTGGAGCACCTCTCCTGTGTAGACTGAGAGAGTTGGGGTTGTTCAGTCTACAGAAGGGGAGGCCCTGGAGAGACCTCATTATAGCCTTCCAGTACCTGAGGAGGCCTACAAGAGAATTGGAGAGGAACTTTTAACAAGAGCATGTAGTGATAGGACAAGTGGGAATGGTCTTAAGCTGAAAGAGGGCAGGTTTAGAATTGATACTAGGATTAAATTCTTTACCATGAGGGTGGTGAGGCAGTGGAACAGGTTGCCTGTGAATGCCCCATTCCTGTAAGTGTTCCAAGCCAGGTTGATGGGATTCTGAGCAACTTGGTCTAGTGGAGGGTGTCAATGCCTATGGCAGGGGATTTGCAACTAGATGACCTTTAAGGTCCAAACCCAAACCATTCAATGATTTGTAATCATAGAGTAATCTTGAGTAATTACTTGAGTAATTTTAATCTACTTGTTTTAGTCTTTTATAACATACTGTTATGATGTGCTTTGCATCATGCTTTATGACATCTGTATGATTTAGAAATATCACTGTTTTCCTGAAAATTCATGTTCATAAGTGAAGTATTCTGCAGTGGTTATGGAGAAAGTAATGTAAGAAGAAACTGAACTATGTGCATGCTGATGTAGTCCCACAGTAAATGGTTTTTGGATCTGTAAGAGTTTTTTTTGTGGTTTTGTGGGTTTTTTTGTTTGTTGGTTTGTTTTGGGTTTTTTTAGTTGTTTTTTGGTTTTTTGGGGGGGTTGTTGTTTGGTTTTGATTGTTTTGTTTTGTTTTGTTTTTTTTTGTAAAGCCAGCAACAGGACATGTTTGAGTAGGTGTCATAGTTTGTATAGGAAGCTTGTGTGCTGGATCTTATCATGTGGCAATGACACATCCTCTTTTCTGGTCTGGAAGCCAGAGTTGGTGTAAGTGTTGACTGCTAGTATCTTATGGTTTGGTTAGAAATGTGTTTGATCAACAGTCAGGATACCGTCAGGTTCCTTGAAAAATAAGCACTTTAGTAATTCATTTGTTGCTAAATAAAAGGTAAAATAAAAAAATAGGTTGTTTACTTGTTACAAGTTTGTGGTGTCTTTTCAGACTCTTCTTTCCTTGCTTTCTGACAGCCAGCTGCCCAGTTTCACAGGTTTCACTGTTTTCATGGTGTTATTTGGGGAAAAGAAGCATACCAGAGTGAGTTTTCAAAACATGCTCCAGTTATGTCAAGTTGTCATTGACAGAGCCTCTGTGCAGAGTAACTCCTGAACTTGGCAGGCAACGCTCCACTCTTTAAGTAGTTACTTTTCGGCTTCAGCCCTTTGAAACTTTGGAGTTGTACTGATATAACTCTAATAAAAAATGAAATTACTTTTAAGTTATCAGTGTGTTTGTGTATTAACCTTTGCTCGTAAACACTTTATAATTTAATATCTGATTTGTTTCCAGTAAAGATTATCAGTCTTGAAACCCAACAGTCTCCTCAAGGAGAGTCTTGTGTGCATGTTATAACTGGAAAGGATATTCAACCTATATATATTTGTGAATTATTTTCTTGCAAGATATATCTTCCTTTTAAGATTTAGAAAGTGGTTTTTGTTGGCATTTTATTAATAATTAATTTATTGTTGTCATGGTTTTTTGGTAGACATGAAATTAGAATGTCTTCTATTATAGGCTTTTTAGGGGATATATTTGTTTTCTGAACTTGAATTGGAATTGGGTAGAGACTTGATCCAGACAGAATTAAGATCCTGGCAGCTGGTCATCTTCAGACTGACTGTTGCAGGAAGGAAAGGACTTTCATTGGAGTTCAGTACCTTGCATTTGCTATGTTTCTCTATATTCAGCCGTGAGAGTAAAAAAAAATCCTTTTGTTATCAATTACTGTTTAGTCAAGATAGACTTCACTGGTTAGGACTTGATTGCTTTTCTTAATTCTCACCTAAAATTTGCTGTTGTCCCCATTGTATAATTAGCAAATTTGAAAAGCAGACTTGATCTATGGGGGGATAGCTGGGAGGGTATGTTTTTTTTTTTTTTTGTGATGATGGAGTATTATTCAATGATTGAAGTAAATGGCTGAGATGAAATTCAGCTTCTCCCACAGATTCTGCTAGGGACTCTGAGTGTGGATAATTTGCTTAAATTCTTATTTACTAATGAAAAAGGTGATACTAATCAAAGATAGTCCAACAGTCAGCAAATCTCAGGAGTGTTTGCTGAATGAGAGCATCCTGAATGCTCAGAATGTGTAGAATATTAGTAGTTTCTGTTTTTAGGGGTTTCTCGGTCATTTTTGATCAAGTTGTATGTACATTGACTGAAATGAAGTTTTGTGCTTTGTTTTGCACACATATGCAGAGACAATCTCTGCCATAGAGCTCTTATACTCTGATTAAACAAGTTGGGGGAAGAATGGGTAAAATATGTAAGTAAAGTAGTAGAATGAAGGCAGAATAAAATTTTTAGAAGCTGAGAAGTGAATTTAGTTACTGATACTTGAACTAGAAAGATGACAGGAGTAGACGAAGGAGTGGCAGGTAAGGACTTCTGTAAAAAGAGGGAACAGATTATGAGTAGTGTGAAACAAGAGGTTTGGAAGAAACTTGCAGTCACAGCAGTACAGAGAAGGTCCTCTGAAAACTAGAGAAGGTTCTTGGCCTTACCATAGGGCCCTGCAGTTGCTCTTCCAAGCTGGAAGCTTAGTCTGTGTTTTCTGCATGTTTGTTTCCCCAAGCCACTAAAGGAAAAAGGAGATGGCTACCTATAGCTTCTAGAATGTGTGCATCTATCCACGAAATACACAATGTCAAGAAATAAATCACTATTTTAGATCTTTTCTGAGTGCTTCTCAGCTGCTGCTTTTTAACCTGTCTTCTGCCCTCCAGAACTTTTAGCTCTTCACTTTTGCTATATTCAGCTTTGCTTGTTCTTGTGCCTTTTTTTTTTTTTGAAAGTACATTTGTTTTAGAGATACTAATTTCTTACTGATACCTACTGAAACTCTAATTTTGATTGTTTTGTTTTGTTTTGTTTCAGTTTGCAGAATTGCTGTACAACTAATTCAACTAATTCCATGTGGTCAGGGAAACTTTTTTTCCTTACTATGTTATGTTGTCAGTGCCAGTGTGTCAATGGATTGATTTGTTTGTTTTCTTTTGAGTACAGTTTTGTTCAGTAAGTGAACTTGTAAACTGCTGCAAATGCCTGCTGTGTCAATTTAAAAACTTTCATTGAAATGATTACTTAGTATCCTCTAAGTGCTGTAGTATTCAGTTCTAAATGAAGTCAAAGCACAGGATATGTGTAATGTGTGTGGACTGTGAGGGGAGTTTTCTGGGACTTATTAGATACAGAAATACTTCTAAAAATTAATATTTTTTAAAAGGGATTGTTTTCCTTAATAGTAGTATATTCCTTTTGCAGTTCTATCTGATACTTTGTGTTCAGATCAAAAAGGAAGATAATCTTTGGGGTTATTTTGCTCTCTGAATTCAAGCCTATGTTATACGGGATAAATAAATCCTTGACACACATGGTAGATAAAAAGACAAGAAAATCCTGTCGTTAACAGGTGTAGTTGGGAGCACACTGTAAACAGTCAGGGAAGCCCAGTCCTGCGCACAGGTGTGTTTGTGTTGGTGGTACTTTTAAAACAAAACCACTGGTGCCACGTCAGGACAGTCTTACAAAACTCCATAATCTGATTTTTATGTTTTAGGTTAGATTCTAATCATAGTAAAATTACCTTTCTTTTTCCTTTAAAGTATAATTTTGCAAATAAATAGTTTTTATTTAAAGGAAGTAGTTAATAAAGCAATCCATCATTGAAATTTCAGTTATTTATAGTTTATACTGTCTTTTAATGCAAATAATTAATTTCTTCCATTTGTTTTCCAAAGTTTTCTGTTATTCGCAAAAGCCTCTTCAGAACTTCAAAAAATAGAATTATGATTGTTAAAAAAAAAAACTTATTGAAATTGCAGGGGAAAATGGCTGCACTGCACGGTGCTTCTGACATTTTACATGCATTTACGTTCACATTTTATTTTGAAAAGTGAGCAGAGAGTCAGAGTGTTTTGATATAAAAGCCTTGTGGCCTCAGTCTGCCCAAGCATTACAATTCTGATTCTGTAGGAGTTTCTTTACAAAAGGATTTTTTCTTTGCTAACGTAAGAGAAACAGATCTTGAAAATAAAATACTGAGCAAGGATGCTTCAGCTTCACATTCCTAACTTGCTTCTGTAAATTTTCCAATAATTACTTATATAGCTTCTTAGAAATACGAAGTATATCTTGTTTGGTGTGTAGAGTAATACCAATTTCTTACTGACTGTATTTTCAGGAATATCAGAGGTGTCCATGAAGTTCAGTTTTCTTGGGGGATAGATCTTTGCAAATGGTTTCAGAAAAGCATCTGTAACTGCTGGGAAAGTCTTGTTCAAAGTTCACTGGCTTAAGCATTGTTTGATCTGTGGACCACAGATATAATTCTAGTGTCACAGAAGAGTTTGGACTGGAAGGGAGCTTTAAAGATCATGTAGTCCAACCCCTGCCACAGGCAGTATGACATGGGTAAGAGTATTAGAGAGGGTAAGGTGGCATGATTTCTCACAATATTAGGAATATGTTAACGCATTTCACAGGCTCTTGCATGGCAGAAGATAATCAATGCCTTCAGTTTTATTTATTTTTTTGTTTATAGAAAATGGAATAATCAAATCAGACAAGGTATTTGAAGTAATGCTGGCTACAGACCGTTGCCATTATGCAAAATACAACCCTTACATGGATTCTCCACAGTCTATAGGTAAGAGCATCTTGTAAAAAGGATTGAGATTATTTTCATTTGCATAACTGTGGCTGCTTTTGTCATATATGCGCTAAGAATGTGAACATAATTTTTTAAATTTGGAAGCTTGTCTAGTTTTTTAATCAGTTTATTTGCCACCATGTAACTAAGCTTCAGTTTGTTATGGAATGCAATTGACATATTTGGATACATCAAGTAGAGAGATGTTCTTCAGACAGAATTAATATATGTAAATTTGTGTTTATTTTTGAAACCACAGCAATTTGTGGTGGTGCAGCTGATGTTGAAGTACTTAAAAATCATTTGCATCCAGTTGAGGACAGAAACAGTCTCTGTCTTTACAGAAATTATTCCATTGAGATCAATGCAGAGTTTCTTAAACCTTTTACATGAAATTTTTAAAATATGAAAATAGGCTTTAAATGGGAAAGTCTGCTGATAGGACACTTGTTTAGACTGTTGTTTCTCATCTAGATCCCAGTTTTTTCTTTCTAAGACAAGAGAATGAATTACATGAATGTACTAATTACTTGATTCTCCCCCTACCTTTAATAGAAGGTGGTGAGATCTGTGAATTTTATTAGGATTTTGCTAGTTGTGTCGGAAAATTCAAAAATATTTTAAGATACATTTATACTGAAATCTTGCGTATCTTCACAGAAACAAGTACAGGTGAGCGTTCCTGCGTTCCTCCGGGTTTTCTCCTAGGCATGTGCTGTTTGCAAAATACATGGGGTTATTCTTCAGAAGTTCTCTGGTCGCCACCACATCCAACTCCAATTAACAAAATCAGGTTTTTACAGAGGGGCTGAGTGGAAAAGGAATTACATTCTTCTGGGAGACATTGCTCTTCTGAATTTAACATACTTGATCAAGCTTAAGGCAGAATAGTGACAAAATGGAGATTGTAATTAAGATCAAGGATAAAACCTTTTTTCACCTGTCCAGAGTTGACATGGCATAGCTTTCAGCTGATGTACCTTAACTCACTTCTGAAGTACAGTACCTGTGTAAGTGTTGGGGTGTGTATGTCGTGCCCTCAATGAGAGTGACAATGAAGGCATTGCATTTTACAGTCAAGGTTATAAAGATTGTAAGGTTCCTGTCTGAGCAACGATCAACATGTTCTTCCATTCTCTTTTTTTATAGGTTTCCAAGCAACAATCAGTGCTCCACATATGGTAAGCTTTAAACCTAGAAGATTAGTATAGGTGATTTTATAGACATCCAAATGTTTTGAAATAAAATATTTATCCTAGCAAATAGGATAAGTGATTGAAGTGACATTCTGTGCCCACCCTAGTGGGAGGGCACAGAAAGTATTGATCAAGATTTTTCTTGGAGGTGTATAGTGATAGGATGAGGGGTAGTGGACAAAAAAAAACCAAGATGGGAAATTCTGCTTAGTTTTGGAGGTGAAAAAATACCCATTGAGGGTAGTTAAGCACTGGGAACAGGCTTTCCAGATTGTGGAAATTCTATTCTTTGATGTATAAAGAAGCTGACTGAAGAGGGCTCTAAACAGCCTAATTTAAATTGCCCCTCTATTGAAAGAGGACTGGACCACAGGATTTCCAGAGATCTTTCCAATGTAAATTACTCTGTAATTTATAAAATATAAGAACTCAGGAGCAGATAGCACTGATTTCTGTAGCATGCTACTGCTGTAATAGTGCCTTTAGTTCTTTGCACACAAAAAAATACATTGTATTGAGTGGTGGGGGTTTTGTGAAGTGGTTTGAGACCAGGATGAGTGTTAAAGTGGAGATTTCAGTACATAAATCTAACCCAGATACAATTTTCTTATGTTTCTTTATTTGAGATGAAAGCTGGGTAGAAGCATATGTTTTGGCCTTGCAATGTTTGGAAAGTGTCAAAACAGTAAAAGTCTGCTTCTCTGGAGTAAAAACTATGTAGTTGGCTTAGAATTTACTTAGTTATCGACATAAAAAATCAAGAATCTTGTAGAGAAATGTTAATTATATTATTAAAGGAAAGAGAAAAATGTACTGTGGCTAAGAGGAAAAGTAAGTATTAATTATGCTTTCAAAATTTTAATGCCCCTAAGTCATTATTTTTGATTCGTTGTGGGTGTACCACTGGTAGTATATGAAGTGTTAGAGCAAAAAGGAGATGTATCTTTTAAGTAAATGTTCTAACGAGGTGTGTTCTAATTACTTCTGTTTTCTGGGTGTAATGGATTAAGCCAGTAGAACGTAGTAATGGCTATCTCTGAAACATTGAAGAACAAATTGATTTTTCAGTGTGCAGCCTAAGCTTAGATTGTGTACTGGTCCACCATTTAGGAAAACAAAAGTCATCAAGTGTGTCTATAGACTACTGCATTTCATATGTGAGTCTGGTTATCTGCCTTTGTAAAAGACAACTTCTTTTTCCTACTCTTTGAATCAGCAAGTGTGCAGATAATACAAGATGTAGTTTTAATAGCCATTTTCCTTGATGCTCCGGAGCCACCTTTTTCCTAGCTAGCTGTTATCCCAGCTTATTCTGATGTGTATAGCATAATGATAAGCTAAATTCTTTACTGACAACATATTGCCAGAACAGTAGGAGCCACCAGACCTGAGGAGAATTAAATTGATCATAGTGTCTCTCCCAATATATAAATGGAGCCTGTGCTAGAAGCTGGAATGGTCAGATGAGTCTATATGTATGGATACTAACCAAAAACAAAAGTGCACAGATATAATTTGTTGAAGTCAATGAAATAACAATGATTATACCATGTAGTTAACTCCTCTTCCCATTTTTGTAATAGAAGATGATTCTGAAATTTCTTACACAAATGCTCAGTGCATTTCCCAAAATTTCTGAAGAAATGAACATATATTGAGTAAAATAGACACTTAAAATACCCAGAAATTTTCTGTCTCTGTCTTCTCTTAGCATGCATATGCTCTTGAACTTCTGTCTGATCAGTTACATGAAGGAGCCAAAGCACTTGATGTAGGATCTGGAAGTGGAATCCTTACAGCATGCTTTTCACGAATGGTGAGATATTTAGTTTAATCACTTGACTGTCAGAACAGCTTGAACTGTAGTGTAACTCTGAATTACAGAGCAAAAAAAAAGCATCCTCTGTACAGTGGACTGAAGTATATTACACAGAAAATAATTTGCTCTCCTGGGTGAGATTGGTATGCATTTCTTATGGTAGCTGATACTTGATGTTCAAATTAAATGGTCTAATAAACTGTGTGATGGTGAAGAAACTGACTATCAGGGAAGTTTGGTTGGTTTTATTTTGGTTTTTTTTAATTGATTACATTTTAGTCATTGCTTTATACCTTGAAGGAAAGTGTGTTTGTCTTGAACAGCTCAATTTTTATGTTATCTTGTGTGGCTATGAATGTTCTTACTGTGGTCAATTATCATGTATTCATGCTATGATGAGAGTTTAGTGAGACCTAAAAGAATCCTTTTTTTATGATTCCTGTGGAATTATTTCCACAGGAAAATATATTTTATATATGTAAATTGTATTTGAATTTAATTTCTTTCTTTTCTTGTTATATTGCATGAGCATCACTATAAGTATCCATTTAACTTTTTATAAGTTAGATATTAATTTATATTTTATATCTTCTCCAAGTAATTTAATCTCTGTGTTATTCAACCTTACATAAGGAATTCTCTGTGGTTCTGCCCTATCTCACATCAGGGAAAAAAAAGATGAAAAAATTTGTTTTTGATGACTGTAGCTATAGTATAGCTAAAATGATTCATGTAGAGGAATATAATCAGTTTTTCCTTTTCTGCTCCAGGGCTTTATAATTGCTTTATGACTAGCAAAGACCTTCATTAGACTGCTAACTAGATTTTTTGGTTTGTCTTTCTGAGAAGTTAATTTGAAATGTGCTAATGCATGTGATAAATTCTCATGTAGGTCTCCTTGCTACTTACTGTTTTCAAGCACCAACCTGTTGAGAATGCAATCACTTCTGCTTTCCTGTATTAAGAAACAGCTAAGAATGTTTAGGACTGGGCAATACACTAGCAAAAGTATTTAGGTTTCGAAGTGCTAGCTGCAAAATGGAAAAAATAATTGTAGTTGAAATAAGTTAATCAAACTGCAGTTTAGAGAAAATCTTAAGTGTCACTTATTCCACTTTCTGCCTATTATTTTTAGTCTAACTTTATAGTTAGTAATCAAGTGCTAGTAGCTTGCATGGGAACTCCAATCCTACAAGCATTAAAACTTTTGTCCAAGCTATATGTATTTCTTACTGAAGTTATGAATGTGTAAACAAATAGCCATTCGACATGAGCTAAGTTGTGGTTGTGTGCTTTCCTTTCTCTGAAAACAGCTGCAGAGAAGTCAGAAGTAGCACAGAAAGGAAATCTCTTTCCAGTTTTGCTGAGGTTAATCATACTGTCTTTTTATTGGCATATGAATGTTGTGTTTCTGTCATGAATCCTCCGTGGTGGTTTGCTGTGGAATGGCTTACAGACATGTGCTTTGTGAAACATTGGATAATACTTTTGTTCTGTTTGATAGCATTGCTAACGGTAACAAAAACTTGAAAGAAGTTTATTGTGGGAATTAATGGTAGAGTGTTTGCAATCAAAATCCAGTTGGGGATGTGCTTTTTGGACTATCTGGATGTTGCTTCTCAGTCAGCTTTTGACCTGGACTTAGCTTGCATTTGTGGCACAAGGGCCTGAGTGCACATTGATGTCACAACAGCTTTACTCCTATGATGATAATCTCATTTGTGGTACCTTTGGGAAAGCTTTATGTTTACTTAGAGTAGTGAAGCATCTTTAAGATTTTTGTTTGGGTTTTTGTGTTAAACTGCTGTGATAAACTTATCTATGTAGCTTACAAACTTAAGTTTATTTGCTTCTGAAGATTGCTGGCAAAATAAATGAATTATAGTTTTCATCCTGTAAGTACTGGAATTATAAAAAGAGTGGGATATATTTTTATTCTTAACAGACCATGGAGATCCCAAAAATTGTGCCATTTTGCTGTTGTCTCAACTGCAGGTACTTCAGAGTTCTAGGGTAATAGGGGTAATTGATGAGGACTCAGAAATAGTGTAATAGGCTGTGACATGCAGCAGGAGATTCTCTGTATCAGGCTATTTCATGCTCTGACCATTTTGCTAAATTTTAATTTCTGTGATGTTACCCTTTGGAATACATTGGATCTTTTGCCAGTTAATGGTGCAACTGACTGCTAGGCATTCCTCCAAATAGCAACCTGTAGTTGTCATAGTGAAAACTTATGTGTCTTGCTCTGTTTCAAAGGCTAGGCCAGTGGTGTTCCACTTGAAAAGAAAAGGTAACACTGCTCCTTTGAAGTTTTTAACATAGGACTTGTTCATAATAAAAAAACATTCCCCATGATATTCATAACCAGTTACTAATTTTCCATGTCTTAATAACATTACGGTATAAGATACAGAAACAAACCCAATGCATTCAAATGTGTCCAAAGACAGTTACATGACAGTGTGGGCTGCTAGGACATATTCTGCCATTGTGTTCTTTGAGCTGAATCCTGTTAAAAGGGGTCAGATTTTTGAAGATGTGGGTTCTTCTTGAATATTTTTTTTACACCAAAGACAAAATTCTAGAAGAAGTACCTGCAATGGAGAAGTTTTTGCTAGTAGACCTTCCCCCCCCTCAGAATACACAGAAATTGTGTGACCTTTTTTGAGTTATGAGCTCTAAGAAGTTCCGTTCTTGCTGTGGAGAAGAGCTGTAAATCTGAAAATAGATTCATGAATGCAAGCATTGATGGAAGGTAATTTGTCCCTGACTGTTAAGTGCTGTATTTGTTTCTGAGGGAATAGGACTCCTGAGATAACTTAGAATGGAAGGCATGACTTAATCCTTAAGTAAATTTGTTCAACATAAAAAGGAGATTAGTTCTAGTCTTTGTCTTTGCTTTCTATAGCAGGTAATGAAAACAAACATGATCAAATTTAACTTCTAAAACTTCAGAGAAATCTCCACTAATAGTATAACTCAATTGAATCATATCTCAAAAAGATCACTATAAACAAGTGTTTATAAAACTGTGCCAACAAACATGAATTACTAAGTGCTTCTAGCAGTCAGGATTTGTCATTCCAAGCAGTAGTTTTAATAATGTCAAGAATGTATGTTTCCACTTTGCTGTTTTTGTTTTTATTTTAGAGATATAAATACTCCTTCTGTAAATAAATCAAAACTAGCAGAAATTGTTCAACTGTGTATTTTTATTCCAGGTTGGTCCCAAAGGACAAGTTGTAGGAATTGATCATATCAAAGAACTAGTAGATGACTCAATAAATAATGTCAAAAAGGATGATCCCACATTGCTGTCTTCAGGAAGAGTGAAACTGATTGGTAAGCATCAGACTGATATACGTACTAATTAAACTGATATTCTTTCTAGCAACTGATTGAAAATGACTGAATTGGATGTGATTAAAAGTTCTAATTTAAGAAGTTAAACCAAAGAAAGAACAGCCAAATAAAATTTTTAAAATCCAAGTCATCTTTAGGCCTTTGAAAAATAGTATCCTTCACCAATTTTGAGATTATGACTTTTGGTAATCTAAAGAATACGTAATCATTCTACTAGAAAAGCCTAATAGGGAAATGTTTTTTGGTGAAAATACTTTACATGCTGAAGGTCTGTCACGTTAAATTTGCTTTTTAAAATTGGGATTAAACTCACAACTTTTCTTGAATAAATGTCCTTTCATCTAAATTTGAGTGTTTTAACAAAGCCTTCATACTTCTGATACGGAAAGCTGCATGGAGAGAGTCAAGTGGAAAAAGTATTAGATTGGCAGTATCCATCACTGAAGTTTATTTCACTTTTTTTTAAAATTAGCAGTATTTGTATGTTAGGGAAGTGGTTAATTGACACCAAACGACTTTAATTCAGTCAGAGTTACTGAGGAAATAATGCCAAAATGATATAAGGACAGTGAATTGTTTTAAATAATGGGTTTTTATTAAAAAGAAAATGAATTTTTGTTCTGTTCTTTTAGAAGATGCAAGGCTGGCAGGAGGAAAGTATTCCTTCATTATTCTATTCATCAAGTTTAAAAAAGAAGTTGAAGGTCTGGATTTTTTCGAGGCTTCCTACAAGAGTACTTGGAAAAATTATTATGTGATGTTTGGTTCTTACATTAATTATCATTTTGATTCTTGGTCTTTTTTTTTTTGTAAATGAGTATGTATAAGTATGGTGTCCTTCACTGAGAATACTTATGTCTTAAAACTTCTTGGAAAAGAAGTTAGACTGTTAGAGCTGAATGGGGGAATAATTTCCATTGTTGCTGTACAAGAGCAATTTTGACTTACGTTTCTGGTTGTACCTGAAACAAACTCTGGTGCTCTTGGAAGTCTAGCATTCTAAGTAAGCCTCATCATCTTTATTATCTTTGACTACATAGCAGGATGATTAGGAGACTTGTGAATATTTTTTTGTGAGGTACATCTTAGAAAAGTACAAATGGACAAGTAGCACTTTTGTGAATTAGGTGGAGAAGAATGTTTCAACTGCTCTGGATTCCTGGGAGGTCTTTGATGTGGAGCAAAAATCCAGAGAGCTGTTTTGTTCTTGTTGTTGTTTGTTTGTTTGTTTTTTAACAAAACAACAAAAACCACCCCACCTGAACACCCCCATCCCAAACACACAAACAAAAAAAAACCTGTGAAAACCCAGGATTAATTGATGATGGGAATTGTATGAATTAAGACTATGTGTGTTGGTTGCTGACTTTTCATGAGTAGGCTTCAGACATTCTCCGTTGCTTTGTCACACCTCAGATAAACCATAACTAGATTTCAGGAGCATCACAATTATTTTGGGGCGTCTCAGCAATAAAACTGCACTGAGAACTTGGAAATAGGTATACTTAGACTAACAGGTCTATGTTAGTTTGTTGGTGGTTTTGTGTTTGTGGGTTTTTTTCTGTTTTGTTGTTGTTGTTTGTTTGTTTTTCTTTTTTATACTTGTTATTTGTTTTGTTTCCTATTAATATCAGGAGGAAGCCTTTGAGGTGAATCTCTCAAGTGGTTCTACTTACCACGCTTTAGCTCACGAGAGTACTCCTGGAGAGCACAAACTTTGATTCCTCTTGGATGACACTAGACAAGATTATGTGCTCCAAGAAGCAACCAAATATGTGTCATATGTTACTGGATATTAAGCCAATAAAACTAGATCTAGACCAAAATGATCATCCTGAAATGTGTGTGTTGCATGGACACCATGTTCTCAGCAAAAACTGTTTTGCTGTACAGATCTGCTTCTATTGTACTGCACTCTTTGCTGATGCAGACATAGCCAGAGGGGATGAGGGTATTCTAGCCACAGTAAAGTTGTTTTCTTCTGTTTCTGTGCTCCTGCTGCAACTCTGTATGAAGCAAGTCTGCATAGAGACACTGAAGGCTTGAGTACTGTGATCAGCAAATCAGTTCTGGGTTCATAAACAAGCTACAAAACCCTCATGTCACGAAGTCCTGACACTGCTTCCCCCTTCATCACCACCTGCCATCCACCACCATGATTACTTCATTAACAGGCTACATGTAACTGGAGATATGAGTAGGATAGGTGGTGTTATTCAGGATGCCACCACAAGCTTAAACTTGGGGCTGCTCTTTCCACTTGGACATTGAATAATTATTTTTATCACATTGAATGCTGACTTAACTATTTTTTACACCTTCTAAATATGTAAACGTGACTTCCCATTGTGGGTGGATATATCTCTGCTGCAGCCATGACAATTTTTGCGGATGTTAAAAGGGAAGGCCGTGCTGTACTTGATGCATATAAAGGAACATAATTTTTTTTTTCTTTAGTGTGTGTGTACTGATTCTGAAGATGTTAGCTATGGTTTGGACTATTGATTCTAAGAGCAAAGTGTTTAGATGTTTTGGGTCCATTTTACTGCTGTCAGTGAAGTGATAATATGTGCTGAAGTCACATTCAGACTTCTCTGGACAGTGCACAAGGTGCATTTATGTCTCGGAATATGTGTGTTCTTCTTCAGAAGACGACTTGGTAGCTTCTTTCGCAGCTGTTTCTTCGATTTGGCAGTGTCTTCTTTTGCCAGCAGTACTGGAGATCGCTGCCTCTGATGCCTGCTGCTGCATCTTAGGGATTGAGGGTCTGTATAACTAACATCATTCATAGCAGTATCTCTGTGTATAAGTTAAAGAAGTCTTTGTCCATTGTCTTCTCTGGTGGACCGGTAGCTTGATACTGTAACACATCATTACTTCTTTAGAGGAGGCAGACAGCATTACTAAGATGTATAAGTATCAATTATATACTTGACTGCATTGAAGTGGTTGTTCCAGTAGAACCCAGTTTGGCAGTCAGAGAGATTAAGCCCTGGAAATGCTGGAACTTTCCTGACTGGCAATATCTGTTGCCAGCTGACTTAATAGAAATGGTGGTTGATAGGGATGAGTTCTTTGGAAGCATTGGTAGCTCTTGCTTGGCAGCTTCTGCTTGTGGCCCTTGGTTGGAGCTTGTGCTGGTCAGAATTGATGATATGAGGAACTATGTCACTGAGCTTTAAGAGGCTTCTCAGCTATTGAGGAAATGTGCTCTGTTCTTATAGTCCTTAGGCTTTGGGTGTAGAAGGTCCTGGCAGGGCTGTCTTTTAGGACCTCATAAGGAAGATGAGAAACTCCTCAATTTTAATTGTTACAAGGAGCTGTCCAGATCTTCCTGTATACTCTTGAATACCGAAGGGTATTATTGCTATCCACATGGTCCTCCCTATCACTGAAGTCAAATGAAACCTGCTGTGGCAACCATATATTTTTTCCTGCCTTGTGAGTTGTTGGCAGGCAAAAAGTTGGCAAATTTTAAGCCCCTAACTGGGGCTTAGAACTTCTTTTGACTCTTTCAGCCTTTTAATTAACTGTAATGTTAGTGATTGCACAGAAGTCAAAGCTCAGCCTGAAGATGGAAAACCCCAAACAACTGTACTTGTGCTGAGCAGAGGACTGTGCTCACTAATGTCCTTTTTTTTTCTAGACTGATTACGGGGACTTCTACAATCACAGAGTATGAGTTCAGATGGTTCAGCCTTGTGTACTACTTTGGTTTCTAAATAACTCCAGAGAGACTCTGCCTAACTGGCTCTGAATTTCTCATTGGTTTTCTGTAAATACTGGATACTGTATTCACATCATCTTCTTTCAAAACTTAACTCAGGGTCCAGTTTAGTTTGCCACGTTTCAGTGGCTTAAGAAGCTCAAGCTTTACTCTTTCCTTCTGTGTAAATGGGATGCTATGAGACATCTGTAGTAGGGTGCTTCTCCATGAGTTCTCCAGCCTTGGTAACCCTCTGAATACCTTAATTACTCCTAGCATCTTCCAAGCAGCCACCTGGAACTTTAGCCATGGGTCTGATGTGGCTATCTGTGTTAGTTCAGTGATTGTCTGCAGGAAGAATAGCGAGGCCCGTCTGCTGGCAAAGGTGGGTGCACGAAGATTAGTGTGGTACTGCAATAATGTATGAATGTAGGTGTGGGCTTTCATGCCAGCCAGGCATAGTTGTAGGCATATAGTCCATGGGAACACTTCCTTTTTCTTTTCCTCACCTTTGGAGTCTTCTGATATGTGCTTCTGACATTTAGTGCTTCAGACTTATGATTTGCGTTATATTTAGGAATGGCACGTGTGGGGACAAGGCAAAGCAAATGTATGTTCTGAGAGGGTAAATGAAGGGGGAAAACTCACTTGCATTGGAATTGATAGGGCACATAAATACTTTAGGATCTTTTCTAGGTGGACCACGTGTCTCCAAGGACTTTCATGATAAATCATTCTAATTTCAGGTGCTTCAGTAGTATTTAATATCTTCGGTAAGCATGTGTATGCACATATGAGGATGTTTTGTTGCATCTATTTTACAGATGTGTTAATTTTTTTAAACTGACTTCATTATATTAGTACTGCACAGCAAAACTTTAGTTGAAATCTGAGCATAGCTTTTTATCTACCTATAGATACAATAAATTAGCTGTTTTCTCCACTCCTTTTGAAAATGTTTTAAAAAAATGTTTTCTTGTAGTGGGAGATGGACGCATGGGATATGCAGAAGAAGCTCCCTATGATGCAATTCATGTAGGAGCTGCAGCACCAGTTGTGCCCCAAGCAGTAAGCCTTTATGTCTTATGTGTGTGTTTCCATAATCTCTTAGCTGTAAAGAATGCTTTGCATGCATCTATATGTAAAATACTTGGCAACTTGCACTGCTGGGAGTATCAATGGGCAGTGTGGTATTACTGTATGGTGTGGGGTTTTTGTCTCTTACAACTGGGCTTTCTTTTGGTTTGATAAAAATATACGATCTAATAACTTTGCTCTAAATAAACATACTTTAAAATTACATGTGTGCAACCCTCCATTACAATAGCAAACTGGAGCATTGCATTTTGTAAGATAATTGAATTTTATCAAACATTGAGTTACAAAATCTAAGTATTTGTTTCCTGTGTTGTAAGGCATTGAGCTTGTTGAGGAAGTAAATGCTCAGCTGGAAATACAAACAGTGCCACGTGTTTGTAGCTTTCAGAGTGGATACAGGACAGTTCTTATGCTGAAGAGTAGCTAGGGCCTTTAGAATGTGCATACATGAAGTCCATTCTGGCAGATAAGATTTTATTTCTCTTCCTTTCATGAAGCAAATGGTAATATATAGCATGATTTTGATATATTAGGTGCCAGTTAAGGCTTTTTGAAATCTTAATGATGAATAGTGAAGGACTGGAAGTTTGAGGTGCTATAGAGAGATTGGATGTTTCCAAACAAGGACCAGTGGTGGATTTTTTGTTGGGCTTTTTTAATTATTGTTTTGGGGGTGTTTTTTTGTTTGGTTGGGTTTTTTTGTTTGGTTGTTTTTTTGGGTTTATTTTGGTTGGTTGGTTGGTTAATGTTTTTGCACGTGCGTGTGTGTGTGTGTGTGTGTGTGTGTGTGTGTGTGTGTTGTTTTTTGTTGTTGGAGTTTTTTTGTTGTTTTGGTTTGGGGGTTTTTTGTGTGTGGATGTGTAGGGGTGTGTTCTCAGCAAAGTGTTAACATGACAATTAAAAAAGTAAGTGAAAGCTTATTAGTTCTTAATTATAACTTTAGTTATCAATGGGGATTAAGGTTTTTTGCATCTGAGAAGTAGAGAATTTTCCTTAAGACTACTGTGATTAGCCTCCTTCTTTAATTATGAAAACAAACCAAAAAAAAAATCCAGGCATTCCTGACACACTCTGTTTACTTGTCACTTATCTTACTCATATTCATGTATTTTAGACTAGTTTCATAATTTCATTTCACAGACTGAAAGAGGAGCTGTTGGGTGTAGTGAGTGTGTTGTAGACAGTTTAAAATTATTCCAGGAAGAGAAATTTTAAAAAATCACCAATCTCAAATCTTATTCTGAGGGCTTAAGGGGAGATCACTTACCCCCAAAATTTTAGACAATGGGCCTCTACTGATGCACAATAACTTCTGAACAGTTAAAACAAGCAGTTAAAAGAAGATTGAGTCTCCTGTAAAAATAATTTGTGATTTACATGTTTTCCCCCCTTATATAAAAAAATAAAACCGCAACCAACCCAGTTAATTAAATTAATATTTTACTGTCATTTAGAATTATATTAAGTTACTGTGAATGTTTCTGTAATACTAATTGTTTACCATGTTGCTGTGATACTCTCATTTTCAGTGCATTTCTTATTTTTCCTAATCGAAGTAGTTATCTACTACATAAAAGTAGATAGATACATAATGGCAAAGCTATTAATCTACTGTAACAAACTTTGGATCCAGCTTCTCTGAAGTGGCTGGTTACATTCTAATTTCTGTGTTGTGTTCTAGCTTATAGACCAGTTAAAACCTGGCGGAAGATTGATATTACCAGTTGGCCCTGCTGGGGGAAACCAGATGCTCGAACAGTATGACAAACTAGAAGATGGCAGTGTCAAAATGAAGCCTCTGATGGGAGTGATATATGTGCCTTTAACAGATAAAGAGAAGCAGTGGTCCAGGTGGAAGTGATTTTCTGTTCCACTTACTTCTTCCACACACATGCAAGGTGAAAGGGTGTGAATTTTAAGCAGATAGACTGCAAGGCCTGTCTTTGCTGCTGTCATTGCTTTCTGCTCCTCCATACCATGAAAAGTGACTCAGTCTGCATTACATCACAAAAGGAGGTTATGCTAAGTTTGAGTTAATTTAAAAGCAGGAGAAAAATATTGCATGGGTTGCACTTTGTGTCTTTTGGACGTGTTTTCTTTAGTCTTTGGTGTGTTGAAGATTTTTATTTGTTGTTTTAAATACAGTATTTTCTAAGGTTAAACTTCCCTTCTAATGAACTTTTTATAACTATGTTGCCCAATAATTAGGGTGAAGTGTAAAATTTTTCTTAATAAATATTGTTTTGTCCTGTACGTTAGTGGTAATTGAGTGTTCATTTTTTATTTTTGTGAAATGCTACAAATGAAGAAAAGTTTTTGTAAAATCCTTTGCGGAAAATATAGATAATTTCGTAAGCACTTTTCCTTCAGCCCCCAAGTATCAAAAAGTGGAGGAGGTAATCTTTTCTTCCCTAAAATATAAAGGTAGTTGAGTAATGTCCAGAAAATTTTCTCAGATATGTTATTAGAAGTATGTCATGTGTCTCTGATGGGGATGTATTTGTGTTTGGCAACACAGCAGACTCTAAGGCCTTTCTAGAGGTAGTAAGCCTTCCAGTTTGCTGAATTGAACAACCAGTAACATAGATGTAACACAGCTGTCAGCTTAAGCTGTGGTAGGCATTAGTATCTGAATGAACAAAGCAGCAGCGCTGTTTTGCTTCCTGGCAGAAAATGCTTGTGAATGTATTATCGGCATTAATGAAGGGCATAGATGTGCACTGAACTCTGAAAACAACTCTTGAGCTTTATAACTCCTAAATTTAGATTTTTGGCTTTTTTACCTCGATATTATGGAGTATAACTTGTTATTTGGATACCTGAATACTTAACATCTAACCTATCAGAATATTCATTAAAAGTACAAATAAAGCAGTTTGCATACTGCTGCTTATGGAAACCTCATTTTGGTGTTTCTTGGAGTATTATATAGCCACCATGTACAAATTACTCTTAAGAACAATGTTAATGAGTTACTGCTTAGTTCAAAGCTTGTGAAGTGTGCTTGCTATTCAGATGGTTTTTATTTGTTATGCAGTTGAATACTTTGGCCTTGAATATTGCCAGTTTTCCCTCAGTGTGGTACTCAGGGGTTTCCTGCCTCTTGCAAGGCTTTAGAAATTTTGCTTTGTGGTCAGTTTCCTCCTCTGGCAAATGTTGTGGATTCTGTTTAAGTTTGGAATCCGTGCTCTGCTTACTCTAGAAAAGAGAAGTATTCTTCTTAAGCCTTCCTTTTTTCAGAGAGGTTTTATAGATTTTTCTGCATTTCCACTCAGTCTGGTTATAGTACCAGATTGGTACTATATGGGTCTTTTTGGTAACAGCAAAGTGTGTTCAACAAAACCTGTTTGTAAGAAGGGTTTCTGGAATGCCAATGGTTATAATTTGCTACTAGCGAAGGTGGTGTACTGTATTAAGGACTAGAATTCTAATGTCTTTGCATCTTTTCTGTGCAGTTTGGTATTCCATTTTGTCTGCTAGTTAAGTTTTCCCCAGATTTGCTTACCAGTTTCTGTTCTTTCCTGAAATACTTCTAGATTTTATTTATTTATTTTTAATTTAAGAATTTACACTGGTGTTATCAGAAAATAAAAGTGCTTAGCCTGAAGGGTTAACTTGATTTACAGAGGCAGAGAGGCTGTTTCTTGCTATGTACATTTAAATTTGGTTCAGACTTGGAAATCTCTGTTAAAGAGAATCTCAGAAGTCCACTTCTTGCAATGTTTGTTTTTTCTGTAATTGTCTTTTTTGTGATCTGAAGAAAATTCCCATTCCATTTTCTACGGTAGATGCCAGTGCACTTCTGACCTTACAGGAGGCCACATCTTTCTTTTTTGTTGTTTTTCCTTATTGATGAGTCCAAAGTATGTGGTCAGCCAGCTGCTTCTAAGCAAACTCCTAATTACAAATCAATATTTGTTATCTATGCTGGCATCAAAGATGAAAGAGGTGTTTTTCTGCTCTTCCTAGATTTCAGTTTAACTTTTTTTTAATTGTTGAAGATCTGTGAGCAGAGATCATTATAGACTCATCTGAAAGAGCATCTATGTGTCTTTCTGTAATAGAGAGTTGTAGTGTATGAGAGACTCTAGTTGTTGTTGATCTAAAATTCATTAAACAATCATCTTTTTAAGAGTAACTCAATCCCGTGTGTTTAGTTTGTCATTCTTTTAGTTTACATTATGTGATTTCATTCCTAATCCAGGTAACTGTTTCATCACATTAAGAATTGGTGTCCCTTCACAAAATACAATTGGTAGGCCAGCAGCAATTTCCTAGGCTACCAGACCTTCCAGTTGGCAAGAAAGAAGCTGCTTAAATTTTTGCTTAGCCATTCACGTGTTGGAGAAGTTAGTACAGTTCCTTAATGGAGCTGCACTATGCTCTTTGCAAAGCAGCACAACACTGTAAGTGGTGTAACAGTAAGTGGTGTTTGAAGTCAAACCTGCCTTCAAATGTTTTGTATCATTCTTCACTACATAAAACTGGAACTTCTAGCAAAAGAAAATCTGGACTAGCTGGAAGGAAAAGATTCTTTGGATTTCAATACATTTATATTGTCATGCTAAATAAAGAATCTTATTTTGTGAATAATGTTGAATTTCTTTAAATTTAGTCCAATTTTCTAGTTTAGGTTCAGTTGCAGTAGTATTTTTAAGTTCCAAATATTAGTGGGAATCCTCTCATGTGACTCCCTTGGACACTTGGAAGTAGAATATCCACAGGAACCCTATCTCTGGTCCAAAACAAAACAATGCATAGTGTGCCAGAGATCCAGCAGTAGATCCCCAGTTATGTGATTATACTGATAAGGATGTTTATCCTTTCACATAAAATTTATCAATTGGGTTGGTTTTTTTCTTACTGGTAAGTAGGGAGGAGAAAAGGTCTCTTGTGTTGCATGGCTTTTTGGCTGCCTTATTGACAGGTTTTGTGTAAATTAGGATCTCTCTGGTTTTACTTCTCTGTGAGAATTCGCTTAGTACTTATATGGAAAGACAATTTTAAAAGTCATAGAACCATAGAATCATTTCGGTTGGAAAAGACCTTTAAGGTTATTGAGTCAACTGTTAACTCAGCACTGCCAAGTCCATCACTAAACCATGTCCCTAAGGGCCACTTTTACTCATCTCTTAAATACCTGCAGGGTATACCTTGTCCTGTTGGCCCTACTATTGCTGATACAAAGAGAAATAAGAGAATAACAATCTAAGTAACACTTAGCAATGAGTCTGTGTTTCGTCTTGGGTTTGATTTCCAGACAGGCAGCTGTTAAAAAAGTTAACAACTACTTTAACCTTAAAATATTGCATTAGTAGAAATTATTTATAAATGTCATGCTAAATTCATATTTGCTGATAAAATACAAAATTATTATGACAGTGTAACCTTTCTGAGCAAAAACTGCAGTGGTTACACTGGGGCTGTTACTGGATCCCACTTACTTGTACATAAAACATGATTAACCACTCATTTAGAAAATGTATTTATTAGGATATATTAAAATATGGTTCTGATTAGAAACTCTTATTCAGTGTTTCAAATGCCCCTGATGAGTTAGTCGTCCAATTTTCTTTGAAATTAGCAGGTATTGTTTGCATGGAATTCCTCAGGCTATGCAGAGTAATGATTATTTTACTTTGGCAAAAACAATCTCTGCACAAAATATTTTTTGTTAAACTTAAAATGTATTATTGTGATGGTTTGACCCTGGCTGAACACCAGGTGCTCACCAAAGCTGCTTGATCACTCCCCTCTGCAACTGGACATGGGAGAGAAAATATAACAGAAGCCTCCTGAGTTAAGGACAGGGAGAGATCACTCACCAATTACCATCACAGGCAAAACAAACTGGACTTGGGGATGTTAACTGAATTTATTGCCAATCAAAATCAGAACAGGAAAATGAGAAGTAAAAGAAATCTTAAAAACATGTTTCCCCCATCCCTCTCCCGTTCCTGGGCTCTACCTCCTCCCCCACAGTGGCACAGGGAAATGGGGGTTATGATAGTTCATCACAGGTTGTTTCCTCTGCTCTCAGGAAGAAGAGTCCTTCCTCTGCTCCAGTGTGGGGTCCCTCACACTAGAGACAGTTTTCCACAAACTTCTCCAGTGTGAATCCGTCTCACGAGTTACAGTTCTTCATGAACTGCTCCAGTGTGGGTCACTTTTCCATGGGGTCAGTCCTTCAGGAACAGGCTGCTCCAGTGTGGGTCCCCACAGGGGTCACAAGTCCTGCCGGCAAACCTGCTCCAACATGGATTCCTCTCTACACTGATATGCAGGTCCTGTCAGGAGCCTGCTCCAGCATGGGTTTTCCATGAGTTCCCCATCCAGGTGGATCTCTGCACCCCAGTGGATCCCCATGAGCTGCAGGGGCACAGCTGCTTCGCCACAGTCTCCACCAAGGGCTCCAGGGGAACCTCAGCTCTGGCACTCGGAGCACCTCCTCCCCCTCCTTCTGCACTGACCTTGGTGTCCGCAGAGTTGTTCACATGTTCTCACTCCACTCTTCCCTAGCTGCAACTGTGATTGGCCCAACAACTTTTTTTCCTTCTTAAAAATGTTACCACAGAGGCGTTACTGTCATTCCTGATTGGCTTGGCCTTGGCCCAGGGTGGCTCCATCCTGGAGTTGACTGGTGTTACCTCTGTTGGACATGGGGGAAGCTTCTGGCAGCTTCTCACAGAAGCCACCCCGGTAGCCGCCCCACTACCAAAACCTGGCCATGCAAACCAAATACAGTTACACAAAAATGCATGTGCTATAACTGATACAGTAGATTGCAGAGAAAATTCCTTTATCATTTAAACCGACTCTCTCAATTTTATGATTTATCATAGTAAATAATAAATATTTTTATAGTAACACCTTTCCAGATTAAAATGCTACAAGTCTAAATATTGCATCTAGTTGCCTTTAAAGTTATAAAGGGAGAAATAATTGGCTGCTGAAACAGTGGGTATGTACTGTATTTCTAATTCCTGTTAGGCTGCACTCTGAATTTCAGTATCGGTAGTGGCAGCATGTTTTTCATAGATGAATGATGTATTGAAAAGGGAAAGTCGTGCTGCCTAATGAGAAGAAAATTGAAGTGGATCTAAAAGAGTGAGATACAGACTTCAAATAAATTTATAAATGCTTGTTCAAATATTTAATTTGCCTTCCGTTAAAGAGGTGGTGAGGGATTGCAAAGTTACATGACTGAATTGTATCCCAAATTTATTGTTGATAAGATTTGTGATTTTTTTTTTTTTTCATTACAAACTGGTATTTACCTGAAATGCTACCTATTAGATTTTTCTGAGAATGTTTCTTGGTTTGTTGTTGGATACTCACCATAGGAAGTGTGGAATATACATGTATATGTTTTCCCTCCTAGTAAGCCAAAATTTTAAAAATTTTCTTAAATTTATTTCTAGAATAGTAATTTTGAGCTAATGACTTCTGAAATTTGCTTTTACTTGAGCTTATGAAGTTGCTTTGATGCCACAGTTGAGAGATGAGTGGTTTTCTTTCTAGAATTCCAAGGACCTGAGAAGGCCTGCTGTGGTGACTTAAACCCTAAATATATACATTGCTTGCTAAGCAGGAACTAGTAAGCAGATTGGAAGAAGTGCATATATGAAGGTGGAGGGCAGTTACGCAAATTGTCTAAGAATCATAGCAAATAGTCATGCCCATTAAAAGGGGGAAAATACAAATTAGTTAGTAGATCTTTCCTATGGCTCTAGAGGACAACGGGATATTTCTAACAGGGAAATAGCAGTCGTCTTTTGAGTCTCCTTTTAAGCTTTGTATAATTTACCACTGGGAGGATAGGCCTGTATCCTGATTCTTATCACTAGTGGAAACCTGGTGGATTTCACAGCTTGGAAACTTCTGATCCATACAACTGAAGTTCAGGTTAGCTGATGCTGGTTTGCATTTTGTATTTGTATCTGCAAGCTGTTCACTTTAGGTAGAAAGCTGGCAACTGTTACCTACTAGGTGATCTGAGACTTTTCTGAAACTTTTTAATATATATAATCTGATAATGCACATACAAGCTCAGCTTCTCTTAGCAGTAGAAAATAAATGCTGTATAATTTTAATATGTATATCGTGGATTGTTTTGGGCTGGCGTACTGTTGTTAGATTAATGAGCAGAGAAGAACAAATGAAAAATCTCTTGAGGGAACCTGATCCCGTTAATACAGTAAATGTTCTAATAAACAGAATATGAAAATCTTTATTTTGAAAGTCACATCTAGGATGTAGTGGCCAGGAATATGGTAAAACAATGCAAAATACCAACAATTAAAACATTGGCATGTAAGAATAGTTTATTTTAAATTATATATTTATATAATAATTATGTATTTTAAGTGGAAATACCATTTTGTAAAATAAAAAACCCACACTTTGCATACATTGAGTTAGCAGCATTATGCAAAAACCTTGCCAACGTCGGTGGCTGGGTAAAATGACCATGTTTAATAGTTTCAGAGTAAATACAGAATTTTTCTTAGACTTACAGTTTCTTGAGGATCTAGCTTGGGTTTGAAGGATTAAGAATTGCTTGTCACAGTAAAAGGCCAGGCTTTCATAAAGCTGTGAGAGTATGTGATAGGAATCAGGATGAAAATCACACCCACAATTAGGCATATGAGATTAAACCAGCAATAGCAGTAGTCATTACTTACATATGCTTTTTGAAGTTGTGAATATTAACTGATGATGCAGCTCCTGGAAGCATTAAGGATGAATGAAACACTTGTCCTGAATTCACTGGTGCTGCATTTTAAACTGGGTATCAGATGTTTGTTTATTTTTATCTGTTTAAAGTAAGCAAATACCCATTCTGTGAGATAGGGAAATATGGAGAGCTTCCAAACCTATGGCTATAAACAGATTTTTCTTTACCCCTGCCAAGATGTGTTCTTCCTCCTTCTGCATTTTTCTGCTGTCTGTAATTACTGCAACACTCTGAAGCTGTATGATTAGTACCTTACTATTAGGAGGCCGTACAAAGTGCAAAGAATGCAAATATTTATCCCTCACAAATCACAAGGTTTGCATCCCAACTGCGTTAGATAGAAAACTAGTCATTTAAGCACTAGTTTCTACAGGCTTTTCAGTGGCTTTTAGAATGTTTTGCATGCTGTCATTCCATGCTCTATGATTCCTGAAGGATAATAATACCTTTGTAATTTAAAAGTTTTGTTTTTGTGCATGTAGAACTATATTTTTGTGTGTTAGTTTGCATGATAGCTGGAAATACTCCGGTGTATTGAGCCAGCAATCACATAAGTGAAGTTTTTCCTAACTCAGACACTGTTTGCTTTGGCTAATGAGAGTGATGCATCTACTAAAAGAAAAAATTGCAGCAAGCTCATTGTGAATTTATAGATTGCTTGTGCCTTGTGGAAAAAAAAAGGCAAACACTTCTATTTGAGTTTTCCGATTTTCTTAGCAGGACAGTGCACAGCTTTGAAATTTGGTAGATATTTTGCATTAAAATTAGTGCTTTAGGAATACTTAAACAAATCACTACTATATGATAACTTTACAGTTAGAATATGGGTTCTATGGGTTTCCTGTTCTAGTGTGTTTGAAATGTCCTGCAGGAATAAATGCCTGCATTTTCTAGATTCCTTGCAGTGATTTAGAGAGACTTCTTGATGTCTCCTTTCTCCTAACTGAATCTCCTTTTAACACACACATATATACACCCACGTACATCCCCCCTTGCATCCTGCCCTACCCCCACCCTTTCCATAACCTACTCCTGATTTATCATAGCTCCTTCAGGAGGTAATCAAGCTCCTCTGTGAAATAAATAAACTTAAGTGGTACAAACTGCATTATGTCGATGCAAGAATGTGTTCTTAGCTTTCTTGAGAGACTATAGCTGAAGCTAAACTTGCCTTTTTGGCAGCTACAGAGGATGGTTTTTGCCAGTACTCTGTCTAGTAAGTTGGCTCAGTTTCTTGCCAGTGTGTAGCCAGCAGAATTTGGATGACAGGTAGCTGTGTCACTAGCTGTGCAGTGTGGGGGATGTTCATTAAAGCAAGTGATCCATTAAATGTAAAATAGAGGGACCCATATTTCACAGTAAATCACATAATAGAATGAGATGGTATAGATGATATGGGATTGCTGTTGCCTTTCCTTTGGTGTTTGTTTTTTTTTTTTTCTTAAATGTTTGAAGAGATTTCTGAAGTTTTGCTGATGTGCATGAGCGCTTAAATGTAATCTGATTCAATATCAAAACTTTTCAAATATGATTTCCAAAGGGAGGAGAAACATAACTCCATGTGTTTTCTTTCTACAGGGATGAATTGTAAAAGCTACATCATCTTGACCCAAACATAGTGTTACAGTGGACTGCTCATCTCCAGTTCTAAAAGCTTTTTGAAAACCAACAGCATTGCAGCTTGTTTTGGACTTCGTTATACTGTTGTTATCAGCATGGAAAAGCGTGGTGTTTGTTTTATTTTTTTAGATGCTCAAGGCAAATCTGATAAAGAAATGGTGGAAAGTTTTATGTGGGCACTGTTTTATTTAACATGCCTTTATTTCACTTTCATCTGTTCAAAGTGAATTTCTGCAAAACTGCAGATAAAGACCTATAGCTTGTGAACTCTAATTTTGATGGGGGTACTTGAACACTCACTTCTCTCGGCTCCTGTGTCCCTTGGTAAAACTGCTTCTGTGCACCTTACAACACTATGTAGGTAATACCAGGTTTTCTGTGTTCTGATGTCTGCTAGATGCTACTAAAAGGAGATGAACTTCCTTTTTAAGCTTTTGACATGATGTCATAGACTAGCATGTAGTAGATACAATCAGCTGCTTTTTTACCTTAAAACCAGGTATTTGTATATATTAAACTTCAAGACATCAGAGGTGGGTGGCCGCTCTTATCAAACGTTCCTGTTCAAGTTGGATATAACAGGCATGGTTTTCCCTTTCCTTCTAAAATTAATTAATGGAATCTTTAAATTCTCTTTTGGTTTATAGCTCACTACTGGTATGATACACATGTATTTAAATCCATAAATATGATATAAGCTGTGTCCCGATCACTGAACAATTTATGCAATGCTGCTTTGCCAACTGATGTTAAAAGCAAAAGGGGAGTTGTGTGCTTGTGTGGAAGACTAGGATCAGTGTGTAGTAGACTACTGAGATATGGATTGCCTTTTGTTCTTTATTAAAAAACAAAATCCCGTTTGGTTCTAAAAGAAAGTTGCTTTTGTCAAAGCCATTTGCTGTATCAATATTCTCATTTTTCTAACTGTGGGCACCCAGGAAAAATTCTGACTTTTTAGAAAGTGAATTCTAAATTGTTGTACAAGGAAAACATCATACATGCAGAAAGAATCATGGACTCCTACATACAGATAGATGCACTTGTTCAGTTTTCATATAGAAGAATAGTTGGAAGGCTATAAAACTTTTTTTTCTGTCCTAAGTTTTCTGTTTTGGTATTGTAAAATGCCAACAGCAAATCGTGAAGCAGTACAGTAAGGTGGGCTGCTTTGGGAAAGGGGGAAAGCGCGTCTTCAGTCATCTTACTCAGATTTGAGCAACCAGAAATAAAACAGCATGTTATCATTTATTTTTTTTTTTGGTAGAAACATTAAAGAATAAAATAACTTGCATAAAAGCAACCCATAGTGATTAATGAAAAAAAAAAAAACTTTTTATGGTGGAAGAGCAATAATTTGTGCTGAGATTAATCCCTGGAAGCATAAAGGTTAAAATTCAAAGGACTCTGAATATGAAAAAGTAACATTTTAAATAACCTTCCTTTTGAGGGTCAGCCCCATCCTATTCCTCTGTAAAAGATATGTATGACTTAATTTAGATATTTGGAAGTTAGAGTACCACCTCCTGATCTGACTGCAGCCTGGGAGCACATACACAAGATTAATCTTAAAAAGAAATTAATATAGTGTGTATTCTAGAAAATACAATCCAGAAAAACCCACTTGCGTCTGACAAATTTGTACTAACCCACAATCAACTGTGAATCTAGTTCTTGGTGTTGAAGTGAAATATCTTAACTGATGCATGCTAACGTTCAACCTTCCGGTCACTGTATCTTTCAATTTGAGTTCAGCTTTATTTACATCTTCTCACTAATTTAATCAGTTAAATGAAAGATATGAGCTCAACTGTATCCAAACTCCTGTCTCTGGACACAGTGTAATAAGCTAGCCTGACTTGGAAGTGGTGTTAAAACTGAGACCCGCTGACAACTTTTTTGGGGAGAACCACTTCAAGAGGTGTAAGGCTTCAGGGACCAAGGCTGTTGGGAGTAGTGCACCCATTCCACTGAGGATTTATATCAAGGGATGTATCAAGGTACTCGGACAGAAAGGAGTATCCAGGAGTAGCATTTAGGAATTGGAAAATGGAAACTCCTCCATGATGGAGCAATGGTTCTGAAGTAAAAACTTGGAGACGAGGACAAGTTGAAATGCAGAAGATTTGAAGAGCTTGAATAAGTGCTGTGTGAACTGTCTGAATTGCTACTTTGCCAAATAAAACAAATTGAGAGGAAGCTGTATCTAGGTGTCTGCCTGGTTTTGTGGTTGATTTTCTAACTTTCAGCAGGACTTCACAAGTCCAAAAAGAAAGCAACTAGGTATAAAAATACTAGTTTACTAATTGATCAGAACTATGTGTCCATTTTAAGTCAGTTAATGTATTGTAGCAGTTACAAAGCCTGTTAATAATATATGGGATGTAAGTGGAGTTTTACATGTCTGTTTGGAATTTATTTTGTTCACATCTGTGTGTTTTGGGGAACAGGCTCTTCCTGTGCACAGTTCTGCCTGCTCTCCATAGCTGAATCCAGCTACCTCAGAGAGAATGATCTCTGGGCTATTACTATCACCTCTAAGCTAGAACAGCTTGGGAGAATGGATTGGCTGAACCACCAAGTTACTTGTCCAGTTGTTTCCAGGATCTAGACAGTAGAAGACCACCAGATTTTGAGCAGCGGAACCAAGAGCCAATACCTGTGTCTTCAAAATGCACCAACATTTGTGGGTGCTCCACAGAGAAGTTTAGTGTGCTGTATGGATGCTTTCTGTTTACACAGCAGGAATGATCTGCTTATTCACTATTTCCATTCAAAGTGGTCAGCTAGCTTGAGGGCATAGAGCTCATTAGATGATTTTTTTCTGGAGGGAAACTAGCACACAGCACGTGTGCACCAGCACTGCTGATGGAGGCCACCTGGATGGTTCCTGAAATGTTTTGTAGTTGGCGAGTTTGAAACGGGCATCCAGGGGGCCTCTACGTGGTAGGCTCTGGACCTTCCAGCTGGCAGCAGTTCTCTCCACGAGTACAGTGTTTTTGTGACAGAGTGACAAGCTCCAGGGTTTTTGAGTATGGAGGGACTATGGAATTGACCGTCAGCACAAAGAGGTAAAGTAAAATGGCCAGAGGAAAAGTCTGAACTAGTACTCTCCTTCCTGCCAGGAAGAAGGGTGTTAACACATTCTAACAGTAGCAGTGTTTTCTTCCTTTTTCTCAATGTGCCCTAGGATGTGCTGCTTTTGATTTAAATGGAGTTCACAGAAAGAGGACGTGATCTCAATTCCTTCTTGATTTTGACATGATGGAAGTAATGCAAACCAAGCTCATGATTTATATCTCTGGTTCTGTTTAGCTGAATTTGATCCTATTATGATGCAGTTCAAAAGATCAGTAATTCTAATCACCTTTATGGAACCCTTGATCCTTGTCCCAGGCAATGTCCTAAGAAGAGGTATTCTGCTGAAGTGAACGTGGGGTGGTCCTGGCTCAGAAAAAAAGGTGAATGGTGAGGTCACACCAGCACATTATGCAGAACCAAACAAAAAGAAAAGCAACAGAGGGGAAGTGTTGCCCGAAAGGCATCATGTGCACAGGGGGATGCAGGAGATGATGAGGTCTGAAATTGGTCTTTTGCATTTCAGGATGTAAGTTAGAGTTTAAATGCTGTGGTGTACAATAAATGGATTCAAGCATGGGGTTTAAGATGATTTTGTGGGTTTGTACACTTTGCCTTTGTTGGCACTATTTGAGTTTTTGTCCATCTGCTTATAATTGTGAAAGGTTGCAGACCAGTTGTGGGAAGTGCAGAGACACTCTAGATATCATAATCCCTCTTTGCCTCTACTGTAAACAATATGTGCTTGTGTGCTCAGAGCCCCCCTGGTGGCAAGGTTTGGGTTTCCGTGCTTCAGCCAGGTCTGAGGAAATCAGCGTGGACTAAAACTTGGCCTTACGCAGGCAGAGGTGCTGTAAACTTTCCTCTGCCTGACCTGTTTGCCTCCCACAGTTCATCCTTGACATACAGGGCTGCTTTCTTTTTCAGGTGGTAGTTTTTTTACACAGCACAAATTCATCATGCAGCTGATGTGCTCTGAGCTTTCCTATGAAAGGCTCTTATTGTTCTCATGCTCCTGGCACGGTGTTAATGAGATGCTCAGCAGAATGTGCTCAGGAACTAAAATTGTATTTCTTTAAATTATGAATTGAATGGCCATAGTTAATGCTGAAATATGTATGGAGAAGATCCAGCTGCCCATTGAAAATTGCCTGAAAGCTTCAGGAAGGAAAAATGAAAATAACTCACTTTGTGTCTCATCACAGCAAACTTGAAAATTTGAGACACTTAATCCCATGCCTTTTAGCAAAACTGTTTTAGCAACAACAGACTGTTTTCATAAAGAGTGTAAACAGTTTCTCTGAGATCTCACTTCGATCTTCTAATGTTTCTTTGTAGTTCAGCCATTTTCATCATATGCTTCTGGGCAAATTACCTGATGATACTCTTGAAAACATTCCCTGATGCTACTGGGAAGCTGAAGTCTTTTTTTTAGCCATGTTTAAGCTTATGTTTCCATCTTATGTGTCTTTAGTAGGAATGGGTTAAGTTTCTTGTTTACCGTGTTCTGCCAAATCCTTTTTCAGCTCATAATGGAGAAGGGGCATCTGAGACTAATCAGTAACTTTTATTGCAGGTGTCTTATGGATTAGCAGGACACTCTCAAAGGCTTCTGGTTAGGGAATGGGTGATTCAGAGCATCTGCCTAGGCTACTGCTCTGACTAGAGCTCTAGAGAAGCTCATCTCCTCTGGATATAGAGGCAGCATCAGGAAAGTTACCTCTTGTGCATAGAATTAGCCTTCAGGGATGCTTTCCCTATAGGCCAAACTTCCTTTGTGCTGCCTGCTTTCAAGTCCTTTCCAGTCCTGCACCCATTCAAATTCCCTGCTCCCTCTGTATATGTGTTGTCCAGTTATTTCTTTCAAGTGTAGGTACCTTTAATGCATGTCTTTAGTGCATTAGTGCATTTAGTTGTGAAGAACTATGTAAAAGTTTCTTGCTCTGCCCCCTAGAACAGGATTATACATTTCTATTGGCCAAGCAAACTGTGACTCAGTCCTTCACTGAACCTTTCTGTCTGCTCAAAATACATTTTTTGTTGATTTATGAGTGGTTTATAACTGTCAACCAGGAGCCTTACAACTGCAAAAATTAAAATTTTAGCAGGTATCTTTAAAAACTTGGTTTTGAAGTTGCTTCTTGTGCTGATCCAGTCCTTCCAGACTTCTCTTTGTGTTTCAAGACTCCAGTGCAGAGTGCAGTTCACCTTCTGACTTAAATAACTATTGAAAAACTTATAGCAAGATTACTTCTACGTGCTTTACCCCCTCCCCCCCACTTTAAATATCCCCTTTTTACAGCATGTTTCCCTCTTACTGAGCTCAGGCCAATTGTTTAATGGGCTTTTTTCTTTCATAGTAATTACTGTGTGTTTATTGCCTCTGTCTGGTTTTTATGTTTGTCATCACTCTCTGAATCTTTTCCACGTTTTCCCTCTGCTGTTACTCTAGCTATTGCCATTAGAAACCAAAAAATCCCAATTCCCAATGCTCATGAAAGCAGCCAGCACAGACCTCAGTGATGCATGACTGTGGATTCTGTTGGGGCTTACTAGAAAGGCTCTCTCTTTGTTTTGGGATGGCATGTTTGCATTGCTATTGGTTTGGGCCTCTGACTTGCTCTGTGCAGCTTGGGATTGAAACTCTTATGTTTATCTGGGATTTGAAAAGCAAATAGAGCATCACACTGACCTATTTCAGCCTTTTTGTTTTGCAAATGTGCTCTTGGAACTGCCCCTGCTATAATCCCGCAGTGCTATGGAATGATTAAGGGATGCTCAGGCTAGGATCCCCTGCAAAAGTGGGCAGCAAGCAACCCATATCACAGAAAAAAACCCCTACTTCTAAATATGGATCAAACCTAGGTATTGTTTGTTACTCTGAAGTAGTTTTTACCCTTAAGGTGATCTGAAGGGCAAAACAGAGGAAAACTCAAAAAGCAGTCTAAGTGAAATATGTATCTTGATCAACATTAAAATACACTGACAAAACAAATTATAATGACCTCTCCTAGTACACAGAGAAGCAATATCCACAGGGGTATGTGATCTGAGCAGTCAGTATTCTCTACTTACCTGTCTAAGCATGCTGGTAAGACTAGGTGGATTGAGCATACTCCCAGATATGTGGATAAACACATTTCAGTATTTGGGACAGGAAAAACAGATCTGACAGACCTCAAATAGTGACAGTTTTCCCACAGAATGTTGCACTTGTACTGCAGTATAAACACTGTATAACTCCGTAGCTCCTAGGGTCTGCACGAGAAGCCGTGAAAGCAGTATTAGCAGTGCAGCTGTGAAGATGGGCTACAAGCACCGCCTGCTCTGAGTGCTGCCTTGTCATTAGAGGGAGAGCTCCAACCTTGGGAGCATCTGGGAAGGGGCTACAGAAGTGGTGTCAGAAGGAGGCAACGACTGGGAACTGCCTGGAGAGAAGGGGAAAAGCACCCCAAGCGTGTCAACAAGGGTGTCTTGCCACAGTATTTTCTGCTAGTGTCCAGGTGTGCTCCGGCTCAGTAGTTCAGTATCACTTATTTAAAATCAAATGGCATGGAAGTTATTAAATGATAGCACATGGTATTGAGACCAATGGGTGTGTTATTGCAGAAGCTGCCAAGGCAATCTGTTATTTTGCTAACTTTGTCTTGCTCTCCATCCAGCTGATGATGCCCAGGCTTTCTGGTAAGATGCAAACTTTTTTGTTTATTTCAGTCCAACCGTGTAGTTTGCTAATACCCGGGAAGTAATAGGCCTCAAGCTGGTGGTCTGCACAACAGCAACTGTCACCATCTCCCCTCCTGGAAAGAACAGTCCCTGGGAATACTGTGGCAACTATAACACATTATTATAACTCCTGTACTGTGCTTGCTGTCTGCTGCTCTCTGCTTGGAGGTGTTCATTCTTGCCTGTCATACGCAGAATCCATGAAGGTTTATTCCACTTGCAGCAGCACAGCAACAAAACCTGCTGTTGTGTGAAGTGACTGGAAAGCTGAGCAGCTTTCTCACACCATGGCTGTACTAGCTGGCTTGTGCTTTGTGTGGGATCTCACTGTTGTCCTGCCTGGAAGAACAAAACCAAACCTTTTGTCCTGCTGCTGGCTGTGTGCTGGTGTAATGGATTTCAGTAATAGGAGCACAGTGGGCACAGTGAGAAAAGACTGCTTTTCTTGCTGCTATGGTAAGATGGTGAAGGAGAATTAGATATTTAATTAAACCTCCAAACAAATTTCAGTGATGGGAAATAATACCTTAACCAGATGGACAGTGTGTCTTCCCTAGAAGGCTGTATTTAAAATGTGGTCTTTTGGGCCTCTTGCTAATTGCCACATCTGCTGTAGGCTAGAATGGAAGAGAGGCCATGCTCCCCAATTGGAAATGGGCAGCATCAGCAGATGGTCTCCTGGACCCACTGTAACGCTGAAGTACAGACAACCAGACTTTGCCTAATGTGGCATGAGGGCTCTGAGCAAGGAGCACAAGAAACCAGATTCCCTGAGTGATTGGCACAGTCAGCTCTGGGACTGCTGTCCTGCTCAGCTCAAGCACTGTTGGAGAGACAGGTCATTGCAGGTAGATGCCCTGTCATTCTCATTCTTCCTGAAGCAAGTATCTCAACAACTCCCCCCACCACACACATTCCAGCTTCTTATAAGGCTGCTTCACAGAAAGGAGAAATGTACTTCTGTGTGCTCTCATGATATGGTCTAGTAGCACAAAATTTAGCTGGTAGCTGAAAATAGAGACAATGCAAGAAATATAAGAATAAAATAGGTTTATTGGAGCTATTTTACATAAAGTAATCAAGAACAAACAACTTGAAGAACTATTTTTATACCATGGCAATATTTGTGCTGACTTGAAGCTACTGAAGTACAAAAGACGACATACAAAAAGATGCATGCCTCATTTGACTCTGGTTTTATTGGGACCCATGAGGAATGTGACATCCTTGGACAGTCAAACAAGACAGACAGCACAATTCTTGTGTATATATATGTATATATAACATGTACTGTACACATTTTACTGTTAACACATCTGAAGTTCACTCACACATATGAATTACTTGCTCTAATTCTATGAGAATTTTTCTGGGTTGAGGGCAGATCACCAAAGCTTTCAAGCTTTGCAGGGAGCTATGGGATAACCAGCAGGAATGCTACACTCTGGCATCTTGGATAAAAACTGCTGTGTGCTGCTTTCTCACGCTGTGGAAGGGTGGCAGGCTAGGGGTAGAAAAGGCTGAACAAGCCCTGAGCTCTGGGGAGAGAGACAGCTCTGGGCTCATACACAGAATTGGTGGTTTGGGTTGGAAAGGACCTTAAAGATTATCCAGCTCCAGCCCTCCTGCCACAGTCAGGGATGCCATTCACTAGATCAGGTTGCTCAGGGCTCCATTCAGCCTGGCCTTGAATACTGCCAGGGATGGGGTATCCACAGCTTCTTTGGGCAACAGTACATTGCTGTTGAGCACTGGGAGGTCCAAGCTCACCTGCTGAGGACTTGTATTTTTTCATTTCAGCATTTAGTAAGCATGGCTCTCTCTGCTAGCGGCACAGAAGTTTAAACTATGAATGGAAGAAAGATGCTGTGTTCTTTAAATCCCAATTTGCTTTACAAAAGCTGGCGCCTAGATAGTGGTTGCTTTTAATTAACAAAGCAAGGCAAATTCTTTAATGAAAACACTTCCTGTGCATTGGGGGAAAGTACACAAATGGGTTTCTGCTGGACAGTGAAGTAGTGCCTTGGTTGGAGCATCCCAGTCTCCAGAGCAGAGCGCAGCAGTGGCAGCACTGAGAAGAGGATGCTGGCACAGGCTTCCCCCTGTGCCAGGGCTGCTGGGCCTTGGCTGCTCCAGTGTCCTGGCCCTGGGGCACACTCGGCCTTGGCTGAGACCCCAGCTGCTGTGGGGAGGGCAAGAGCACCCTGCATCCAGCATGGAGTCTCCCCACGTTGCAGTGTNTCTTCTGCACAACTGCATCTACTCTCTGGAGCCTGAACGCTTCTTATTTTCTGAGCATGGGCATCTACTCACTTTTTTATATTATCACTGAAGGGGAAGAATATGTTCCTCATCTTGTAAACTGCTTCTACACTTGAAAATTAACTAAGGATTTTGGTCCTGTTACAGAGGCAGAGGTTCATGGACACAGGAGAAAGGGGAGAAAACAACTGACCAAAATCCAATTTTTAGAGATACATCCCATTGATGAGGTAATCGGACTCTTCAGATGTAATGGGTCGAGCTTTTTTAAGCTTCTGTTTCACTAAGCGCAGTCTGCAAGCAACCATAAGAAGCAGCAAAGCAGTGATGGCCAAGCCTAAGGCTAAGGGTAACACAGCACCTACAACAAGGTTAAGAGAAATTACATTTTATTTAATACAGTGAGATGCTGGTAGAGAAAACCTGACATTTTTCTTTAAAAATACACCTAGTTTATCACTTAGATGCTAATATTTCGAGCAACTCATGCTGTGAAACCAGAATATGGAGTACATTATTCAATTTTTGACCATTGTATGTGTATTGCACCAGCTGACTGAAAAACTAATGTAATTCAAAATGAATTCACATGGTTGGTCTTACCTGTTTCTGGGACTGGATGACTACCTCCAAACTGATCTCTCCTTGGCACCATTATGCCATTCCCATTTTTATCATCTGTTCTTTTCCCTGAGGAACTGTTATCTGCACAAAGTCAAGCAAGATAAATGAATATGGCTGTTCAGTGACTTAGAAAGTCTTATCCCCAGGACACTAGAATTAAATAATGTAGAGTACTAAACTTAGGGAAAAAAAATCAAACAATAGAACAGTAGTTTAAGAACTTCTGACTTCAACTGTATAACTTGAATTTTTGAAATAATGTGAAGCTAAAGCTAAAATGTGAATTCAGTTTTGCATCCCAAACCCCGATGCATCTCAACCAAACCCAAGTGGGGTCATTTTCCACTAAAAAAAGAAGGATATCAATTCTGTTTTACAAACTTCCAAAACGACGTATAGACTAGTCTGAGCTAAAACTTTGCTTAAGCTCTTTACATATGTAGTTGAAAATGAGGCCATTTCACATTATATTGATCTCTATCCTTGGAACTTGCAAAGCAGAAAACACATAGGTTGGCTGCACAAATCACCTTAACTTTGCCTGTTACCTGACACATACAGATGCAGAACTTAGGTACTTGGAAGACATGAAAATACATGGGGAGAACATTTCAAAGAGGATGATTTGGAGTCACTGCAGCTTGTGTGGTACATAAGATATTACAGAGCATTGTACCTACTCAAGAAGAGACAACACACACTTTGCTGCCAAGGAGTGTTCTTGGGAATGCATAGGGCGGCAGTTCTACTTTTAAAAAGCAGAGTAACTCAACTGGGACTCCCTCCTCCTGCCCTCCCACTCAAGTCCTACTCCGATAGCTGTGGGGGCACTATGCAAGAGTGACAGCTTAATCCACCAACACCCTCACAAAAATCAGTGATATGCCTACGTTTTTAAAGTATTGACTATATTTGGGGTTTACTGATAACATAAATATTGAAGGGCACTTTGACTGCACTGCGATACATTTGCTGGCAGCCTTCAGAACTGTGACAGAGCCAACAGAAACAAACTGTGCTACAAGATCTGTAAAACATGAATGTGAAATGTTGTAATTGGCATTACATAGAGTGGTGGGTGTTAAGGAAGTGTTTAAGTCAATTAGCTTGGAACGTGCACTCTGTGTAACTCCCACCCACCACCATCAACTCTGAAGAGCTGCAGAATGTGTCCCTGTCAGTGGCAGCAGCGAATACTCACAACTGTTAATTAAAGCTTAAATTGTTTTATCAATACTGTCATGAGGTCAGTGCTGATGTCTCCACTCTAAGGCAGAACACCACCTCCCAGGCTCTGGTTTTACTGCCTTGCCATTATGGATAGGTGTACATAAACACAAAGTTCATCTGCAGCAGATGACTTAGGAATGAGCTGTGGCCTCCACCTCATTGGGCTCTTTATGTTGTTCTGGCAGGTAAAGTGGACTTAAGGGAATCCTAAGTGTAAATTGTACTGGCTTTAAAGTACCTGTATGGCATCAGATCTGTGCAAGATCACCTGAATGTAACTTAGACTAAAACCAGCAGCTGTTTTCTGCTTCTGTTTTTCCTGAATGAAATGAAACAAATATTTGTCTTTATTTTGGAAATACCCAAAAGATATTGGCTTTTCTTAAGAGCTGCTCCAGTCTGAACGGCAAGGCTAGATCTAATGCCTGTTTTGTAAATTTGTTTCCTGCCATTTGAGTAAATGGAATATTTAAGCCAACTGCTTGTAAAGACATTTGGCAAATATGGAGAGAAGTTTGGTGGGAAAAGTTTGGAATGGTAGAAGAACAGAATCCCTTCAATAAAGCCTGTAGGATTTTGTTAAGACTTGTGGCTGCTTTTACATGACTGGAGAGACTATCAGTCAGTGCTGCTTAACACCTTATCTATTATCACTAGAAAAGAAAGAGCAATTTCCCCAAATAAGTTTAGAAGCCTGACATAATCATGTTACCTGGGTTTCATTTTGTTTTCACTTTCTCTTGATTTTCTAGTCTGTTAATAGTAAATTGCAATTTACAGCCCTTTCCAGTTACCCTAAATTAGAGATCTAGGTTAGAGCACCCGCTGTTGATGCCTCCACAGTAAAAACATGACTAAGGCTTGGGCACTCAGCCAAATGTTGTAATCCCAGCCCTGAACAGCACTGCACAACAGCTGGCATGGGCAGCCTGGAAGAGGCAGGGACCTTGTGCCAGGGGAATGCGAAGCTGTTATGGTGATTTATACACTTGAGTTGGCTATGCTGGGGAGCACAAATCTTCAGGCTGCTCATGAATTCAACCTGTCTGCATGACCACGTTTGCTACTGGCTGTTGCTGCTTAGAAGTCAACCCACTGCTCACTCCAGTGAGCTTTGCTGCAAATGTATGTTTTTTGTATTCATCTGCACCTGCAGCAGTGCCAGAATATGCAGCTGGGTTTAAGAACTTTCCTGGAGAAGAACACTTGGGCTCTTTGGAGAAGAAATGCTGTGCTGGCCTTTGCAGGAGATGCAGTCTGGATTACTTTACTATGGAGATATGTCTGCAGAGAGAGAACAGATTCCTTTATTGACATAAAGTGCCTCTTCTGCCTCTGCTCCCAACTTTGGAAGAAAATGTTTGGCCTTCCAGCTTGGGCAAAAATTAAACCATGAGTCTGTTGCAGAAGACTCCGTGCCCTGAGTGTCCGAGGAAGTTATCTCTTAGTGTTGGACTAAGTGTTCCCCTGGAGTCACCTAGGTGTAGAGGAATCCCACTGGAAAGGCAGGATGCAGAATGAGATTCAGCCATTGTCAACAATGACTGATTTTTGGCTTTTGTTTTGGTTGCTTGGTTGTGGTCTTTTTCTCCTTATTGTGAATAAATCCTCTGCTAGGCCAGGTAGAAATTTTAAATAGTACTTAACTTGGACTTGCATATTTTCATATTTTCATACTTCAGTGTAAATCCTTTAAAAGTTTGTGTCAAGTCAGAGACAAACATGAGGGCCACTGGAGTAAAGATGGCAGGTTAAGGGACATTTGGAACAGAGAAACTATTAAGAGAAAATGGATTCTGGGACAAATTTTCCCTTGTATGACCCTCATAGGCAGAAAGCTTATATTTTTGCTAGCAGGAACTATCCCACAGTCCAAAATATTACAGCGTAGCCCAGCTCCTTTTAAAATGGAGAAAGGATAAATATGCTAGTACTTGACAAGGAGGTCCCTTTATTGGACATTTTTATTGGAATATGAGAGATGAAATCTGTTTATGGAGAGGTAAGTAGCAGAAGGGACATGCCTTTATTGGTACTGTAACCACCACTGTATTAAAAACAAATGTAAAAAAGAAAACAAAGCAAGTCCCCAGTCCTGCAACTTCTTGGGGAAAACCTATTCTTTAGAAGTCAGCTGAAAGCTCCTGTATCAAGCATCAAGTCTAGCAGCCAGCTAGAACGTGCCACATGCTGTCTCCAGTAGGTAACACCTTCTTTTACTCTGCCTTGCATTCACTAGATTCGAGAGCACCACGTTTTCCTTCCTGGATTATATTTCCATGACAATCTGAAATAGTCAACTAAGAAATAAGACAAATGTAGCCCTGAATGGAGGAGCCACAAGTAAAATGCTGGAACCTGTGCTGCCACTGTAAAGCCATATCCCTTTAATATGTAAGTTAAGTAGACAGCTTTTCAACATATTGACATTAAAATAAGTAAATCTTTTAAAATTTATGTATAATAGGAAGCCTGGATGTTTGCAAAATCAACTCCAGGCCAAAAAGCCTTGGGCCAACAAAGACCTTTTCAGTGTGACTCAGAGGCAGAGGTTCCACCTTGGCACCACTAGCGGCTCTAGCACTGTCTCAGGAGACAGTCAATCCCAGAACAGGATTTCTGCCAGTGGAATTGCTGAACTTTTGAGGCTGCTGGTATGGTTTCTTTCAGTGCTGCTTCCCTCTCCTAAAAAATGTATCTAGCAATTATTGCACCTCTGAATGCCTCCAGATGAGCTTCATGGAACTGCTTCAGCAGTTCTGTGTGTAGGTTTGGTCTGTAACTTTCTTGAGATGGCAGTGATGGAGAGAAGTCTAATTAATGGATCTGGGTGAATTTTTAGGAACAGGTTAGATGCCTGTCTCCTCAGCTTTATAAAGACTGTGATGCTCGCGAGTGGGGCAGGACTTGAACCTCTCTGGACCTCTGTGAATCATTAATGTACAGAATGTTACTCCTGTGAAGTGTAAGTGTCTGCAGGAGAAGACAGCAGCTCAGAGCAGGTTTTGGCAGAGCATTTTTTGGCATTGCCCTTCGGATCCAGGTACGTGGCACCTCTTCACGTCCCACCACATGCACCCACCCCATTTGGAACTGATCCATAGGTGAGTTTAAACCTCACTGAGCTGTTTGTTGCTTTTTTGGTTAAAAGTATTGGGTTCCTAGGTCACTAAAGACTGGAACCTTCTATTCTGAAGGAAATTCTTAAGCATCTAAAATTAAATTTTGACTGAGTTTTGTCAAGAAAGCAATATTAAACCCACGAGAATTAAAACTAGACATGGTCAGCTCAAAATCTTGCCTTTTTAAAATTAAAACAATTACAACAGCTACTGGTAGTACACTTATTACTGAAGCCCCATCACACTTTTTTAGTTTTATAAGAATTTCTTTCTTTGCATGTCTACTGCTGTGCAAAAGGCTACCTTGAGAGCAAAACCAGGGCAAGTAAGTCATTGTGCAACAGGTAAACACAGAAAATGACTATGTAAAAGTGCCACACTTCTAGATGTACTTCCAATTACAACCCCTGATTATAGGTTGCTGAAGTTGGTGACCTCAGTTCTGGTTTTATGTCTGGATTCACAATCCAAATGATTTTTGAGACCTACTTAGCAGCTGAATTTCCACTGGAGGCTGCACTGTTCCTTGGAAATTTGATGTTTAGTTTAGGTGGCCCCATATTAGGTGTCACTCAAGACTATGTGAGCAAGAAGGTTTTGGATCAGACTTCAGGATTTAAGTCATTCCAGTGAGGAGCACCGAGGTCATCTACACTGCCAGAAAAGGGGAAAACTGAGGATTTTGGTATCAGTCTCTAGGCATTCACTAAGACAGTCTAATTCTTGAAGAACATTGTTTTCACTCCCTTTGCAGTCTCCACAGATGAAGTACAAGCATCTGAAGAAACACTCAAGTGCCAGGGCAGTGCCCTTTACAAGAGTCGGCAGCAGAGGGCCTTGAGCACTGCTCTGTTGTAACTGGAAAATAAAGCTGGTTATAAATAGCTGTGTCTTGGGGTCCATGAATCAGTCTAAACATGAAGAAATAAAAGTGGGAGGTCTCATACAAAGGCCAGGGCTGGGGACTCTGCCTGTAACATCACCACATGGTGACTCACTACAGGCCTGCAGCTACTATGGAGAACAATACCGGGCACCTGTACACGTTCACCTGAGGTTGTTTGTTACCAAAGACTGAGCCTTTTCTATAGTGATGAAAGACTTCTCCTGCCCTGGAGACACAGTTCAGAAAAAAAAAAGCCCATAATACTAAAGATATTAGTTCAGAGGGGAAAAAAAGAAAGAAGTCATAATTAACACAAGGAGGAAAGCAATTACTTTCACCCAAGTTGAACAGTACTTTATTATGTTCTCCTGAAGTACTCCTCTACAGATTTAAAAAGCCTTAATACATCAGCCTGCAGAGCTGAACCTGGGGCAGAATTTGTATTTAGCTCACTGCATGTTTTGTTCCTTAGACTGTATTATTTTCCTGGCATCCCTACATTTTAACTTTCTTTTTGCACCTGCTAAAAAGTAGACTTGACAATAATAAATTGAAAGCTACATAGAACTTCATTATTACAGGTTTCTTTTGTATCTTTTGCATTTTCAATTTTTTTCCTCTTGGGCACCAAAAAACAATTAAAATAAACTTAAGGTGCAAGACATTTTCTTTCTTTAAAGAGAATGATTTACTGAAACTGATTCATTTCAACTCTTACCTGGCACAAATCCACTGATTTGTTTCTTTGGTCCCTGAGAAAGCGATTGGTTAGACATGTCTGCATCCACTGAGAGAACTGGCTGATTTCTGACAGTGGCTTTCAGGGTGTTTTCTGCAGAGAAATTTTCATCTGTGTCTTCAGTCAGTCCTACAGTCCTTTGCTGGGTAGTGCCAAGAGCTGCATGTGTCACTGTCTTTCGACCCGGGCTGACTGTTAACAGAAACAAAAATCATAATTTTTGTACATAATTAAAGGGAATGGGAGTGTTCTTAAGGAAGACCCTTCAATATGGGCCTTGAGGCAGGCTAAAAAACTTCCTCAGGTTCACATATATGATGATATGTGAGTTCCAGATACATAAAAGGTTAACAGTTGCTTGCTGCCAACTGTTAAGCAGAAGTACACTCATGAACTCTACAGTGAAGTCCAGCAACTAAAATATCAATGCCAGAGTGGTTAGCCATTGTGCCAATTCACCCTCTGAAGATTTTCGTTCACTTAGTTGAGCGTGGGCACATACTGAGGGATGACTAATGAAAGCAAACAGAGGGATTGTGAATCAGCTGGTTCCCCTGCCTGCTCAGAGTGAGTGTTTCAGATTCTTGTAAGGTGTGTAGCAGCACTTTGAATAGTATCTCTGAGACACTATGAAACACAGTTCTTCTTTCCAGAATCATCATGCAAGTGAAAAAACTATCTTTGAAATATTCAACACAAAATCAGTCATTTAGGGACCCTTGATAGTTTTAACATGCTTTGAAGAAAATTTCTGAGCACCTACTGTATGTGGACATTACATCTTCCCATGTGCTAATTCCAATGAAAGGCTCTATGTTGGGAGCAACTTAGGGAGCTTACTCATAGGGAGAGAGAGGCCACAGAAGTGGCGTCATTCCCTTTTGGTCATTTGGGCTGTGGTTACTTCCACAATCTACACCACGGCCTGGCACACTTACGATTCTGGCAGAAAGTTTCATCTGATCCATCAGGGCACTGTCTCACACCATCACAAGCAAAAGTGATGTCAATGCAGCAGCCATCATCGCAGATAAACTGGTAGCGAGAGCAAACCCCAACACAGGCTGTTGAGAAACAATTCCCAAATTACCAAGAAATCCAGGTAGTAAGTACTGGGTCAATGACTAAAATCTGCAGCACTGAGGAAAAAGCAAAACCATGCTAAGTCAAGAAGGACCATGAACAAGGCAGAAAGTTGAAGAAAGGTCAGACTCAGCTATATAATGTCATATTGACATAGAAGCTAATATAGGTAATAGCTATTTCTGGCACCTTCATCACTATTCTGGAAATCTCTTTACTGCAGGAATACTCAACCTGGAGGCTGTTGCACCTTATACCTTGTGCAGCACCCTTACAGTGCTTTAAATTCTGCTGGCCTAAGCTAAAAGGAGATCTTCTTAGGCTTAAAAGAACAGTCCTGAAAATAAATAAATGAAATCTCTATGGCTGTAATGGCATTGCTCCAGCATGTAATTCCTACTACATACCCATTATGTATTTCGGACAATATGTTGTTTTACATGCACACATACGGACTATATGGGACCTTTTATAGCATGTTTTCTGCAACCTAATTAAAATACATAAAGAATGCTCGTCATTTATTTACATTAGTAATCCAATGACTTCAATACAGCACAGACCAGAACAGGACTACCAGAAGTCTCTCAAATGACTTTCACCAGAAAGGACTGACTGCTGCCTGCTCTAATATTTAGATTCCCCCGGAAATGGAGAGTGTCCCCGCACATTTCAATTTGCATACTCAAAGCTTTCCTGAAACCCATTCTGATCCTGTAATTTTCAAGTGTTTACATGTATGCTTTTGTCTTTCTAACAGCAGTGTATTTCATCACTTTGTAAAGCACTATCAAATTCAGTGTTTGATTAATGTTGTCACAGCAAATCGATTTGCATAAGGATGTCACAGCCTTTGGTTGTTATCCTGCTATGCACCAGAAAGCTGTGCAATGCTAATGGAAGCATGGGAGGAACATGGATCCCTGTTTAAAACTCCTAAAATCAGAAAATGCATCTCCTAAACTTCAGTGCTAATAGTAGCATGGGTCTTGCATGCATTAAGGCACTAGTTTAGCTATAGTAGTAACACTTGAATTGCTAACACAGACGGAGAATTAGAAAAATAAAAAAGACAGTGCATCCTCTATGTGCTCCATACAAAAGATACCCCTGATACCCACAGCAGCAAATAAACAAACCAGTAAACCTCTCTGGCTGCTTTAGCTGAATTAAACATTTATGAACACAACTCTATAACCCATTACTGGAACACAGGCATTATTAAGCAGGTTTTTTTGCAATACCAGTTTATTACCACAGGGACTACCTTCTCGCATAGGGATATTGCACTGGTGCAGAGCAAGGTTTTCACTGGTTCAGCTGAACAGGGTGATAACACTATTTAACTTTTACTTTGTGCCAGAGCAGCAGATCTGTACTAACAACTTGTTAATTACAACGTAATTAGAAGTTATTACATTGAAGAGACCAGGACTGACAGCCACTGAAATCTAACTTATTTTCTATCCTTTATGCTTTTTACATGTTTCTGGAGCTCAGAGTTTAAAAATGATGGGTCAGTTCCAGTTTCATTTTCCCCAGTAGCATAGGCTTCAATAACAACCACTAGACAGAAAAACTTCAATACAAGAAAACAAGAAGTCATCTTTTAGACTACAGATGCAGGTCACTATTATTATTAGTCTGCCTCACACATACAATTAACTGATTTTAGCTGATAGCACAACAGCTAAGTTTAACTGGTAGCACAGGCCTTGTCATGTTGTCTACACCACCTCAATGTTACAATGTGCCTGATACCTACGGCAGTATTTCATTTTTACAACCCTGCATGCTTATAAGCAGTAGGACAAACATTCAATGCTTGGAAGTATTATTCCTGTAACACACAATTGCTGCTTGTTTGTTTCTTCACTTTGAAAGAGTGATTCAAAGCTGAAAGAGATGCCATTATGTAATGGATAAAGACAAAATAAAACACTAGAAATGGAGAATAAGACTTTTGCCTCTATCAAGACCCTTAATCTGCTCTGAATACCATACCCTGGGGGTCACTCAGGCAACAACAACTCGTTTTCTCACCTCCTGCGGAATGAACCATGGGCAGAACAGTCACAGAGACGTTGTCAGAGCTCCGCTGACCTGCAGTGTCTGTCACAGTTAGCTGGAAAATATACCCGCCTTCCTGAACGTGAGACAGTTTCAGTGTTCCTGGTTGTGGTACCTGATTAAAGACAGAGAGTGAAAAAAACCCCATACTGGTATAAACAATCCATCCATAAACTTCTAGGAATAGGGAGCTCGTTTCATGTAGATTAAATAATTCTCTTAAGTCTAGTCAGCCCAGTCAAGCATGTATGTCAACATGTAACATTTGATCTCTTTTTTTTTTTTTTTGCACCCATTTGTAAAAATAAACACAATATTTAGGTACTGTTTTTCATGGTACACTCAGTTACCTGGAGCTGTGGATCTTAGCACTGGAAAATAAATGGACACGTACATTTAACTCAGTTTTTCAGTAATTAGAAATGTAAGTTTAGAGGGTAAGCAGTAAAACTTTAACCTTTTGCTCTCTATTGAGTTAGTCTGTAGACAATATACATGGATCCACAGAAGTGACTTCTGCTACATATCGATTTATGATAAAGTGAGTGGCAGCATGGCTTTATCAACAAGACTGCCCACCTCTGACCAGTATGACATTTGATACAGTCACAACTTTTGCAAATTGCTGGACTGAATTTTTCCATGTCCTATGCTGAATTTCCATGGCTTGCTCTGAACCAGATATAAGTTCATCTAAAGTGAGTGATCTAATCATTTGCTTTCAGAAAGTCATGGGATAAAAAAAAATTTAAAAGTGTAATAGATCATTAAGAAATTAATAAAATAACTTATTCTATGGTAATTTAAAGCAGGTACCAAACTAGCATTATTAGTATAATAGTAATTTAGAAGTACTTCTAAATAAAATGAGTGTGGTATTTGTAAATGTTGAACTTTTTTTAACCTCATAACCATTACCAGTCACAAATAATTTCATCTGTCTCAGAATTCACTAACACATACTTCAGTAACTACAAAAAAGCACATCAGGTTTACTGGACATGTAGTGCACTTTTACAAATTAAGCACACAGGGCTATTTTTATAAGTAATTGAAAGGCATATTAAAATCCTCTGTGATTATCTTTAATATTAAACCAAAGATTCAATAAAGATCTTTGCTTATTTAAAGTTGCTTTTCATGAAAGAAAACAGGAGTTTTTGATTAATATGATCATAGCATCCTAGACCTACCTTTATAGCAGAATGTATTGATAAATGCATTTTTCTCTCTGAGTAACAGAATTTGCTAACTGAAATTTCTTTCCTTTTCTATTTGCATGAATGCACTTGCTTATCTGATCATTCTGTTGATTACATTCTGATAGAGTGTATGATCCATTAGAATTTTATTCTTTAGTGTATTACAGAAATTAATATGCTCTAAAAAATATGTGCTGCTGTTCACTGTGACTACTGGGAGAGCAAACATGGTATTTAAAACTCATGAGCCCTGGAGTCCAAGTTTCTTCTCAGTGCAGAGCTAGAGAAATGCCACTGACTTCCAAATATGCCACCACTGCTCCCAGTGACCTCTGTGCTTTCCTTATTATCTTCATCCTGCCCCGAAGAATGCTTGCCTGAACTTGCTTTCTTAGAAACTTTGGCTTAAAATAGATAGTAAATTTCCAGATAATCAGCATTTTAAAAAACCCCAACCCATTATTGTCCCTAAGTGTCGAGGAGCTGCACAGCTACAGAGTGTGGGTCCCAATCTGAGAAGCAAATTATCTAAAAAGCAATAATCAGTCACAATAGAAAAAAAATAATTACGCTGGCTTCCTTCTACAATATGATAAGATCTCTCTATAGCAGTCCTTTCACCTCCTTTGTCTTCTATTTATTCTTCAGTCCATAAGAGCAATGCAACAGCTGCCTTTTATCTTATTTAAACACATTCCCATTCTCCCTTGTAGCTGTGGATTCATGCATTATTCTCAAAGAATAAATGACATGAAATTCAGTAACTTCACGGCAGTAACTAAAGCACAAAAGACATCAACTGAAGAATGTATGAAAAAAATCACAATTATTAATTCAACTCTAAAAATTAAATTATCATGACTGATCATCAGGGTACATATCTGTAGGAGAAATCCCTGCTTATTTGAACACAATGAAAAAGTATTTATTTAAGCATGAAAGTGTGTCAAATTCATTTTCCGTTAACAGATACAAAGAAACCACCAAGACTAATGTGATTTTCACAAGTTTGAATGGATATGAGGCTTGTCTGTATTTTCAGAGTGACTCTGAGTAATAGTAAAACATATAAATTTTAAATCTTTTTTTTAAATTTGCATTTTTTTCTTACTCTAGATATATTACTACATCACTAAGTGCTTAATTGCTCTTGAAAGAAAATAATACTGCAAGGTGTTATATTAACAAGTCTTGCTAATAAAATGTTCATTTCATCTAGATGATATCTAGCAACTATTCTTAAAGCTTCATTTTGGTCCACGCTCTCTCACCTTTACATATCCTTCCCGCTCAAGATGGAGTTCCCAGTGTGCCCTGGATACTGTGGGCTGTGAACAGACTATGAGTAGACTCTTTGGGTTTGAGACATTTTTCCTTTCTTTTCTGCTGATCCTAGAGCATTCACAAAGAAGGCTAAGATGAAAGATCCCTCTCTCGATGGCTAATTTTAAGCTGAAACCAAAGCGATGGATGAAATATCTCAAAAGGTCTATATCACACATTTCTTTGCAGTTTCTCCAGAAGCATCGACAGTAGGCTGTTGGTGAAAATACCTAATAAGGTAATAATTTTTAGTAACTGAATTACTGATGAGTCTCTAACCTGGATCACAGAAGCTGAAAACCAAGTGCAAGTGAGCACAAACAATGGCAAAAGGAAGCAGAGCTGAAATGCAGTAAAGCATTAGCATCTATTTGTTTGCTGCTGGCTGTCTCATGCCATCCAGGATAGAGATTAACTGTATAAACCACTAGAAATAATCACTGGAACAAACTCCCCAGGGAGTCCTCCTTCACTGGAGGTCTTCAAGATGTGATTCAACAGATAATTTCATCTAGGCTCCTTGTCCCACAAAAGGTTGGCCCAGATGATCTTTTGAGGTCTCTTCCAACCTGGGCTGCTCTACATTTCTGTGAAATAAATGTTCAAATTGTACAGACATCCTAATTTTGGTGCCTGGTAGACAGATCCATTTGAATACATTTAATATTTTTAGCTCTACATTTAAAACTGTATAAACACAACAATCTGGAATTAACTGTCCATGTTGTGAGATTGCACATGTACCTGCATTTCAACCGATGAGTCACCCTGCAGCAGTGTCCACTCATACTGCACAATTCCATGGTCATCTGAACTTTCTCGGCCATCCAAAAGCACCCAGTCAACAGGTGACTGTAGCACAATATCTTGTCCTGCCTTGCACTGTGGAGGCTCATCATATTCTTCTTCTTCAACAAAAAAGGAGAAGACCAGTTACTATCAGGGGAAGCTGAGTTATTTATATACAACACATTTTTTTTCTTGGTTAAGGTATTGTTTCACTGCTGTGCAACTTTCTGAAAGATGGACATGTTCATTAGTGCACCAAAGTAATATCTACTTCAATTTTAGTTAGTTGTTCTATATTGAATGATGTCTTCGGGAATTAACTGCTACATTAGAAACACATGGCATAGAAAACCTCTCAGGCACCTGTGTGTTTCAGTAATACAACAAACAAGATTTTTAGCATCAGTGTAGTTTTTAAATCTGAACTAATGAAAATGGGTTTAAATATGAATTACATAAACAGTTACAGCACACTTTTTATAGCACTCTGCATAATTCAATAGGCTTTTAGTCTCTTTATAATATATCATTACAGGAGTGAAAGACTTATTTAGCATAAGGTGGCACCCTGGTGAAGCAGAATCAGAAACAACCACCAATTTTAAGTGCCTCATTTAAGATATTCAAAGGTTGATTTTCAGACTATTTAGGATTTGTAGCATTTTGCTACATTCAAAGTACAATCGTTATTGATTAAAATTATGAGTACTAAGTATTTTTGCCAATCAAACCACAAATTTTTCAGGTTAGACTAACAAAAGCCATGAGCTGTTAAGAGACAGAGCCTGTGAGAAGTAAAGCCATTTGTTCTGCAATCTGCAGACAGTGCAGAGAAGACAGAGGGATAAAATCTAGATCAACAAGTCAGTATTTGACAACTTTAGCCAGAAGATTGTATTTTTCTGCAGTTCCCCACTCAAGTTTCATTCTTTCTGGCACTCTGGAGTGCCAGGGCGTTTTCTGCTCTTCAACCCCTGTAAAGGATATTGATATTATGCTCAGAAAAGCATCTACTGAACATAAGGTTGTAACTTCACTCTGTGTTAGCTGCACAAGGAAAGGCATTTCCCTGTCATTGTAGGGGATCTTACTTGGATATGCTCTTCAACAGTATCAAGAACTTGCTCGAAGGCACAGAGCTCATCAGAGCAGTTGGACAACTGTTTATCTCTGACTGAACAGCAAACTTCTTATTTCTTGTTTTTGTCAGCAGTAGGTAAGAGATAGAAAAATACAAGGCAAATGTTGTAAGTTAGGAAAGCATACAAATAACTGAAAACAGGGTCTGATAATAGAAAGTAAGGAACCAGTTCTCACTCATCCAGCTGGCACAGGAAGGTTTGCCTAATTTGTACATGCTCAGTTCTCAAAACCAACTTTGTTTAAAAAAAGCAACATCTAGGTGCAAAAAAACCCCTAATTGTTAATAACCACCACCATTATAGTGCCAGGGCAACTTTTATTTGGTATATATGAGTTATGTAACATCTTTCCACAATTATTAACTTTACCAATAACTGTCAAAAAGAGAACAACCTGGGTCTGAAACAGCAGAGCCCATTCTTCCGCTTCTACCTTGGAAAGGGGTTTCATGTCACATGCCTGTTTAAATGACTAGATCAACGTCCTGCAGGGGCAGAGACAAACCCCACTTCCCCTGGGCCCTAAGCAATAAGGATACTGTCTTCCTGGACTAACTTTATACTCCAACAGCATGAGTTGCAATGGAAGGACCACTGCATGTTGAGGCAGGTCACAGAAATTCATGCCAGCTCTTTGCTAAAGATGAGTGAGGGACCACTCTGGTCCCAAAGGATGGAAGCACCACCTTTTGCTTGTAAGGCACCAGATTATCTTCAGAAAAGTAAATCCACAGCAAAACCGCTCAAGTTTGTTCTAGTAAAGGAAAAATTGGCCTGATAGAGACATATGGCATGGGAGGAGATATTCTATTGAGCTGAAGACTCTTTTTCCACAGCAAAGTTTTAAGTAATGGAATACATAATTCTTAGTTAGTGAAACACCTTCAGATCTGAGGAATACATACTTCTAAGAAATCAGCATAAAAAAACAAGGAGGGATTCTCAGGAGCCACTTAAAACACCACTCATGGGAGTAAAGGACTATCAGCCACAGGTTAGCAGAAAAATAAAACTCAGAAAGCATCTCTAAACTTCTGTTTTTAACATGCAATTAGGTTGAATGTAAATAAGCAGTACAGAACTGGTATCTCAGGTCAACACTGAGATGATGGAGCTGGCTACTTTCTAGAAAAAGGGGTGCAACTTTATAATGCTTTTTATTTTGAGAGGGTAACACGATAGGTTTAACTTATTCTGCTTCCTCCATCCTTTATACAGACTTATCCTGCCAATAATTAAGCTGCCTTCTGAATGAAGACTTTGTTACAAAAGTTTATTTCGCTGACAACTCCTGAATGTGTTTGATATTAGTTTACCTTAATGCTGAATCTTTTCATTGCTCATCACTAATGAGCGGCACAGAAGCAAAGTCAGACATTTCCAGTGAGACACTCGAGTCCTCTTTATGTCTACATCAAAAATTTAAGAATTTGCCTAGCAAAGGTGAAAACAATTACCTCTCATTTCTGTATAGGCATACGGGGGTTCACTGTTAGCACAGCACAAACTGCCTGGGAGTGCAACATAAATCCACAGCCAAACCAGCACAAACTGGATGTATAGTGAAGAACTTGGACTTACACTGAAATGTAAGTCTCTCTAAACTGTCCTGGAATTGCACAGACACACTTGATCTGAGAAATATGTATCTGCCATTAATTGCTCACAGAATTAAATAGCAATTGGGTTTGGTTTAATGAGGATCCTTAACATAAATGAAACCCCACACTGTATCGTAATGCTCAAAAATATTTTGGAATTATGAGGGCACCACATCTATGGAAAAATGTTGTTTTGGTATTCTCAGAAAGAAAATAAAAAAAGACTAAACACCAAATACTCTGAAAAAAAAAAGGAACAGCTAAAACATGATCCTCTCATAGAAGAAAATCTTGAAATGAGAAGTTCTTTCTTAAATTTTCTAAATTCAGTTATGGGGTGACAGAAGGGAAAAGAGATGTGCCTTTGTTGTCCTGTTGTCTAGATTATTTTTTCAATGTAATTTAATTCAGTGGTAAAGAACATCAGAGCAAAATAATTCAATCTTAATTTTATCTCTTCTGGTCCATGTCACAGCTGACAGACATTTGAATAAAAGTTCATTCTCCTTTGTGGCTTTGCTTCAGCTCCAGTGTAATTGCATTAAGAAATCATAATCCCCTGTTTCTGATACCACCATCACCCACAAGGCAGACTTTTAAATAAACCCAAAAGAACGCAGAGCAATTTGCAGATTGGGAATTGAAACTGCCTTGCAAGCCCAGTGCCGATAGACACAAATCTGACAAAAAGGCAAAGCTTTTAAGAATTCCAGAATTCAAGAACTCAAGGAACTCAAGAAATTCAAGATTTCTAATAGGTAGAGTATTAGTTGTACAATAGTATTAGCTCCAGGTTATAAAAGAATTAAGGCAGTTCAAAATGAAGCCTAATTCAAGGCTTCAATGTAAAATCTAGTCTTAACCCTTCCATCTTGCAAGTGCATATGGGCTTATGAAACACAATTACCCTGAAGTTGCTACATAAATAATGCTCTGTAACTAATACTTTCCCCGTTGAAAATGTCAAAATCATACCTTGGGTTTTTCTGGTACCTTAAGCTTGCTTCATCTCTGGTGACATAAGATTCTTGCTATAGTTCTCTAATTATCCTGCTCACACACTTTGCAAAAAAATATTTAGGCATCATAACGCCTCTACAAATTCAGCCCCTGCTCTCTCATATTTCCAGGGGATTCCCACTGACATTCTCAAGAAATAGGCAGGACTGGATGGACCCCTGCCAAGGGAGCAGTAACAGCAGGCACATCTGGGCACAGTTTTCATCCACACCAATATCAGGTCTTCCTGTTGCATGCAGTGACTAATTTACTTCAGTTGAAATCTATTGCTGAAGGAGATGCAAATGATATTTAGGAAGGTATTGTCAACAGAGGTAATGAAATTAAGTCAAAATTATTTAAGATGTAACTGTTTAACAACAGGAGGTGGGGGAGGGAAAGTAAATTCTTTGGATCAGGTGCTAGGAAACAGACTCCAAATCTAGAAATCCAGACTTGTTTTCATCTACAGCTGCTTGCTCTGGAATATGTTGTTTTTAAATATGCTTCAGGGTTGAACAAACCGCTGCTTTGGATGTGGCCCAGGTTCCAGAGGTGCTTATAGAGAATGTCCATGCTACCTCTGAACTACTGGTGAGGTATCCTTGTCTTCTTCAGTCTAGCTCTCAAGTTCTTAAGCAGGAAAAATCCTGAATTAAGTGAATGAGAAACCAGCTTAGGCAATAACATTTGGACAGCACCCTCAAGAAGAAAGGCATTTGCTTGCCCTCAGGCTACTGCACCAGGTTCTGGCATAGCTGGGATCAGCATCCCAGTCATGCTTTCCAAGGTGCCCAGCACCTGCAGTTCCCAGGGAGCTGGGACCTTTCTGGTCCCCCAGGGGTGTATGGCCCATGAACAAGCTCACCCCACTGGCTGGCTCCCAGCCACAGGCCAGCTGGCACAGTGGACCCCAAGGGTTCTGCAGAGACAGACGGATGAGGGGTGGGTTTCTCCAAGCCTGAATACCCCCAAAGCCCGAACACCCTCCCAGAATGGGTAAGGTTGGAAGGGACCACAGTGGGTCACCTGGTCTAACCTCCCTGCTCTAGCAGCATCACATGGAACAGGATTGTGTCCAGATCGTTCTTGAGTATCTCCAGTGAGGGAGACTGGACAGAGTCTCTGGGCAACCTGTTCCAGTGCACGGTCACCTGCACATCAAAGTTGTTCTTCCTCATATTCAGGCGGAACTTTCTGTGCGCCCGTTTCTGCCCGTTGACTCTTGTCCTGTTGCTCGGCACCACCTAGAAAAGCCTGACTCCATCCTCTTGGCATACCTCCTTTAGATACTTATACACGTGGATAAGGTCACCTCGGGCGCGGCCGGGCCGCCTCTCCCGGCTCGGGGAGTCCCGCCGAAAGGCGCTCCTCGCTCCCTCCTCCCGCCGGCGACGCCTCTCGTCCCCGGAGCGCCTTCCCGGCACCGGGGCAGCCGCACGGACGGCGCCCGCTCCCCCCGCCGGCCCCGCCACCCCCGTGCCGAAGGCCGCCATGTCCCTCCCGCCGCGGGGCCGCCGCTCCCGCCCGCGCTGGTCGCTTACCCGGCGGCGCTGGGGCGCTGCCGGCCGTCCGGCGGCTGTAGGAGCTGTACCCGCGGTGCGGGGCGAAGCGGCACACGGGGCGGCCGCGGTGCGTGCAGTTGAAGAGGTAGCAGCCCGGCTCGGCCGCCGTGCCCCGAGGGCGGGCGGGCCCCTGCACCACGGCCAGCGTGCAGCGCGGCTCGGCGCAGCAGGCGTCCAGGCACTGCCGCCAGCCCGACACGGCGCCCGGCGCCCGCAAGAAGGTGGCGCCGGCCGCGATGGAGTCCTTGGTGCGGATGATGGAGTCGGGCCTGGCGGAGAAGCTGCCGCTGCCGCCGCACCGCTCCCCGCCGCCCCCGCCGCCGCTCGCCGTCGCCGGCGGCCCCGGCTCCTCCTGCTGCAGCTGCCGGCGGAACTCCTCCAGCAGCGTCTCCACGCCCGAGATCTGCGAGCGCAGGTCGGCCAGCGGCGCCGCGCAGCGCCCGCCCGGCAGCACGGCCCGGCCGCCCAGCGCCGCCAGCAGCACCAGCACCAGCGCCGCCATGGCCCCAGGCGGCGGCGGCGGCGCGGCTCCCCCCGCCGGCTCCCCCGAGCGAGCGGGCGCGGGAGGCGCCGGCCCCGCCCGGCTGCACCAGGCGGCGCGGCCGCGCTCAGCACCCGCCGCCCGAACAGCTCCGGCGGGCCCCGCCCCGGCCCCGCCCCCGAGGGGGACTCTCCGTCAGGGGCTGGAGCCATAGGACGAGGAGTGATGGGTTCGAACTCAGAGAAGGGAGATTTAGGTTGGATACACGGAAGAAATATTTTACTGCGAGGGTGGTTAGATGCTGGAACAGGATGCCCAAAGAAGTTGTGGGTGCCTCGTCCCTGGTACTGTTCAAGACCAGGCTGGATAAGGCCTTGAGCAGCCTGGTCTAGTTGAAGGTACCCCTGCCCATGGCAGCAGGGTTGGGACTAGGTGATCTTTAAGGTCCCTTCCAGCCTTTAGCCTTCTATGACTCTGTGACTCCACTAGGGGAGGTGACACCTGCAAATAATCGGGGCTGGTGATCACTGAAACTGCTGGTGATTCTGTGACCCTGAGGAAGGAAATAAACAAACAAACCAACCAGAAATCGTGTGGAGGGCTCCATCCCAGGTGTAGCATTTCTGCTCACAAATTAAGGGGGGGAAAAAAAGCCCGGTAGTCAAAAACGTAACACATAAAGATGTGACCTCTTCAGTTTTAGCAAAAAATCCCACATGGGATCTTAACCACCCAAGACATTGGTGAAGAGCTCCCCGTGCACGTTTTTGAAATGTTTGCTAAATGACTTTCAGAGAAGTTCTTCTAATTAAATGAATCAATTTTATATCTGTCACAACTTCTGCTTTATCATGAAATTAAGGCTGATTCTGCGACACAAATTAATAAGTGTGTTATCCCTCAAAATCAGCAATCCTCCAAAACAGCCGCTTTGTTATTTTTCATCAGATATATGAAGCCTCAAAGCACTGGAATGGCACACTGAGACCTGTCTACTAGCACCGAGCTAGTAAAAGCTAAGCTTGACAGTAAATGTATAGAGCTGGTGATGGGCCTTGTGCTGCGTACAAGGGGATGTCATAAGGGGCAGAGAGGTAGCTCTGTCTTTCCATATTAGCTTCATTCTTGCAAGCACCTTTAGACACAGACTCTTACATTTATTGAATTACTGGAAAAGTCTTATTTCAGGCCATGTTCCCAGCATAACTCAGAATTGCCTCCAAAGCAAATACACTTTATTATTCTGCCATTGTGGACCCTTGGGTGTTGCCCAAAAAATTCACATGCAGCTTTATAGTTTGGGTTATGATTTCTCCTCTGCCTCTCCCAAATCATGGGGCTGTAGTCATTGAAGCAGGTTGGCCTGCCATCAGTACAGCTGTTGAAGACTGATTTTTTCCTGGCTGTGTGCTCTGTGGGTTTTCTAAATTTCTAGAAATTATATTTTTGAGACTTTCAATTTCTGACCAATTTTAGTTGAAAATGATCAATACATTTAAAGGTTATGGGAAAATGAACCAGCTAGACAATAAAATGGTATAATCCTTGTTTGCTTTGAAAATCAGGCTAAAATGACATAATTTAATTTCTTAGGGAAATTTTCAAGAGGTGATCAATTTATTCATATGGAGATGCTGACTGTAAGGTACTGATTTGCTAGAAGTGACACTGGTTTGCTGCTGCTCTGCTGTCATACCCTCTGATACTATTTTGCTTCTAAAATGTAAATGAAATTAAAGCTCACTCCACCATTGTGAAGGCTGAAGTTGGCAGAGGGAAAAAATGCACCAGGTCATGACTTCTCAGAGTCACCAAAGATTTGAAATTACTTTCTTTGAGCAGAAGCTCCCAGTTCTGGATCAGCACGCAGCCAGTGTTCCTTAGTGGGGGCCCCTTTACAGGGCATAGGGGGTCACTCATCCCACAACCCTTGTTGTATCCAATTCTACCGGAAGAGTGGTCCCTGATTGTCAGTGGTGGTGACACTGAAGCAGCAGGTTCTTGCAGAAAACACTGAGAGAAATGTTCACTTTCTATTGCTTTATAATGAGAAAGCTGTGGTTGGAAGGTGTCTCCAAGGAGAGTAGATTCTTCTTCAAGCAGGTGAGCATTTAAGAGGTAAAGAAGGGTATGTCCAACAGGTCACTGTCCTGTTGGCTTGCTTCAGTGTCAGTTTTAACAGTTTGATGGTTAGTAGATGTCAAAATGTTTTCCTGGGTTGGGATAAGGATGACATTCTTACATTTGTGTTTGGAAGTGTTGATGCCACCTTCAGACTAGTTTCTTGAGCAAGAGTGTCTAAGTGCAGCAGATTTTTTTGTATTGATGCTGCAGAAGAATTTGTTTTCTTGCCTAATTTTCTTGGCTTAGAATACGCATATCATTACTTTGGCTTTGTGAGAAAGATGGCATTTGTAGTTGTACTGAGCTTCTTTCAGAAGGTGGCAGCAGTTTATTACTTATATAAAACAGATTGCTGCTAGACGTTAATGTCTGCCTGAGGGTAAATAACTACTTATACTTAATTTCACATTTCTTTACTGCTTCATTGTTGTGAGTGCCTTAGATTTCCTTTGGTTTGTGGAGGTACAAATATGAATTAATATTTAGGTTATAGTAAAATATAAGATATTTTGTTCCTACCTCTCATGAAAATGAAGTTTTGGGATGGTTGATTTTCAAGCAGAAGGCATTAGAAATTCCTAAAGGTATTTGTCAGGTTTTAGTTCTTTTTCCCTTTTCAAAGGATACATGCATGTACCACAGTTTACTACCCAAAATGTCCATCAGACATGGGACAGCTAAAGAGACTGCTATCTTTCTTTTCCAAAAGTGGTGATTGGGCTACACATATACTCTTTATATCCAAACAATACCTGGCAGAGTAATACAGGGATTCAGAATTCATTAATATTCATGTTTCCAACCATCTGTTGATTAGTTTCAATCTTTATTCATATTCAAAATTCCTAAATTGCTGAAACTATGAGAGTGAGATCTGAGTGCATCTGCTTTTTTCTTCTGTTGGTTATATTTTTTCCAAAGCAAGAGAATAATAAGAATTAAAAAAGCAGGGGAAAGAAATGGAGGAGGATGAAAAAAAACTGAGAATGTAGAAAGAGAGCAAGAAGAAAAGGCAAAGTTACATCCAGACTTCCTCATCTGAACTGCTTTCCTATGGAGTTGTGCTTTCTTTTTTGTGGAGAACATGTGCTCAGAAAAAGAAATATGTCTTCCTTTTCATTTGAAGTCTTACAGATGCTCTGCAAACAGTAAACACATAATGCAAATGTTATCTGCAGAAAACGTGTTGTCGGCATGATGCTATCATTAAACACATTTTCTCTGCTCCAGTTTGCTTGTGAGAATTTGTTGAGTAAACACCCATGATAGATACAAATCAGCTCAGATGCTGGAGTGGACTGATGATTGACAGCTGAGTTTGAGCAATTTGCCCATGAATGAATTGAAGTGATAACCTTTTCTTTGCAGCTTGAAGATTCAGGTTTCTGACCCTGAGAGTGAGAGACGAGGTGTTCTGCACAAATTACAGAGGGTAGGGTGTTAAATGTTAGGAGTGGGAGCAGAGGAATTACAGGTATATCACTCAGTTTTTGTGTAGTGTTATTTTTTAATATTTCCCATCCTTCCCAAGCATAATTGTGTAATGCTTTGGTACTGGTGTTATGAAAATAGCAGGCAGAATAGTTTTTCAAATTACTAAATAAAAAATGTAATTGTGAAGGTGCTTCATATTGTATTGATTATATGAACATCCCATGATGATGCAAATTAAAAAGGTATGACTGATTACAGCTTGAGCTGATATTAGTCCAAGTAGGTAAACAGTTTTCCTTGCCCTCTTTAAGAAAAGAAAAATAGCTAAACCGTATCTTGGCAGTGTGTGTGTGTGTAATTGTGCTTGCCTTTCTACTGCTATATTTAATATCAGTGTACAGAAAGTGAGAGCTCTGCTGGTTGATAAAGTGGAATGTTATTAACAACCTCCCCTCCTTTCTGTATGCTTACTGTAATTGTGCCTAACACAAAGCAAGTATTTTACGACAAAACAGGGAAGGAGACAGAGAATGAAGAAAGGCACAGGACTGTTTTTTAGAGATCCTTTCCCACTAGCAGCAGTGGTAAGGATCGAGCTGAGACATCAGGTGATTACTTTAACGTTACGTTCATACGTGCTGTGATTGCTTTTCTGCCTGGATACTGCATAATTGACTGCACAGCATTAGCCAGGCACCACGTGGTACCAACAGAGACACTCTGACAGTAAAAGCACGAAGGCTCTGCTACTGAAACAATTTTTTTTTTTTAAATTAAAAAGCAACCTTCTTTTAAAGAGCAAGGGTGGGTAGGGGTGAGAAGGGGGGAGCCTTTTCTGTAAAATGAAGTTATTAATTGTGCTTATTACCTGGTGTAAGGTGAAATTCACTGTGAGAAGAGAGGTCACATAATGATCATGATCCTTGCTGCTGAAGTATAGTCATTACGACAGTGAACTGACTGCTTAATCAAAATCAAAATCAAGCAGGGTAAAAAGAGAGGTAGGGTAAAGCTAAGCAAATAAATCCTAATATTACTGGCAGAATAGTACCATTCTTATCACATATCTTAGCTGGATCTGTCAGCATACAGAAAAACACAACATTTCTTTTCAACTGAAATCTACCAAATACTCCTTCAGCATTCTTCTGATCAGTGCAATAGCATTGGAAACTGCTGCTTGAGGCATGAAGGCTGTCTGAGAGGTGAAGGACACTTATTTTTATTAAAATACTTCTCTGTGAAAGGGTTAGTTAGGGTTAGAGCTTCAGATCTTTAGCTAGAATTTCAGCCAGTTCTGTAGAAATAGGTTACCGCTGATTTACAAACAGTAAATCTAACAGCCAGAGCCCAGGTGAAGTCAGGAGCAGAAAAAGTCATTTGCCTCCTAAACAGCACCATTAAGAGGAGAATGGTTGAGAGAATAAAGGTGAGTCAATACTATGCATTTTTTTACAGTCATCATATTATAACCTTTGAAAACACTATCTCTTCCTATATTTGTACTGGAGCAGAACAACTTGCGCTCCAAGGTGTTAGCTAAGCAAAGATTTGTATAATTTGAGTCCACTAGTCATTGAAAAAATTTCCTACTGCATATTGAAAATGTGGAAAAATATTTCATGTACTGGCTGAATGTACATAATTGACAGTCTAAATCCTTTTTGCTTGGGGTCGGGTTTTTTTTTTGAAATACATGAAGCTTTGATATGCATAAAACTACAAAGGATCACTTCCCAGAAGGAAAATATCTAGCTGAAAAAAGTAGTCATTGCTATTTCAGCCATGTACTCTTCTGCAGCATGGTATGTTGATAAAAATCAGTTCGGTAATATGCTCATGAATAGTGAGTCAATGGAAGCTGGTGGCAGCCTTGATGTTGGTCAATAATGTCAAGATTTTGAAACATGTTACAAAATAATAGTGGGTTCTGTAGATGCCACTGAATTTGCAAATATACTGGATGTGACCACCAACATTCTTTTGTCTGTTAGTAACCCCTGGTGATTTTCATAAGAGCAAGAAAGAGCAAAACCAAGCCAAATGGTTGGTCACTGGGAGCAGTTTTATATGGAGTTCTTCATTTATACACTCTGGATTTAGTATGCTCCTCTTAATTGAACAGTTTTGAACTTCTTAGCACTTCTTTCTTTTTGGCAGTTACCAAACTCTTCAGGGCTTTGGGAATGTTTGCAAGGGCAGCAGATCCTTTGCATCCTTACTGATTCTACAAGAAAACAGAAATATAATGATAATGATGTTTAACTTACTGGCAACAGTAAAAAGCATGAGCTGACTGGACAGCTTGATCTACAGTGGAAGATCTTTTTCACTCCATTCTATTTAAGGCTTCCTTTTAACCTCCATTGCAAAAGATGAAACTCATTGTAAACTCAAATCTACTTCCATTTTCTTTCCCGCCACTTCTCTCTTCTTTTCCTGGGGATGTTAAACAATAGAAATGAGTGTAGCAACAATTGCATATAATTTTAATCCATTGTATTACAGCTGATAGATGTCTCTGTGATTTTTCTAAAGTAATTTCTTGGATAAAACTTTGTCTCTTGATGCTGAGAATGCATTGGCTAGTTTAATGAATCAGCTAACACTGGAAAAATGGGCACTTTGGTTCAGTCAGCCACTCAAGTTTCTGCTTTTCTATTTTTCTACTGTCTTAAATGCATGCAGCCATGACTAGGTGGAAAGACAATAAAATTTATGTGAAAGAATTCTGAATCTCAGTGTTCAAAAAGTCAAAGACTGTTCTTAGGTTTTCAAGTAATTTTTAATAACAGAAGTGATAGCTTATGGCCTTGCCAAATTGGTTTGCCTAGCTAGTATTTTGTCAAATAAGTACGACCTGATGTATTTTTCTGTTGCAGGCATAAAAAAATGAACCCATGATGGCTGGAAGCACAATGGTTTTTCTTAGTCTGAAGATGTACAAAGATTGGTAGATCTGTCTTGCAGAGCAGATCACAAAACTTGTCCTCCCCGCTCTGACAAAAGTCTTTTGCTAGCTTCAATTTTCTTAGGGTCAGATTCAAAATCTACATCTCTTATTTGCAAATTGGAAATACTAATAGATATATACAAATGGAGAGCTACAATAGGAAACATAATTAATGTTAATAATACACTTTGAGGTCAGTCTTGAATAATTAAATGCTGCAATTAAAAATATTGTTGTCTGATTTTTCACTCAGTACAATCCAATTCCTCTACTGCATGTTGAGCTGACTGTGATTGCCCTATGTTGCTGTATTTGCATATCTGGGGGGAGGTTTGAAGAACTTGGTACAATCCTAGCAGTTCCTTTGGATTTCAGTTGCATTGTACCTACAGAGAAATCTCTCCAGGTGAAATCAGTGGTGTGGTTTAATGGTGTTCCTGTTTTGCTACCAGCGGAGAAACAGGTTTTAGGTGTGTTGTAACTGCCGTGTTAATTGGAACGCTCATATGAGTTTTATCCCAAGCATTTTACTTCTATCCTCATTAAAAATGCCTTTCTGGACTTCAAAGCAGGAGTGCTGTTAAATTAACTTAGATAGATGAGAGAGTGGGATTTTCTTTAAATTGGGCTGCAAATCACAGATTTTGTAGTGAAGCTTGAGGCAAAATGACTTGAATGCAGATAATCCTCCAATGTTCTTCCCAGTATTCTCCCGTATGTGTCTCAGAGGATGCATATGTTTCCTCAAAGGTGACAAACTTGGCGAGGCAAATGCTGCACAGGGTGTCAGCATAAAAAATCCCAGTCATTTTATCTCAGTCACCTGTAATTTAAATGCCATCACAGTATACACATTGCAATGGAAGAATATCTGGATTTTGATTAGGCTCAGATACAGATTGCCCAGGGTAATTGTGCATTGAAGATCACTGGCTGCATTAACCAAAAAAGGTCCTAAATATGATATAGACTTTGTTTCAGGGAGTGTAAGTTTCAAATTTTCCCCAACACTTTGGATTGCATTATTATTTAATAAGCACCCGTGGCTTGAATACATATCTGAGCTACTGCACATTAGAATTTCCATAAGTGACTGGTAATACTATTGAAAAATACTTTTAAAATTAGCATTATTTTTTTCTTGCTTCAAATGTGGACTTGAAATATTGTAATAACATCACTTTTCTTAGTGTTTCTACAATTCTTATCTGAGCTGATCTAGAAACCATTTATTTCAGACTCTCAGAAGCAACTCCCCTGAAGCTCAGTTCTGTCAGGACATGAAGGTTTCAGCAGGTTCATGGTTTCACCAAACCAGTTTGTCCCCTCATGTGTTTATTTTAGAGAGAGAAAAAGAAAATACTTGGACTTGAACAATACTGACTTTTTGTATCTACATACATACATACATACATACATACATATATATATATATATATATTGGACTGCACCAAAAGGAGAGTGGCTAGCAGGTCAAGGGAGATGATTCTCTCCCTTGACACTGCTCCTGTGAGACACCACATGGAGTGCTGTGTCCAGCTCTGGTGATCCAAATGTAAGAAGGACATGGAACTGTTGGAGCAAGTCCAAAGGAGGGCCATGAGATTGATAAGGGGACCAGAGCAATTCCTCTATGAAGATAGGCTGAGAAAGGTGGGGCTGTTCAGTCTGGAGAAGAGAGGACTGCGTGGAGATCTCTCAGCAACCTTCCAGAATCTGAAGAGGGCCTACAACAAAGCCAGAGAGGGACTCTCCATTAGGAACTGTACTGATAGGATGAGAAGTAATGGGTTCAAACTGAAAGAGGGGAAATTTAGGTTAGACGTATAGAAGAAATTTTTTAAGGGTGGTGAAGCACTGGAATAGGTTTCCCAGAGAAGCTGGGGATGCTCCATCCCTGGCAGTTTTCAAGGCCAGGTTGGATGGGACTTTGAGCAATCTGCTCTAGTGGAAGGTGTCCCTGCCCATGGCAGGGGGATTGGAACTAGATTATCTCTAAGGTCCTTTCCAACCCAAATCATTCTATGATTCTATTTGATCAAGACAGTACATTCCTACTTAACCAGACAGTGCTTCTGCCAGTATATGGGGCAGTGAATGAATGCAGTTTATATGCATTATGCAATATACTTTTCACCTAGGTTGTTTTCTCGTTGGTAATATTGTACAGAAGTTATTTATATGTGAAATTGGGAAACTGCCACGATCCGAAGAGGGGATGGGACACGAGGAAGGGTGCAAGTAGAATCCTCTATTCACGTGTGCGCGCTGTCTTTTGTCAGCTCGGAAGGGGAAAGGGCCAGAACACAGGGCGGAGCATGAGACGGACAAGCAGGGGGACAAACCAGGATAGGGACATGGGCAAAAGGGGTAGGAGTGAGGGAACCAGGGAGCAGGCAGCAGGCAAACTCATGGCAAGCTTGGGCATGTCCAGGCTGTGCACTTTGTAGTGTAAATACAGTGACACCACATAATAACAGTAAAGTCCGTATGATAACTGTAAGGTCCATATAATAAAGTCCTGCCAATTGCTGTACGCTTTTCTCCACGCCTGGAACTGTTCCCATCCTGAATCTTGCTCCTTCACAGGAAACTGTGATTAGAAGCAGCGCAATTCACAGTAAGAGTGTATTAGATTTGTATCATGAAGCCATTTTAAAAGGCTGTCCCTGTATAGGCAAGTTATTGTGCAATGCATATGTGCTTGGCGCTTCTGGAGTTGAAAGCCTGCCCATACTTTTACATCTCCGGCAGCTACAGAAAAGCCAAAGGACTAATCCTGAGCCCATACCACCAGTGCAATAAGTTAGACCTCTGAGTAACATGTCTTTTGCTGGTAATTTGTACTCCTGACTGGAACTCATTTCATATTCAGAAGAGTTACTGAGGTTTTGCTATAGAATATTATGGAGCTACTTGACTGTTGAACATTCTCATTGTTATTGTTTGATTATAAAGCATGTATACAGTGCCATAGCTCATTTTGATGAAATTACTGTATTTATTTGTTTTTCTAATCTAAGTAAGTCTTCTAGAAGAGATCTTGCTGGATCTCCTCCAGCAGGGCCAGACTTCAACCTCTTGCTCTCTGCCAATATACAATCTACAAATGCTCAGGTTCCTAATACTTAAATAACTACTTGAATGCATACCTTTTCTTTTCCATTCTCCTTTCTTTCTATAAAAAATGAAAGTCTTCTCCAAGAGCTAAGAAATTTTTTATGTGTGGGACAAGTATTCAAATGTGTTGCTTAGTTAGATCAACCTCACAAATCACACCATTGGGTCTGTCCGGACTGGAATCTGAGGAATTTTCTCAGGTTCTGTATAAACTTCCTGCCAGATGGTATGGAAAGTTTGGATAGTGCGTGGGATTGACAGTTTATTTAAGAGGTAGATTAAAGTGATAATGGTATGTGCTATAGGGTTTTCTGGTATCTTTGAACGGCTCTCAGGAAAGTTTGTGTGCTTCATTTAATGTTGTTAAAAAAGATCTCTCCTCTCATTCCTTAGCTTTTCCATTTCTGCCAGCAACTTTTTCAATCCAGAGGAGGCAATACTGTGTTTATCCTCTTTTCTTCCAAGAAAAGGGACAGAAGAATCATGTAATTTAATGCTTATAATAATTAGTAATTTAAGCACATTATAATAATATTTTATTTATGTAATTGTTACTCAAGTCCTACTTTCAGGAGAAAATAGGTGAAATATATTAAGGTAATTTTCATACTTTGTAGAAAATTCTTCAAGCTCCTGCAGCAAAACTCTTATTCCTGGAAATACCATTTTTATAAGTGAACATTCTCCTGGAAAATAGTATTTTTTAATGAATTGCACCATTAGCCAGTTCATATTTTAGTTACAGCATGCATGACAAAGAGGGAAAGACTTTACTGGTTTTTTTTCAGTTACGGTATTAATAGGGCATTTCAGCTTTGCTTACTCACTCTCCATGAGCTGTTGTTGAAACTTCAAGTCTGAGGATCATTTCCTTGGAACTATTCCCTATTCAGTATGTCATGAGATGGAATATCATCTCAAGGTAAAGACTGTTTAAAATCTGGGATTTGACTCTGTGATGTCTAGGTCTTCCTCAGCCTCTGAATGGCAGTTGTGTTACATATTTAAAAATTGTTTGGGTATTTGTAGGCTGTTTGGTGAATACAACACACCCGTCCATAGCCTGGCATCGCCTTTGGTTAAGATACCACTTAGTCACGTGCCTATTCTTAATACCGTTTGGAATCCTGCCATATTTTGCATCATTTGTTACTTGATTACAGCAAATGTATCCTCCTATTCCTTTAAGGTGTTTCAATTATTTATTAATCTGTGTATTGCTTTAAACAGCTTAGCAATAGCCTGCATGGATACCCAGTATAATTTTCTCCTGTAACAAAGCTTCCAAATCCTCGCAATATATTGCCCAACTGCCACCCTGCTGTGCCCCAGCACATGGCCTTCCAACATTCAGGCAGCCACACTAATCTGTGCTGCCTTTCCAAACCAAGAGACACTGGGAACATGCCTACACAGTCCTTCAGCTTTAGAATTTGAGAAGTAGCATGTTGGTTTTTTGTTTATTTATCTGGGGGTGGTGTGGTGTGGTTTGCAATTATGGGCTTTAGCACTTACTAGACAATAAGCATAAAGGGAACAGCTGCTTAAACAGCTCAGGGGTTGGACTTGATCATCTCGGAGGTCTTTTCCAACCCAGTTGATTCTATGATTCCACATTCAACAGTTTTTGAACAGTGGCATGACTTTCTTTCTGAGTGAATTCCTGGGTACCTGTTACATCCTGAAAAAAATCCTCAGTGCAGTTCTTGCAGTTATTTCCCTAGGATATCCCAGTTCTAGATCAGGACACTACATAAGTGGAGCCTGATCTGTTGGAATAGTCTGATCCTGCACTTTGAGAAATAGCTTTAATTTTTACTAGGCATAAGTTTCCATTCCTTACACCTCAAGCCTGTATATTGAATAGTCATTGTGTCCTCTCTCTCTTAAACAGGACACAGCTCTTCTGAATCTTCTTCCCTACCCCAGGCAACATCACACCTCACTTCTCCCCATCAGGACACAACCATTTTACTCCCCTTTCACCTACCCTCACTTTCCCTATCTTCTACAGCACATGCCACCAAACAGGACAGAACCTTTTCACCCCTTTTCCTCTGTATTCTTCTGCAACTTGGGACCAGTTCTTCCAGCCAGATCTCCATACCTGTGTGCCTCTGCTCCCCCTTTAAGGCCCATAACTTCCTCCCAGCTAAATGTGATCTGGGTTTAATTCTGTTAAAAAAACTCCCAACTCCTTATTTGATTTATTCTGGCTACGCAATAAGAGGAGAGAGACTCTCTCTGTGTAAAGCCTTTATTATATACAGTACAGTGATAGGTAAGGGAATATATTAACTTACTCACCAAGGTCATGAAAAGGCTGTTGCCTCCTTCTCCCACTAAGGTTCTGGGGCTGTTGGTACTACTTCTTGTCTAGTTAAGTGATGTTCCTGCAGCCTTCTGAACTTTGATTACATTAAAATAATGGGATAAGAATTTAGAAATTTCATTTGATAATTTGCCATACCTTTTATTGAAACAAATCTTGTGATTCATTTGGGGAAGGACAACATGGAACTTTTATCCTGGTCTGCTCTGGAAAGACATAGATTGAGATCACAGTTTTCTGCATCCCTTCTCCTGACCTGGATGTGGATCAGGCTTGCCATAGTGTGGTGAGATGCTGTAGTGCTTTGACCCCCACAAAAATCCAGTCTCCAAGCTTCCCCCACCTCCCTCGTAATTTACCTCAACACCAAAGAGAAACTTTCAGGCAGGCACACCTCTGTAGGGGGAAGGGAAAATATGTACATTTATTCCTATACAAATAAATACTGTACAAACTAAAAGCAACTATATATATACAATATTACACACTTCTATCATCCCTCTGAGCCCCTCCCATAATTCAGTCCAGGAGAAGCCTTTAGGCTGATAGGTAAACAGTCTTTCTCTCATTGGAGTGTTCAGGGAAAAGGGTTTCCTCTGATCCACCCCTCCACCAACCTCCAGCTCTTTACTGAAGTCTTTTCTTCCTCACAAAGTCCAAGAAGATAGTTTTGAGTCCATGCTCCTTGGTTCCGTGCCAATCTCTGCTGTGTGACTCTCTCTCTCTCTCTCTCTCTCTCTCTCTGTTCTGTAGCTGCTGTAGTTTTCCATTTCAGTAGCCACGTCTAAATCCAACGTAGGCACCTCCGAACCTGCCTTGGTCCATCTCCAATTTTGCCTGTTTTTTTTTCCCCCCTGGCATTGAGCTGCTTCGTTATCAGCCCGTCCTCTTTGGCTCAGCTTCAGAATACTAAGTCTCACATCCACTCCCACTTACAGTGAGAGGGAAAAGCCCCCGCTCAGCTTTTGCTACAGGCGTTCGGTCCAGTTATGAACTGTCCCGAGCTCTGCAGTCTGGCTGGAAAGGCAGGGGGAAAAGAGGGCCTGGCCTCCTCGCAAGGAGCTTGCCCTTCTCTCTCCCTCTTACCTCCAGCTGTTGTGAGTCTCTTCCCTCACAACACACACTCATTCTTACATCCTGCCTTCAGCCCTAGCTTGGCCAGAACTGTGGGGCCCAGGGCCCCTCTTTCCTGGGGGGGAAGGGGACCCTGACACCCCTGGGCCCTCTCACACACACACTCACTCAGACACAGCAGCAGACTGACTTTGCCAACTCTGCCAACTCACTTCTGGCGGTTGTGATGTCTAATTTCACAGGAGCAAACAAGAATAGCTGTGATTGGTTCTTCAGGGGGAGTTCTCCTGGGACCCAGTCACCTCTAGGCCTCTAGGCCCCCCCCTCGGCTCCTGGGGGGGCAACTCGAACTAAGACAGATGCTCAAGAAGACTTCAGTTAAGCCTGACCATCTCCAGCTCTGTCAAGCTGAAGGAAAGGAGCTGAAGCAGCTTAGCCAGCTCTTGAGTCTTTGTGCCCCCAATTAATTTTTTCCTGACAACCCATTTGCACTACCCATCTCTGCCCCTTAGCTTGCACCTAACCATGTCTTACAAACAAGCACAGCCCCATCCCAAACTTTTATATGGAAACCTGCACATTGTCCCCCAGATGCCACCTAGCACTACTTCCACACAAAGCCTCCCTGTCCCCCAGGCAGCCAAAACACTGCTGGAGTAGGAGCTGGGACAGTCTTACAGTTGCCTCCACAGCACAGTTGTGTTGGCATGAGTTAAAACAGAGAGGCCTTTGAAGGCCTGACGTGAATGTGGCATTTACTAAGCAATCAGTTTCCCACTGGGAGAAGAGCAGATACAGGACCTGATTAGAGACACAGAGAGAAGCTGTTGTGAAGATGAGGGAAATGACTGGACTCTCTATTGGAGGGTAAAATCTTGTGGTCACCTTGCTTCCTCCTCAATTTGAGTACTGCAAAAAACCTACGTGTTTGGGACATGGTTGAACACCTTGCCATCATTACCCCAGCACGTTGTTACCTGAAGCCTGCAGGCAACCTGGAACTCTAGCTCAGGGTTGTGCAGCCTCTCCATTCTTATGAGGGTGTCCTCTTCTACATATTCAGTGATTCTGGCACATGGAGAGTGAGTGCTCCATTATGCACCATGTGGCTTTTCAGTTTAGTTTCTTCGTAGTAATATCCAAGTACAAGTCTGAAGTGATGGATCTGCTATTTGCCACTAACAGCTCAGCCTCATGGGTCTCCTGGGGAAAATTGTGCATTTGGAGTAACACTTTGTTTTAATAGGGTTTTGTTTTTCCTTTAATAGGGTCTTATTTTTTTTAATACATAAATAAAACATTCATATATTTTTATGTGTAAATCTGTATAAATGTACTTAACTTTTTTTTTTTTCAGAGAAGGCAAGGCTCAAGAAGAATGTTTTTCCTGAAAGGTGGAAGATGGTAGGATTTAAGGTGGTTCTTGGTGGATACAAGAGTTCATTCTTTAGCCTGAGGCTCTGTCCTGAAGATGATATTAACGGGTGGATTTTATCCTCACAGTTGAAATTACCACTTTATCTTAGGAATGGAGTTGTAACTGCAGTCTTTATGTCTTATGTAAATGCATGAGAAACTGTGCTATCCCTCCCACCTGCTTTTAAAGAACACCAAAAATCTCAGAATTAGTGTTAAAAAGTCCAGGCCCTTGATAACCGTAATCAGGTGGGATGCTGCCAGTGGTAAAAAAGTTATCAACTGGCTCTATTAGTAGGCTGAAATTGACTTCGAGTTGAATGAATTCCTAAAAAAAAACAACCAAAGAAATGCAGGTTTGCATTTGAGGAAAAAACTACCTGAGAGTGAGAAAACATTGCTGTAATATATTAAAAGAAGTGTTGTCTGTCTGCCCTCAGACTTCGTAATTAACCTATATGAGGCCAGAACTATGTATCATACATGAGCAGAGAACATCCAAGCTATTTGTATACTAGGCAACTTATCTACTTTACAAGCAGTCATGCAGCACCTAGTGCAGCACCTCTAAGTATAGACTTTAAAATCTTTCATTTAAACAATGATTGAGCGATCTGCAATTGCAATATACTGCTGTAAAATATCTTTACCATGCTCTGTATTACCTCCATGACTGCTCATTCCTCAGTGGACTCTGAAAGGATAATTCAAGCAAGTTTTATTTATTGTTGCTTCATACTTCTTCAGCACAATAATATGCCTTGTTACCAGGTTAGCAAGCACTCCCTGGTCTTCTGGCATTAATAATGTTCCCTATTGAGTTTCAGTCGTCTCTATCAATCTCCAGCTTTGTGATCACATTCAGAGATATTTTCATAAGTCCTGTCTGGGGCACTGCTTTCAATCCCCTTCCCACGGAAGTTATTTGTGTGCATAGGATTCTGTGATGCAAAATTTACATGTTAACACTTTTATCTTCACTGGAAATGAAGCTGCAGATCCCAGACCATGTGCACTAACCATAATGTTGAAAATGCTTATCATTATCTACAAATGGAAGTGTGAAATTACAAAGGGGGGAAAAGCCTGCCATAATAATTACAGGCAAACACTGAAGGAGATCAACACCACCTCTGTCAGTACATCTTGTATCAGTACCTGCCATCACAAACTGGGCAAATCCTGCTCTACAAACCACATGGGGAACTTTGTGTCTGGCTCTGAGGGTGCCTTTCCAGCACAGGCAGCCATCCCTCCACTGTCTGTGGTGCCAGGCAAGAATGCACAGGGCCTTCTCCATGGACAGCCACATAGCTTTCCTTCCAGGCAGCATCCAAAGGAAAAACACAGATGGGGCAAGCACAGAGGCCTGGTTTGCAAAAACCAGTCAAGGAAACAATGAGCAGAAAACTCACCATCTTTCGCTAGTGGGTACTAAATGAAAACGTAAGCCAAAGTTAGGGGTTTGGGTGTTTGTTCACATCTGCTTGGTAAATAATGCCCTAGATATGAAGGATAAAGCCAGAGGTCCCTCTGTTTTCTTCCCCTGGTTTGTGAAAGTGAGAAATTCATCACAGCATATCAAGTGGCTGAGTCACGAATCAGAAGACTTTAGCAGCAGATTACTGCAATAAAATATAAAATTAAGCACTTGTCATCTCTGAAACAGGGACTTTCCAGAATGGTTGCAAATCTTCATTATTTATGCTGCACAATTAAATATTCAGCATTTCCTGCTAAATTTAGGTTTATTGAAGTAAACAATGATGCATAAGGGCAGAACTGGACAATTCCATTTTTAGGTATTAATAATTCAGAATCATATTTGAAAACAACAGAGGCATAAGTATGATACATCATAGAGATTTTTATTATGTCCACCTACTACCTATCCACCCACACAGAGATCTGGATACCGTTTCTACTTGGAAACAATATAGCATCATCATATCTTAGGCTTGTTTCTATATACGGATATATATAGGATACATTTACAAGAATGCAGTGTTTTCTGTTCAGCTGGATGACTCATTCTTTTTTCCTGCAACCAAATCAGCCTCTTATTACTTAAAGTTAGTATTGACAAACATTCATGCTTAGGATAACAGAAACTGTGTTTATCAGATTACATGAAAATGGAGAAAACTGTACTCTGCAACGTGGAAGATACTATTCTAGGATAAAGCTCTGTCATGTAGCTCTCAATTTTAGTATTACCTTTAAATTCTGAATACTTTTTCTTATCACACTATCTGATAAAGCCCTTATGCAATACTGGCCATTACCTGTGCGCTCCCTGTCACTACCTCTGACACCAGTGCAGCCACAGCACAAAGAGCTACATGGGGGGTGTGGAAAGGGAAAGAAAAAAAGGAGACAGTTGGATGCACCTCTTAGGGGTGTGTTTTTATTGCAGTCTAGGGTTGTGGTTTTATTTAAGGACTGATACCTTTCTTGTCTTTCAGCAACTTAAAGATTGATTTAGCTCAAGTGAAGGAGGTTTCAGAGTTTTTTCTTGCCCATGGTGCCGAGCAATGCCCACAGAGACATAAGTACCATTCTTGCCCCATCAGCTTCAGGACCTCTTCACCCCAGCTGCCACTCACAGGATGCACAGGTCTGAGGAGAGAAGCATGTAAGACTGATTTCTCCTTTCTGGAGATTAGTCTAAATGCTCCTCCACAGACACTGTATAAGAGATTCAATGAGACAGTTAATAACATAAGGACTCAAATTCAACCTGGAGGAAGGAGATGAATTTGCAACATGTAAATTCCAGCAAGGGGCCAAATAAGATCGAAATAAATAATAAAATAAATAAAATAAAATCTAAGATATACCTCAAGTGAAAGAGATAAACAGCTCAGTCTTTTCAAAGAAATAATTTCAGATTTATTCAGGTGAAATGAAGATAAGAACTTGCCTGGAAGGAGCTTGCTTTATTTTATAGCTATCTGGTTATTTTTTTTGCTGCCCAGACCATCTGTTCCATTGGTGGATATGTCATCGTTCGCACACCCACTGAATGCCAAATTAATCCAAGTCACACATCTTACACCTCCCTTCTGACTTAGACCAAACTATATTTTATTCCAGCATAAAATAGGCTTCAGAGCTAAGTTTCCCTCACTCAATTCCGAGGAGAAAAGGGGGTGAGCTTTGGGGCTCACTCTGATCCTTTAAGGAAACAACCTTAAAACATCAAAACTTTCATAGTGGGTCCCACTGCAGCTCATCAGCACTGGGCAATAATGGATGCACAGCAGGAAAAGGGATGCAGAAACATGCTGCACATGCCTCTCATGCACTCTGAAGATCTGCATCTTTGAAAAACTCTGAGTTTCGATATCCAGTAACTCTCAACAGATTCCATTTTCATGAGGTTTTTAAACCCACAGAGACTTTTTGTGCTCACAGCCTCCTATGGCAATGAGTTACACAGCTGAATTGCAGTTTCAAGAGTTACCTCCTTTTGCTTTATTTGAAACTATTTCTACTGATTCCATTTGAAGTTATATTGGAAGACCATGAGCACTTATTCTCCATCTACATCCTACAAGCCACTTAAAATTGTTTAGATATTTATCATGTGCCCTCTCTGGTTTTCTGTTCTCCCAGACAGAAGATTCCTGGTCTTGTTGACCATTTCTCACATCAAAACCATTCCAGATTTTGGATAATCTTTGGTTTTTTTCCCCCACCCACTTTTTTGAGCTGGGAGGATGGGGACCAAACAGCACACTCTATTCAAATGCAGTCACACATTAAATCTGTACAGCGATCTCATGATATTTTCTGGTTTGGTCTTACTTTCTTTCCTAATATTTGATTTGTTTTTTTAAAATGCTACTGAGCACTGAGCTGACATTTTCATAGACCTCTCTATAATAACCTCAAAATTGCTTTCCACAGTAGAAACAGCTACTTTGGAGACTGTCATTGCATAAATATAGTTAGGCATTTTTCTCCCATGTGCATTACTTTATATTTATCAATATTGAATTCAGCTGCATTTTTATTTCCAAGTCATTCTGCATTATGACATACCTCTGCAGCTCTTAGCTGGCTTTAAATTTACTTCTTTGAATAACTCAGTATTACCAGCAAACCTTGTTATTTCATCTCATCCCACTTTCCAGGTCACTTAAGACTAGATCAATCAGTGTATGCCTGTGGGAACACACTGTGTATAATATGTATTAGTAATAATATGTAATACAGTCCAGTGGGACTCCACTGGCGATCTTCCTCCAATGACTTCTATCCTTTGTGTCCTGTCTTTTAACCATTTATTTCTCCATGAGAGTACATTCTTTTTATCTCATTGCAGCATAACTTCTTTACCTTTAGGTATGCTTTGTCCCACTGAAAATGCAGCTCAATGACTTTGAAAGGAACTTGAACCTTGGTTCTATCCGAAAGCAACCGAGTTGGACACTATGCAGATAGAACCAAACTGACTCTTTTTGTCAGAACTCAAAACATTTAATCTCTTCCAATGATCATGAAAGGATGCCACAGACAAACTGCTGCTGCCCAGTCATGCCCCAAGGATGTTCATACTCAAACTGAAGATGCACACTGACATCTACAGAAACAAAAAGCTCACCTGTTTGCGAAGATCTGGGTTTGCTTCACATTTGATTTGGGATTCACTAGAACATGCTGGAGCTTCCTGGAAGTAGAGGAATATAATTAGATGTGCTTTGGGGAGTGGATTTGTTGATCTGAGTTTATGCCAAGTGTGAGGGAGACTATGGCCTGCAGAGATGAGGTCACTGAAGTGTGCAGTTGGGAGACAACTGTGGGAGCTGCTGAGAGATTTGCAGACCTGGGAGGCAAACAGTAGCAATGGCCTTGGGAAGAAAGGGCAGAGGAGACAATTACTAAGTGAGACATTTCACAAGGCAGTTCTGCACTGAATGCCAGAGCATCAGTGATTTAATGTTAGAGGCAGTCAAATAACAACAAAATATATTTAAAAATATGGAACTGTGTAACTAAAGGTTAAATACATAAATGTCAGACAGGACAAGATATTGCCAAAATGACAGTTTCATCAGAGTTCAGATTTAGCATGGACTAAATCAATTTGTGGAGTGGCAGGTCTGTCTTTTCAACTCTGTTATGGATGTTGTGAAACAGCTTTCATTCACTAAAGTCTATATTTGTTTCCAATGCCTTTTTTTCCTTTTATTGACAAAAAATATTCTATATAAATTTTCATCTTTTACTTTAAAAAACGTGGAGTATTGCATGCATTCAATCCTTTGAGATCCTCAGCTGCATGGATTTCATATCCTAGTTCCCCAGGTTTATCAAAGTTGACCTTTTGGCAGGGAAGAACCTTAGGTCTTCCTCACTTTCTGTCTAACTTAAAAGTAGGTCACTCCACTCACAGTATTGATGCATTTAAAATAAAATATCACCAGAGCACGACAGGATTGAACTGCCTGAACTGGGGTATGAGTCAGAGAGGGTTAACAGTGAGTAAGGCTGGTGAAGGCTAACCCATTACTTGTAAATGTGCCAGCATCTGGCAAGAAGCTGTTGTAACCTGTAGTAGAAAGCTTTGAATAAAACTTGATGTCTGAGAGGTGGGTTGTAAAGCAGAGACAGCACAGTGCTGAGTCAAGGAGTGGTGGCATAGCTGTGAACTGGCCTCCCAAGTCATGGCAGCTCGGGGCAACTGTAGCTGAGACTGTAGCTGTAGCAGGTAGATGAGGAGACACAGCAATAGTCCCTTGGGTGTAGCTCTGAAAGGCAGAGCTGCACCCAAGACTACTGCTTCTGAACTCAGGGAATGGGTATTTTTTTTGATTCAGAGTCTGTAGGTGACAAGGGAGTTAGTCAGAAGGAAGGCCATGGGCGGAAAAGTGGGGAATTCATTTGCTGGAGCTGCAGGCAGGTGTGATGCAGTGCACCTTCTCACTGTGACACTCACCTCTCCAACAGCAGGGCTGATGAGCTGTGCAATAAGGTGGCAAAACATGTCTCAAAGAGGTGCCTGCTTTAGTACCTCTAGTGATCAAGTGTGATCCACAGTGAGCAGCTATGGCCAAGCATAGTCAGGGAGCACAGAGGGAAAGGGAGCAAAAAACCATCAATATGTCCAGATGAAAGAGAAGACTCTGAGAACAGAAATTTGAGACAAAAAAATCTGTTGCCGGGGCTCCAGGGGCACCCCTAGCCCTGATTGTCCCTGTCAGTCCCCTGGGGCTCCCCAGAGCCCAGCATGCCATGTCAGCCCCCAGGGCCATCAGCCCCTGCCCCAGCCATGCTGCAGGGCCAGCCTCCAGCTCCCTACAGTCCTGCCCAGACACGGGTCCCACCAAACCAGGCCCACCTGCAGGCCTGACACATCCTGTGCCCATCTCCTGGGAGATGCCCAGGGCTGCGGCTGCTCTGCTGCCCCTGTCTGCCTGCTCCTGGCTGGAGATGAGATGGGCTGCCAAGCCCTGCCCTGATGGACCCCCATGGAGAGCTCCTAGCCAGGAGTTTGATGAAGCAGGATTCACTTCTGGTCAAGATACTGTCTCAGCACACTCCAGCCAGGGCTGGGAGAACTATTTTGTAGCACCTGGGTGTTGCAACCATGGCAGTGCTGATTCATTGCCTATATCACATTTTTCAAGCAGAAGACAGATGAAGTTTTGTGCCTGGCAAAACAACCTCAGGTTGATTCCTGTGAGCAAAAAAGCTTATGGCTGCACCCATGTACCTCGTCTCCTTGTTGCTCCTGAGGAGGACCCTTCCTGCTCCCTGCCCCACCATGGCTTGTGAATGCCACCATCTCTAGGCTTGGGAAATTTGGTAGGTGTCTGTGGGAAGTACTGGGGGGATACACAAGGTGTCATCTCACTCTGCAAGATCTGTGGGGATAAGCAGCCATCCCTGATAATCCATATAGTGTTCAGACAAAGCCCCAGAGCTCTCCTAGCACTTGTGGAGCTGGGATAACAGTGCTGCAGCCTGAAGAGCTGACTGCAAGACACTGGAGTACAGTCAGTCACCGGATGATACTTCAAGAGCAGTTCTACAGCTGGCTGTCTCCAATCCAAACATTAGACCGAACAGACTTTTTTGTCTGTAAAAAGACAGGTGTTCAGGTGTCTAAGCCTTTCATATAAGGCTGAATAAAACCTGTTGAACAAAAATACTTCCAATTACCTCATACTTAAATTATTTGTGTCCCTGTGGTTAATTAACAAGCTGCATGAGACAGCAGGCAGAGAATTTTCTTGGGGTAGGCTTTTTGTCAGACCTTTCTAAGCAAAATGCAATATGAAATAATGCAAAAGGGCCCTGAGTATTTTTGTCATCTTTGTTTCCGCTCAGGTGTCACCACTGTTCTTTGCTGGCTGAAAGGATTTGAGAAACAGATTGACACAGTGGAAATTCAGTCAAGCCAGATGCACATGCCTGCAAGAGAGGTGACGAATCCTGTGTTACAAGGATAAATGAGGTCAGGATTCACAAAAGAAAATCAGGTACCACTGAGCCATGGACATGCTTGTCCTGTTGTACTCTCCTTTAGCATGGAGATGGTCATGTGGTTTGCTCTAGCCTGGACCAACTACCACTGCACATTTCTGGCAGCACAGGGAGCAGGGAAAACCTGTATGTTATATTTTGCAGTGGGAACTTATTCTTGGAAACCTGTTTGCATCTTCTCGTTTTCTCAATTTCATTAAATTTGGGTGCCACTTAAGAGTTAATAATCTCTATAACTTCATGGAGAAGCTAGACACTTTTAGCTGAAGAGCACCCTCACTTCCTATAGAACAAAGCAGCATGGATAGTGAGTATTTCTCCAACATGATTTCTGTGACTTGAGCGAGGAGTTTACAGACATACTGGAGAACAATGTGCAAAAAGGGATCAAGGCTGTCTTATGATCAGTGCCGTAACATAAGCACCAGGCAGTCACTTCAGGCAGTGGTGCAGGCATTGGGTTGGTATCTCCTTGAGGAAGATGTTTTTCTGTATCAGGGATTCCTTGAGGGAATCCTTGCACAGAGAACTCTAAGCCAGGGGTCTTCAAAGTTTTATTAAAGAAAGGCCTTCAATGGCCAGAGTGTCTGGCAGCTGATCTTATAGAAGAGTGTGCAGTATTTATGTTCAATAGATGTTATTGAAAATGGACTTTGGGAAAGTTAGCATGTAAAATCCCCCAGGCATATATGGTCCTAAGGGTTAATAAAATCTCTTTTTTTTTCTATTGATGTTTATGTTCTTCAAAATGGCTAACTGTGGTTTTCATCCTAAGTGGTGCTAGACCACTAAAAGCAAGCAGTGCTTTTGTGAGTCTTATATTGTCAAAACTCTTGTGCTTTTGGACAGATCAAAAATGGAAAGAGAATTGCAAATGTTTTTTTTATAATGAACATTTCACGGCTCTCAAGCTGATTCTCAGTGGGTAGAAACAGGTAGCAGTGCAGAAAATAGTCTCTTACTGGTAACTGAACAAATGTAAATATAGATGCAGAGTATAAAAGCTTTCTGGCAAATGTAGACCTGGTTCCTATGATAGAAATGGCAGCACAGCAGAGCAGAGCCATGCAGGTGTGCCATCCCTGACAAAAGCCCAGTATCAGCAAGTTCATCTGTAGAAAGCAAACAGAAAGTCTTTCTGTCCCTGCTTCAGTTTGTGTGTGGGCTATTAAGACTGAAAGGGGAATTATGCGATTCAGGCACAATATGGAGCTGCCTGACAGATTGCAGACAGATGTAAGCTTGCTTTGCCTGTCCTCTACACTGACTGAAGCTCAGCTAATATATTCTGTTTCTCTGTCAGGCTTATTGCATCAAGCTCAGCATTGTGCTGATAATGCAGTCACATGGCTTCTGCATCCAAACTGGCTCGCTTCCTACCAGCTTGAAGCAAACTTGCATCTGTCCTCACAATATGATGTAGACATAACCTTTTAACAGGCCAGCACTTCTCAGCCTGCATAACATGGAGCTGGGACATGCTCAAAGCAGAAGGGAAAGGATCAGAGATTGTTCAAACTCTTTGAAGTAGAAGGCATTTGAAGATACGTGGCAGTACACAGGCAACCTGGAAGGGGTTACAGTGAATGGGAGCAGATGGTGACTTGACTGACAAGCAGAGATACTGAGTATCTACGTATACCAAACTAACTGTGTCCCTGGAAGCAGAAAATTGAATAGTGTATATTTCACATAAGCTTGTTACTATGGCTATTCTCTGACTAGCAGATTACACCTATGTGTGACTGTCCCTCTTCATTTCTGTGATGTGTTCCCTACTTGTGATACAGAGCAACTGCCATGCTGATACAGATGCTCTGAGATATTTCATTTCGGCACAAGATGACATTTTGTCATAAAAATGGAAATATTGATTGTTCCATAATTTGTACTGATTATAAGTCAGACCATAGCAGGGACCAATGAGATGGCTAGCAAATGTCAGAAAGAATGCACCTACTTCCTTCTGAGCAGGAAAAAATGTAACTCTTCTATTTACAGTATTAGTCAAGACTTCTATATGCATTCACAGTTATCTCTAAGTGCTTTTTTCTTTAAATTTGAAACTTCAAGTAGGAGCACTTTTTAAAAAAACTTTATTTTTTAAAAAGAACTGAAATAAAAAGTAAGATTCTAATAGACTATGAGTGCCTTATTCTGCTATGTCTCATTTTGTTTATGTTTAGAAGAACTACCTGTACAGCAGTTACAATAAAAACAAAAATATTGGGCAGACTCAGATTTCTCCTTTTTTCTAAGCAGTGCACACCATTCCTATAAAATGCAAATGGATTTTTCTACGTTATTATTGTCCTAATATGAAAAATATGTATTTTTCCTGTATAATGGAGATACTTTGCTAAGCTTAGGCAAATTTTGTTCAGTGTCAAAATGTGTATGTCCAGCTAATTTTCCAGAGAAAAGGATGTAATAAGTGAAAACCTTTATAATCCTAACAATTGATGGAAATGAAAACAGTAATTCCTGCTACAATAGAAGTGTGTATGTGTAGAACCCAAATACCAGTGAAAACATTAAATTATTCACTTGAATTTGTATGCTAAGAAAGATTGACACAATTTAGTAATAATTTTATTTTTATAATGTTTATATAATATTGCAAATATAGTTATTTATGAGGACCTATATATAATCTTGTTTTTAGTTTGTCATTTACTGTTTAAAATTAATACATTTCATAGCTCATAAAGTTTGTACACAATTAAGCTTTCTCCAGGACCTTCACTCACTGACCAAAATGCCCCTGTCCTGCTTTCCACTGTGGCAGGACTGGCTGCTATGCCTTTTGCTATTCTGAGATTTTTAGTGCAGAGATGACACTTGTAATCTCACGTGTTGTTTAAACCAAAGGACCTTTTCTGTGAATAAAAGACTATATCAGACTTCTATGAAGTTAGCACAGGTGGTCTGGGACCAAGGAGAGCATTCAATTAGTGTAACTCTTGGGTGCTCTGCCAGGTTGCTATCACATTCTTATTTCAATTTTTATGAAACTCTTGAAGATAAAGATCTAAATTGAGATAACTTCTCTTAAAACCCAGAAGGACTTCTGAAGACTGTGATGATTTTGCATGTGATTTATAAAGCAAAAACTTGCTTTTAGTTTTGTTTTAATTTCCTCGAGCCTCTGTTGTGGTGTCTCACACAAAATAGTGCAAATATATAGTTTCAAGACTTCAAAACCGCAGCATAATTAACAATGTTTACTAACCAGCTGAACAAGTCACCTCCCACCTTAATACTGGAATCATTGCTTTTCCACTGAGAAAGAGTAAAGGGTCCATAGTTTGGTCCCACAAAATTTTTGTCAAACAATAAATGGAAAGAGAGCCTTTCTTGCTGCATCAAAGCAGGATCAATAGCAACATTTTTTCTGGATGACCTCCATCTTTCCTAAAGCCTGTGATGTATACAGCTGTACACAGAACTCTAGTCAAATGCTTATATACACTGCCCCGTCTCTATAAGACTGTTTTTATTCCTGAAATATTCAGCTCTGAAGTTACATCAGTAAAATATCTCCACACCATAATATAGAATACATAACAAAATGTATGTAGGACAGCAAAGTAAGGTTCCATAGGAATCTTTTTGGTAGTTTTTTTTTCTAGGAAATGTAGATACGCAGCTGAGATCTTTCAGTTGAATAAAAATGTCAGTAACCGATGAGATGTACAGGAATTGATGACATGTATAGAAAAGGTGAAAGATACAAACTGGCTTTGATGTAAAGCTGGTGCTGAGCAAAATGTGGCAGCAGGTGTGAAGTGCTCTGTAAGACCCTGGGGCAGGTAAAAGGAAGTACAATATGATGTGGAAATGGAAATTAAGCTAATTAATGGACTTAGAGAATTAACATGCCTACTTATTTAGTTCTCAACCCTTTCAGAGCACTTCAGGTGTTTACACCGTATGGCATGAAAAATTAAATTGTTTAGTCTTATTCTAAGCAAAATTTAAACAGGCATAAGTGCATTGACTGTATTCTCTCTTGCTTCGAAGAGGGAGTATCTAAATACTCAGGACCCCAACCTTGGTTGCTGAAAGTAGCAGATCTGAGTGCAGAGAATAAGCCTTACATTACTTTGCAGTGAGTGTTTACTCCTTGAGCCATGTTTTAGACTAAGTGGAGAACCCCATAGGTTCAAATGCTTCCTTGCACTTCATTTGGCTGTATGCTAGAAGGTCCTAAACTCAAGCCTCAAGCTTTTCTGAGTTCAAGTCAAGAGGGCATATTCCTGTCTCTGTCACTGAACACTTGAAAAGAACCAGTAAATCTTAAGTACTTCTCCCCTTCTTAGCCAAGGGGGTGAAATTTGAGTGATTAAAAAGGTGACCAGAAAGAGAGAAAGTGATAATAGTGTCCAGAATCAGAAAAACATTGGTAAAAGCAAGATGTAGTCATTTCACTTTTCCTGACTTCTTTGATGTAAAGCTATTTGTGGAACGGGGAAACATAGTCTAGAGGGACAGACTCTGATGCAGCAATAGTTTGCCTGAAAGGAATCTACTTCTTCCTTTCCCCAGTTCCCTTCTCTCATGCTTTCCTGACAGTTCACATATTAGTTCAGTGCCATAAGAAATGGGTCATTGCAGCAGCACTGTAGCAAATGCAGCAGAGCAGAGCGAGGACTTGGGCTTCTGAGCCTTCCCAACTCACCAAAGGGCAGTCAGCTTTCCTCGTGACACAGCTTGGTACCCATCGCTCTGGGGGCAGCAGTGGTTAGCGTGGCTGTTGCTACAGATATGAATCCCTCCCTGTGTTGAAGTGACTCTCAGATCAGGAATCCTTTCTGATTTTACCCCAGCTGCCTGTCCTCCTGTCTGGAGTTAGACTTTTTTACCTCCTCAAAATGGAAGCTTTAATTGTCCTTGTGTTAAACCCCATTGTGGCTACAATGCATGTAATTAGAGGACCTCAGGCAAAACTGAGTTTTCCAATAAATTGGCATTATTATTGGCTGCTGGTCTGCTGACCCACTGCTTCTCATCTCTTGCATTTACTCCAAAAACAGAGCAACAATCTAAGTGGGTTTGTATTTCAAGGATGTGCCAAGGAATTTTATATAGACTTCTACGTGCTGCTCTATAAAATTTGTCTTTATTGCACATATCCAGTAGGCATATAGTAGAGCAGGCATTAAATGCAATGTTCAATACATATGGCCAAAGGAAGTGTGTTTAGAAAGCATGGCTAATAGTGTAGGGACAAATTCCATTTTGTTTCCCGCAGATATTAAGTCTGACAGACTGTTAGTTGCATGATCATTAGCTAAAGTGAGCTCCACAGCAATGCTTGAGGCAAAATAATATGGTGGCAGATGTAGCAGGAACAGCACAAGTCAGCAGCACCAGTTAGCAATTCTTTTGCTTATTAGCAGAATGTTCAGATTCCACCCAGAATCATTAGATTGGGGGATTTCATTAATTTGTCTTTCTAAATCCTTCCTATCTTCAGGTCTTGCATCTTTTTTGACATAAATTTTTCAAAGCAATATCTAGAGACCATAAATTTCGTTTTCTTTCAACAAACGTATGAGTAAGGGTAGTTTTTTATGGCCTACAAGAGTCTGTGTGTTTTATAACAGCATGCGCTGTTCAGGTTCCTAATTACTGTAGCTTTTTAAAAATAATTTATGCATGTTTACTATTAGTACTCAAAAAATATGATGTAAAAATCTGTGTCCTGGTGCCTATAGCTAGGATTGCAACACAAAATTACACCAAAAACCTATCCATAAATGTAAACCACCCTGCTCTTTATTGTCTTTCTCTTTGATATCCCCCCCAAAAAAGGAGAAGATAATAAGGATTTAAATGCATTCTTTGTGATCTGTATTTCTTACATTGACTGTCGTAACAGTTATAGGTTTTATAGGTTTGCTCAAAGTCAACCAAATGTGAAACACCTATTCAAAGTTGTGTTCAGTCCCCAAGGGACACATCCATGAAGAACTATAAAGTCATATTTCATAGTAACATATATGCAATGCATGGTTAAGCCTTCAAATTTCACAGGTGAAACAAGTTATTATAGTCTCATTTTATTTTTTTACTTTGGTTCCGAACTGAATTCAGCTAGTTCTCAACAATATTTAAAATTTCTTCAGATACTGTCTGGTCTCCCACTGCCCTCTCAAGAGAGAAACAGTTCAGCAGCACTGCTGTGACCATCTGTTTTGTTATGCTGGGAGGGACTCTGAGATACTCTTCAGAAAGTGGTTGGAATAGGGCTACAGAGCCCAGAAACTATTCCAGGAGGTATTTGCATTGTTCAGCCCGGAGAAGAGAAATCTCTGGGAAAACTTCATTGCAGCCTTCCAGTAGTTAAAGGGGGTTTATAAAAAAGAAGAAAGAATGACATTTTACACATGCATATAGTGACAGGACAAGGGGGAATGTTTTTAAACTAGAAGAGGAGAGATTTAGATAAGATGTTAGGAAGAAATTCTGTACTCAAAGGGTAATGAGGAATTGGCACAGGCTGACAAGAGAAGTGGATGCTCCATTCCTATAAGTGTTCGAGGCCTGGTTGGGTGGGGCCCTGAGCAACGCGGTCTAGTGAGTGGCATCTCTGTTCATGGCAGGACTAGATGATCTTTCAGGTTCCTTCCAATCCTAACTATTCTATGACTCTATGATTTAAATCAGACTTTACCTTCAACACAATGACTAGTCAAGGCATGAGGAGTTACATAATTCTTTACTTATACAAAGGTCTCCCAGATGTTGAGGAATTTCCTCCACTTTTTTCTTTTAGGAATGCATCAGAAGTCATTTATCCTATGTTATTAACCAGGGTGCCTGCAGTCTGGTCTAAAAAGGCTTGATCACACACACACAAAAAGAACCTCAAGTGCTAGACTGGACTGATTTTAAAGTTGTATTTGACAGAAGTGACTAAATAATGGATGCTCCATAATTATAGCACGTGTACAAGCACTTGTAAATTCTCTCAAGATCTATTTATTATTAGAAATTTTTCAACCACTTGTGCTTATGTTTTTATGAAGTTTCTGGGCAATAGCACAGTGTTAGCTATTTAAGCTTACTTATTAATAAGTCATATGGCACCCAGTGTCTATCTCTCCAGTCTCATTACAGCTTCAGTTCTGGGGTTCCACATGTCAATAGACGAATTTAGAACTGAGCCTGTAGGAAGTCTTTGAGGTGGAAGCACACAGTTCAATACTGCCTACAATAGGGACAGATTTACCTGCTCTCCCAAAGTCAGAAATTTGTGAGCATTTCTTGCAAGAGTAACTGCTTGTGCTAATGCAAATTCATTAGCTGTGAATACTTGCATATGTAACTTCCTAAGAAATGAAGTGCAAACAATGCTGTCAATCAACATTTTAAGCGACCAGATGTCTGTGGAAAGCAAATTCAAGATCACATGAACATGCTAAAAGTGAATGCATCCTGAAATTTTGGCACTTTGTTGTAGAAGTGTTTGCAGTGCTGACCCATCTCCACCCGAATTCTTTTAAAACACTCTGGAGCTATATCACTGCTATAACTTTTTTTTTTTCTGGTTCTAAAATTGGTCTTGTAATAATAGAAACGTGAAATTTGCTGACAGATTTCCCAGTGAGCTACAATGGGCTGAAGCTGCTATTTTTAGCACCCTTGTGGGAAAAGTGATTGGTAGTGCACACACTGAGGCCTTATTCAGCAAGAATTGGTGCCGGATCCCTGCTTCATGTTCAAGCTACAAGAAACATTGAAGAGGAACTCCACATAAATGAATGGATAGAAACATTGCAAGATGTTTGGAAAAATAAATTACTAATTTTTTTAGAATTAGAGATGAAGATTACTCAGAAGAGTTCAGCTCTAGTCAGAGTCTCATCTTATGAAAATGGGCAGAAATTCAATGAATTCAACAGGGCTATAATGATTTTACACTTACTCAGGATTTTATCTGACATCTAAATGTGAATTTATTTTAATCACAATTTAATCACAACTGCTGTCATTTGAATACCCTTACATTTTGTTGTTCAGCAACAAAGACAAAACTGTTTTCCATCTCTATATGATCAACTTGAAAAACTGGGAAAGTGATGGAACAGGCAGTTGAACAGGCAGTCCTGCCATCTAAATCCTTTGGTAGATAAGAGACTTTTGAAAAAGATATATTTTCTTAATTGAACACAAAATTGATTTTAAGGGTGATTATCCAGATCAACCCATCCTAAAAAGGCCTGAGAAAGGAGGCTTTAAAGGAGTGGTTAGTAGTTTTAGTTACTGCACTGTTGAGATCTCAGGTATAGAGAACTGAATTAGTTCTATGTTTCTTTTCAGCCGAGGCTGGATTTAGCTGAAGATTATCTCCTGGCATGGCATGAATCTAAATATGATTCAGAAAGACATTCTCTGTAATAACTTTAGTGGTTTTGCGCTTACTTAATTTTATTTTGTCAAGATCAAATTAAGCCGATTCTAGTCCATTAGGGAGGTGTGTGCCTGAGGAGCCTGGGGATGTGGAAGAGAGAACGAGCCTTTGGACTGCATGGATGCCAGCCCTGATACCTTTCATACTCTCTTCCCGGGGGGGATGGAAAGAATGATGGAACACAGCAGATTTTATCGTCATGTGATACTTACTGTTATTAAAAGGGAATTTCAGGGTGTGGAGTTAACCCTCCAAACTCTGTGTCACTGCCCACATATGTCACATATTATATGTCAGAATATATTCGGTATTCCCTGGTGAGTCTTTCTCTTTGTTCTCCTTTATAATTGCCTTTATCCATTGGTGTTCTCCTCAGTGCTATTTCAAGTAGAGAAGTTTAGGCCTTCTCCACACCTCCATACTTTTCCTTATCCCTCAAGAAATATCTCCTTCAATCTCTTTCCACTCTTGTCCTGTTCCTGGCTAAGTCCTAGTTTTTCCCAAATCCTAGCTTAAACAACAGGTATATACTACTTACTCTTCAGTTTTTCATGATCTAAAGGAGGAGATTGCACTCGAGTATGCAGCCTTTATAGAAAAGAAGAGTAATCTGTGATAGAAGAGTTTAAAATGAGCAACATCCAGTCCACACAGGGCTTTGGGGTGGGTCTTTTTTGTTGCTTTGTTTGTTTTTTTGGTGCTTTTTTGTCTTTGCTTAAAAGTGGTGTATTTTATAGTTTGGGGTACCTCACATGAATTAACTCTCCTGAGGTTAAAAAAACCTAAAAGCACTGTGTGGATAATATCCTGCAACTTTAGTACAGAATAAATAGGTTTACCCTGAAAGGATGTTTGGAGACAAGAGCAAGAGACAGAGTTTAGTGCTTTCCCTTACTGAATTTTTCTTGCAGTAAAACTGCCATGCCCAGCCTCTCATATAAATTTATCACATGCCCATTATTTGCTCCAAAGTAAAGAAAGCATTTTTTTTTCCTTGGGAAGAGTTAAAGACAAAGCACCAGTCTCCCTTTCCAAGCCTGTATGCCTTTCTGGGCAGCCTGCCCGCAGCACAGGATCCTTGTTTATCCCAAGGAGGGCAAAACAGAGCAAACAGAGCAGGCTTTTGTAACATCCACAGCTTTCCGGGCATCAGAGGCCAGGCTGCGCCTGAGTGAGGGGAGATGGTGGGAGCCAGGGTGCAGGGCTGCTGCCAAGCCCACCTCCCACAGCTGCCAAAGGGAGTCCTCACTGCAGCTGCAGGTGGAGAAAGTCACACCAGACATGTAAAAGGCAGCGTGAGCAAAGTGCATCCCTGCCCACCCATGTAAAATGGTAATGGTGGGGAAAAACCTAAAAGTTTTGTCCTACCTTTAACAGAGCAGCAGAATCCTGGGTTTCCCTCTGGTCTCCTCGAGAAGCATTCCTCTCTGGGCTTTTTCTGGACAAAACACGTCCACACAGCTTCTTCTTGAAGGCTGTGGCTTACCATCTTAGCTAGATTCTAACTATATATTTGATTCCACATGTTGCCTTGCCTGCCAGAAAGTAAAAATCAAACCTCCATTTCTTTGTGGTTTATTCTTTTTTTGATCTCTGGAAGCTGTAGCCCTGAAATGTGTTTTCAGTAATTGCAAGATTTATTTTTGTGTTGCTGTACATTAATCACATTGGAATGGAAGGAAAGCAAAAATAGGGAGAGAAGTGTATGATTATTGAGCAGGAAGAATAAAATCATAACACTGATATCTGATTTTCTGAGACTCTTGAAAACAATGGTGTAGTTTGGGGAAAAAATTTAGAGGGAGCAAGCTGATGAAAAAAGTACATAAAAACAAATCAAAACTGCACAAAAAGACATGATGTTCCTTTAAAAAGCTATGTGTAATCATCAGGATACCTGACTAACTGGTACATAACATGTTCATCTAAGCATAGTAACTCTCCCACTCAGAGAAACACTGTGAGTCGAACAAGAACATACATGCTTTGGAAATACTTTTCCAGAATCACAATTCTTGTTCCATTAGTCAATCCGGTGCTCTTTTAACAGGTAGAAAACTGTTGAGCCTTAAATGAAACAGTCACCAAAAAAAACTAACCAGGGAGTTAACTTTTAGAAAATTAGACTTCTGAAGAGAAGAAAGTATGAGGACAAGATATGATCCTGTTAGGGTCGGCCTTAGAGGGTCTCAGAATGTAGGCCTCAGGCTCTTGCTGCAATCCAAGCCACAGAAATTCCCATCATTTATCAAGCAAAGATAAAGCTGTAATAATCTTGCAAAGAAAAAAAAGGAAGAAGAATGAAGAACGAACTGAAAGCAATAAGTTTTTGTATCTTTCTAATGTCTTAAGACTATTACGCCTGACTTACTGCTGCCTTTGTCTTTTCTGGAAATGAAGTTCATTTTTCTGGGTAATGTCTTGTTGTCCTTGAGGTAAAAAATAGACCAGCAACATAAAAGCCAGCTCTGAGGAAAGAAGGGATTCCTGGTAAAGACTCTGATTTTTTGCTCTCCCAATGGTCAGTACCATCTGTAAGCAGGATGAGGGCAGAAGGGCAAGAGTTTTGGCCCAAAGTCCCAGAGAGAGGCTAAAAATCGCCTACTCCCTCCATGGCAGAGCCTTTTGCCACATTAAGTGTGGGAGAAACAAATAAATCATGTGAAACCCCTGCTGGTCTACAGCCCTCTGTGGTCACAGGGGTGGCATTTTATGTGGATCTGCTGGACCGGGTGGCAGCAAGGGCCAGCTGGAGCATCTGCCACTGTCACCTGCTCAAGGCTTCAGTTTCACTGAACTGGGCTTGCTCTATTTCAAAGCTGCAAACTGAGAGAATTTTTCAATCCTTTTCTGAATAAAATTGCATGTGTTGTTGCTGGGGCCTGAAATACTGATGAACCATCAAGATTTTTGCTTCCTGCACTCTGATTTCAGGTGGCCAGTAAATACAAGAAAAACCCTGAAATAGTTCCCAGCTAAAAAAAATTGGGAAAAAAATCTCACAACAACAATCAAAAGAGATCTGATACTTTCTCTACTTAGCTGGCTATAGAAACTAAATTTGCTCCAAATCAAACCTATTCCGTTGTTAATGAGAGCAAATAAAGCGCACCTGAGAAGTAAACAAGTGTTATGGAAATCCAAACGTCTGCTTCCCGTGGTTGTCGGAGATTGTGGCATGCGAGGGAAGGCATGAGTGACCAACTTGCTGAGTGACAATACTGCCACAATAGAGCAGTTGTGATGAAATTACTCTAAAGCTGTCTGTGAACTGGGGTCTCAGTTATAGATTTCAGTACATCTTAAGTGTTCAGGAAATAACAATCATTTCAAGGATTTTACTGGTGCTTGGACTAGATAGCTGTTTAGACTCTTTTGATCTGAACTGTGTTTTCAGTGCATGCTGCTGGCCAGGCCTCGAATATGTGGGATGTCCTGTAGCTATTGAAGCACATATTGCTGGCTTTGATACTTTCTTCAGCTGAGACACATAGTGATATATTTGAATGCATTTGGGTTTTGACATTGCTTTAGAATACCTTGAAAGTATGTATGGGTTCACACATCTCAAAGGTCGAATATTTGCTGTGTCTTTTTTCCACAGACACTAAGGCTGAACAAGGAGACCCACTGTGTAGCTCCAGGCGGCAGCTGAACTTCTTCTGCTCAAGTGGAGTTTTGTTGTGGACTTTGGGAGGGCTGGCTTTCATCCTGAGGCTTTACACTGGGCACAGAAAGGAGGAACAGAGTTAGAATAGACATCTGAAGAAGAGGCAGTGGGAAGAGTTCTGCCAGCTGTGCTGTGACCTACCTAAGTCCCTATCTCCTTCAGGCATGCCAGCATGCAGTGGGCATGGGTGTAGCATCACAGGGAAGTAGCAGTGCTTTGGACATTGAAGTTGCCATGTGGCTCTAGAGCGGGTGCTCACATGACCTGCCCTAAACCTGCCCCAGCACAGCTCTGCTATGAACCTTCCCATATCTGTGCTGGGAGAGCAGGACCTGTTGGATGTTGTCAGAAACAAGTTAGGGATTAGTTATAAACGTTAACTGCTTTTGTATTATTTCCTGAATTTCAGGGCCCATTTCTAGTTTTGGGTTGTTTTATTTCCTTTCACCTGTTTTTAGCTTGAACTTTTTGCCCCGTTCTCCCCATGCCCAGCTTGGGGCAACCACCAGTCAAACAGGTGTTGATGTACCCTTTGCCTGACATGAGGTAGGGTTCTCCTGTTCAACAGTGCCATAAATCTACTTTTGTCTTTCTCCTTGCTATGTCCTCCTGGAAGCAAAACACAGTTCCACACTCCAAAGTGTATCAATGAAAACTGTGCTTTTATAGTGATCCTCAGGATGTTTCTGGCATTTTTCTAAATTGGATGGGTGTGTTACCTCAGTATGTCAATTAATGACAATTAAACATAAATTGACAATTAGTATCTGCCATCTTATATGATGTAGCCTTACCAGACATTTTAGGCTGTTTCTTATGGAATTCACCATTCTTCAATTACACTGTTTCATCTTTGTCAGCTAGTGTATAACCGGTGTATGTTGGTTTTCCAATTAAAAAAATGCTTGGCATTGTAACAGGGAAGAGGCGTGTCATCTGCAATAAAAATGCCAAAATCCTGGAAGCTGCTCCGCAAGCCTGAGTATTATGTGCAAAGCAGATGGTAGGAACTGAGCACATAAGAAAATACAAGAGCTGTGTTTTGTGTAACTGTATTGCTACATTTTATTAAAGGTAGGTTTTCTTCAATGTATTCAATACACTGAAATAAATACTAAAATGCTGACAATGCTCTCTGGAACAGGTGCCATTCTTTGCATCTGTGCAATAACATAAATCTTCAGAAAGAGAGAAGATCATTGTGAATCATAAGCATAATTTGGAGAGAACATGAAAAACACTGTCTGTTCAGCAATCAAGAAAAACTCCAGTCACTTCACAGGAGGCAGTTTCCAACCTTCATCCTATGTACCGAAGTGAGCCAGGTTATGTATGTGAACAAACACTTATTTAATGAATGTTACCACAGATTTTCCAAGCACATTCGTAATCCAATAAAATAATTCACGTTTCAATTAGATACGTGTGTATTTTTTCTCCCCTATCTAATCAGGACAAGCTGAATTACATCAGACGGGGCCATCATGCCTCCTTATGCACAGACTGGCAGTTGTAAGATAGCAGAGCACTGCATTCCTGGTGCAGGCAGAGGATTATAACCTGTCGAGTCAAAGTCTTAATCTTTTCTCAGTCGTGAGTCAGTGTTGAAACGGCAGTCAGAGCATGCACAGGCAGCAAGAGAAAGATTTGTTGTGGTTAATGGGAACGCCAAAGGAGAAAAAACTTTATCAAAAATATAGAGGACTCTGCTAAGAGAAGCTAAATTTAATGACAGTACTCATTTAGAAATAAGCATTAGAAATAACTCATTAGAAAGTAAACTAAACATGCTATGAGAGGGGCTTATTTTAAACCTTCTATTAATTTTTGTAAGTATACTGTAAATGTTTTGACATAAAAAGAAACATATCATATCATGTTAATCTATGGACCTAGAGGATTCAGGACTCACAAATTCCATAGCTAATATAGGAAAGATGGAGATAAGCCAAGTAAAAAATATTAAACAAATATCTGGTTATTGCTGCATTGCTTAATGGTAAAATCGTTGCTGCCATTAATAATAACAATATTATACAGTCTAATATATTCATCTAGGCATGGTGAAATATAAAGGACTATCAATTCAGAATAAACTCCATTTCCCTTCTGCCAATAAGGAACACCTGTTTTTTTCTTTTTCTTTTTTTTTTAAAAAGAGATACCTAAAAATGTAGCTTTCACAAGCACTGTGCTGTCTTCTTTAGAAGATGCAGGGACATGCAGCATCTGCTAGCAGGTATATCAGACTAGAGATGAAGTCAGGCATGTGTCTTTTCATGGACATTTTTTTTTTTTTTTACTGACAGACCATAGGCCAAAATCCTATGAACCAAAATCCAAGGGAGGAGAGCTGAGAAACCCTGGCAGGACACACTGGCTCCAGCCATGAGAGTGCAATAATTCACTTAAAAAACTGTGTAAAGGCTGCTTAATAGTATTTTTTGTGACAATTTCTGGCAGAACTGTTTTAGGGTATGACGGGGCTTACTAAATGCTGAGGAGAGGTATTTGTTTTCCACTGTCTAAATAGCAACTTCATACTTAGAGGGCTCATAGAAAGATGGAAAGGTTGACTCTAGAATTGCTTCAGTCGCCCTAAAAAAGTGCCTCCTCCCAGGAGACTCCTCTATCCACCCTGATGCCTGCCAGTGCAGCCCCCACAGCCTCTGCTGAAGTCACGCTGTGAGAAGTGGGGTGTATAAACCCAAATAAAGTGCTGCAATGACATTGCTACGCTGCTCATAGTCCTTATTCAGAATCAGCAGAGGCAATTCTGAAAAAGGCTCACCACTTCGGACTCAATTTGGGCATCTTCTGCAAAAGCAAGAGGTTTGTTGGATTGCTCTTCTGAAGTGCTTCCTGCACTGTATAGAAAATGTAGCTGCCTAACCATGGGCTTGGGATTCAGCTCTGAAAGGGGAAGGCAGTCAAAGTGGATTTATTAACTCTACCTATAATTGCCTCATTTCCTAGTGCTACAGAGCTGTACTATGTATCATTCCAGGAATAATTTAGATGGATGAATATAAACGCACTGTTGCTAGAAAAAATATCAGTGTGAAGTGCAGCTATATATCAAAAAATAGGCATAGATAGGTAATTCAACAACAGGATGTCTGAGCTGAAGGACCATTTCACACAGGATCAAACATTGGTTATTTTTTTATATGCTCTGCCTCTACCTTTTTCAGATTCACCTTGCATTTTCCAGAACTGCTGCTTTAGATGCAGCCTCATCATCAGAAAGCACAAAACTTAGCAGGTGTATGTTATCAAATTCAATTTCTGACTGGTTTTTCTTTGATTCATTAAGCTCCCATTCTCAAGATGATCCATGGCAGATTGCAATCTTTTCCTATTTACAACATACCAGGAACATTTTACTGTCTGTTATTTAGAGATGAATTACTAATGTACTCCCCCACAGAAGCTAGCATATATCTACATGTGATTTCTTCAAATGCTGAGGGTTCTTTCAGAGGTCAGTCTAGTGAGTTTTTGAGAATCAACAGAGAGGGGCTTAGGAATAATAATGATTAGAAATGCCCTAAATGATTAATGATTAATTTAACATTATCTAGGATGCCATATTTAAAAGTAGAAACATACCACCATTTTTAAGTGCAAAATATTACAAACATATCTCAATACCATGCCTTTTGCATTGCAAAGGACCAAAATTCAAGTAGAATTAATAACTTTTCTCATAGCTCCCATTTTCTGCAGTTGCGTGTGATGGTGGAGCATTTGTAGGCTGTGGGGAAGATGAAGATTGAACTATGTACTAAAATTCATGCATAAATTACTAATGGTACCCTATCCAAGGCTAATATATTGACTAACACTCCTGTGAACATCAAACAGGTCAGTGCACTAAGAGGTTACTAACTAGCTGATGCCTGTGGTGTTTTTCTTATGTGGGTTTGAAAGGAAAAGAAAATAATCCTGTTTTTTTTCGGATGCTATTTTCACTACTGCAAGAGCTATATGGGTTCATTTTGCAACACTTTTCTGAATTTCAGTTTAGGAAATAGTTTTATTAAGTGCTGTTACCCAAACTCTCAGTAGTGCTTAGAAATGTGCAAGGCCAGAATGATAGAATAGCTTTAAAGTTGAACAACAGTACAACAGTTAAAAAGAGTAACTTATGTTTATGGAACCTGACAGCATTTCACTCTCCTCCCATTACAATTAGAAAGTTAAATATAGGACAATATCTGTAGGTAGAAGATCCTAAGTCATCTCTGTACTATCCAATTCTTTGAAGCTTGTTAAATGGAGGTACTCTAGACAGGCATTTAACAGATTAACCAATATGTATATCTGTACCAGAAAAGGAAGTTTTGAAGCAGTCATGTCATTGTATAAAGCTTACTGAGCTGAACCTCCTGGAAAAATGGCTTAAGCCTAAGTGGGGGAGGAAATGCTAAATTTGCCTTATAGTAAAAATCAGTACAGATAATCTCATTTTTACACTTAAGAAAATGTCCTTACCATGACCATGTGTTTTTAACCTGTGCAACGTTTGGGCCAGGGAGTGGCTCTTGGTACAGATTTGTGAAAGAACTTAGGATAATAGGACTTTCATCTTGGTAATATTGCAATGAATTATAACTATTTCGGATTTATGAACATCTTATGTTTGCACATAGAATATTTCTTTTCATTTGTTATTTATACAGAGCTGCTAAGTGCAGCAAAATTGCATGAATGCCCCAGAGCTGGATTGTTGTTGTACACATAAAAGCTTATTCATTTAAATTGCACATATTTAGAGAGAGCTTTTGGATTCTCCTCATTAAAAACATCTTGGTACAGAAACACCCAGAGAAATTAGGGCTGGAGGGCACTTTTAGGCTTGTCTTTACAAGAAATGGGGTCAGGACCTCTTCTTTCACCCTGAGGGCAAATACCATGATGCAGTTGAATACTTTTCCCCCTGAATATGATAGCCTTGTCCATAGCGAATGTTGGGTTGTCTCTGGAGATTAGATCCCCAGGCCAGGGACTACTGCAGGGCTGAGCTCTAATGGGGATGCCAAGGGAAGCTACCAGTGCTTGAGCCCATTCCTGGCCCTGGAGAGCTTAGAGGGATAGGTGTAGCCTGAGAGGTTCCTAGTTCATCTCCTTACCTTTGGGCTGGATAAACTCTCCCTGTAGAGAGATAACTAAACAATAAATATCATTCCTTCTGAAAAAACTCGGAAGATGTGCATTCCACAGCCTTCCTAGGCAGTGTATTTTGCCATTTCTCTATCCCTACCATTGGAAATTTTTTCATCACATTTAATCAAAATCTCCTTTGCTTCAGTTTAGGTTTGTTATTCCCTGCACTCACCAAATGAGATCCAGAGCACATTATTTTCCTCAACTTTATCAACACATCTGCATTTTATAGACAAAGTATTTCTGGTTTCTTTAGTCTTTCCCTGCAGGCTATTACAAAAAGGGCATGTCTTTTAGATGTCCAGTCATTCCAGTTTCTTCTCTTCGATTTCTGCCAGATTGGTCCAATTTCTTCTGGAGCCTCACAGGCTTAACAGAGGCCTTACCCATAGAATCTCACACAGCAGAGTTACCTCATGTCTCGTATGCCTGATGTTCTTCTTAACTTATACATCCCACTGCAATACAGCTTTTTTCACCACAGCTTGTTTCTGATTCATGTTCAATCTGTGATCCAGATCTCTTGTTGGTCCTTGGTAGAATTGTTGTCAAATTCACATTTCCAATCATGTATTTGTGCAGCTGACTACTCCGGTTGAATATGGAGTGTTTGCATTTCTTTTACTGATTTGCGTCCTGTGATATACATATAAAACTGAAGAACTGTTTTGGTTGCCACTCTACATTTTGCTGATCTCCTTTCTTCAATTCCTGCATCCTCCATGTTTTTCATTTACTAGATTTTGAGTGGCAACTTGGAATATTCTCAAGGTTTGAAAAATGTCTTCAGGACTCTTNATAAAAATCTTCCAGAAAGGCACCTGAGCAGTAGAAATTGTTCTACTTTTGCTCCTTGTTTTGTTATTTATTCAAACCACAGCTGATAGCTTTTACCAGCAAGCCTTCTTGACTGTTTATGTTTCCTCCATCAAAGTAGCTTTTAGCTTGACAGAACATGGATTGGGATGGCATCCGTTACTTAATGTTTTTAAGAACTCTATGCTCTTGGCATCTCTTGTTATAGCCAGAGAGACCACAGGCTCTTTCTATGCTGAACAGCTCAGTATGGTTCCTGCTTTCCCAAAGGAGGTAACTAAAGACTTAAAAAGTTTAGCATTTCTATCTTGTCCAACAACTAGGAACAGCCAGGTTTTAGCTGCACATCCATGTCAATTTTTAGACAATCTTGGGCTCACTCTGCATACATTCTTCTGCAGAATATTTTGAGATGCAAGGATGAGGGGACCTGAAGGAAAACAGGACTATTGGCATCCAAATTTCTAAGTGATTGTTTTCTGTCTAACTTTCTTTTTCTTTCATTTTTTCCCCCATATCCAAGCACCTGAATACCATCACTAATCACTAATTGTCAAACAAAATGGGTGAAACCCATTATGCCCCTTCTTTACAGGCTGGGCCAGGCTATGCAGAATAACTTATTACCATTCTACATTATTTCTTGAGTGCAAGTGAAATGGAATGTGTAGCAGAGTTGACAGATACCGATCTGGGAGATGACGGATCCAGACAATTATTAATCTAGATATCGGGTGTCTTGCTCTCTAACCCATAATTTCTTTTAATATTTTTGTTTATCTTTTTTTATGGAGTAATACAAATACTTAAACTCATTTTCTCCCTTTGCATTTTACCAAAGGGTTAATACTTCTATGTAACAGAGCGGGATTCAAGGGCAAAACAACAATCAATATTCCTAGAGGCTGTGGGATGTTAATTGTCCAGCTCTGCTTCCTGGTTTGTTTTGCTGTTGGCTTTTTTTTCAAATCTTTGCCTTATTGATTCCCTACTTCCCCACTAATCCCTTCCAGAAAAAAGGATGGCTGTCCACATCTTTCTAAATAAAAGTGACAGCTTGGATGGTAGTGCTCAGGTGAACAATCATAGGTTATTTGTACCAGGAATTGCTGATGTTATTGAGGTCAAGTGCCAGTAAACAGAGCTTACCCGCTACTTCTTTAGTTGCTACCTATTCTTAACACAAAGTGCCGTGACAGCACAGTCTGTGCATTCTAACATGACTGAACAGCATGCATCAGAGATCCTGGGAGATGTACCTGATACTTGAGAACTCTCTGAACTTCTGATTGCCTTCTAAGACACAACAGTGGGCACCCAGACTGCCTGCCTTTGCAAAGTGGACCCCTTCCAGAGAGACCTCCTGCTCTAAGGGACCCAGCAACCTTTCACACCACTGCCACTGCAAGAGCAGCTGGGAGACCCAGAGACAAACAGTGCCTGGGTCCCATGCAAATTGCCCAAGATGTGCACTCATAAGGAGCCCAAAGGGCTGTTTCTCTCCAAGGACACTGGCTGGGAGCCATAGACAGAACTGGGGGAAGGAGAGGAGGCTGCTATGGACAGCTGGTATGTGGGGGTCCTAATAAGCCTTCTAGTCTGGGAACAGCTACATAGGTACATCATGTGGTCCTACACTATGTATGTGAAAGTTTGGAGGAACTCCATCACAGAGAAACAGCCAGCACTGGCAGATTTCATAGCATCATGCTCTCTAGCCACTACTGGTATAGGGAAGAAATGAGGCTACAGTCATATCCCGTGCTCAGATCTCTGCTCTGAGACAGGAAGAAGGTGTCCCTGTGCACACTTTGTAGGAAATAATAAGTGCATGTGTACGAACTTATTTTTCCCTCTATTTTTTCTCTCTCTTGTGTAGCATTCACCTTGTACCTGAATATATCTTAACCTATATAACTCATGACTACCAAACGACCTCCTCTTGAAATGTAAATCTTCCAAAGTTTCATTATCAGAGAGTCTCAAGCTATAAACAGATAATATCATAAGCAAGAGGGACCAGAGCAAACACTACAACATAACAAATATTTGCTTTGTGTCATTGTTTTATCTGACTAGTATTAGAGTTACTGTTTTGGCCACAGTAATACAGCAGTGGGTTGAACAATGAGCCAGTAGGCTCTCTTTACAAGAAAGGACAAAGGAAAAAGCTGCCCTCAATAATAAACATTTGTATGAGCCAGATTCTGATGAGTTTTTTAATAAAGGCAAAACAAACTAAATAAACAGAGGTTTGTAGCATCAGAAGGATGACTGCAAGAATAAAGAGTTGGCAGTGCTAAGAATGATAGACCGACACAAGCACAGTGTCTTTGGAGTATGGAACATGAATATCACAAAGAGATGAAAAGTGATTAAAAATGAAAACAAAATCATAATACATCTGGAGAGACAAGAAATTTACCAGTCTGAGGGAGGGGCATTAATTAGGACATGCAAAGTGGAAAATCACTTAGAGACAAAGAACCCATTAACAGCTCATAGCCCCAAGCTAAATTCAAATAGAAGACACAAAAATGGCACTTACACACCGTCTGACACGCATGGGGTACCACTGTGATGAAAGCAGAACTTAGTTCTGCAGTGGTTTATGAACTGTGGCAGTATTCCCCTGAACTGCTTTGGCTTATTGATGAGGAGAATGGCAACACTCTCCAGACAAGGTAATGTGTAGTACCCACACCACAGGAGCAAAACCTCCTCCAGCTGAGTGGAATGTCAAGCCTCCTCATTGATGAAACACTTTTCTCACACAAAAATAACAACAAATAACTCAGAATGGTGTCTTCAGACTCCTCAGATGCCACCATTAGGCATAAAGACTATCTGGTTGATGGAAGTTTCCGATAATTTTGCAAAAGAGAAGCCCTGCAACAGTAAATTTCACTAGTGTGCCTGGAGTGAAGTCTCACAGCTCATCAATAAGGTGCCATACAGAGTTCTTAAAATGCAGGGTTAGCCAGTAGTCAAAGGCTGTCTAGCATTGCAAAAATAATGGAGTCTATCATTACACACCTAAGAGATTCCCTAGCACCTCCTAACTCGAGTATTTTGTTAACAAGCCAAGGAATACAAGCATGAAATTACTTATATGATTCTGAGAACATGTAAAGGCAAATGTGGATTTCAGTAAGGAAACAAAATCACTGATCGGTGTGTACTTTGCAGTTTTAAACAATTCTGGGTTGCCAAAAATTTCCACCCATGAGTCTTCCACTCAACTCCTAATTTCTTACTGAATACATCATCATATGAAGCAGAAACCATCAAAATTGCAGACATGTGAATCCCTTAAAGAGAAAATGCCTCAGAAAAATAACAGATACTAAAAAGAGTGAAATTTCATGACACATATTGGTTTATTTCAGAGTCCAGCAACTTATTTCCAAAGTTGTTCAGAAAAGAGCATGGAAACACCTAAGAGAAGCTGCTATGAAACAATGGAAAGCCATGGAGAAGACACAAGCTGAAGGGGTTCTTCCTTTGAACAGCCTCTGGGGAAGGAAAACCCATTGGAGAGCAGAATTAAAAAAGGGGGTATTGGCTTTGGCCAGTGTACAGCATAGGAAAATGGGGATTCAAACTATCACTGGAGATAACAAACCTAAACTTTCTTTCCCAAATAGGAAGTTTGCCTGGGGAAGAACTTCAGCCACAGAAATGAGTCAATGCTGACATTTGTGGCCAGCACTGATGTGAAGCATCAATTGTTTAGGAAGAGAATACACGTGCTGTCAAACAGGGTTACTAAAGGTGAACAGACAATTTACGCTCAGAGCCTTGAAACCTTAAGGGTTACTGCCTAGGCCTCCTGAAAAATTAGTCTAGATGCTCTTTATTATTTTCTTTGACTGGAAAACAGACTAGGACCATGTGATATATGCATGGGAAGTGGACACAGCTTCATGTTGCTAACATTCACTAGAGCTTCTCACATCCACTCTTTGGGAAAGAAACAGGGAAATGCAGGTTATGCAAGTGTTCCTCTGCCTTTGTTGTCTGTTCTTTACTTATCCTGTCACCCGATACAATGCTCTTCTGAGACAAATCTAGACATGGTCACACTGCAAGAGCACAACATTTCAGTGGTATAGTATTTTATCTCCCCTTTGGCTTTATTGATCAACCATTAGCTTCAGATGAAATGCAGCACTGTGATTTTGATTCAGTTGCTGGAAGACCCTCAGCTATGAAGCCTAATCTCTTATGCCCTGAATTAATTCCTTAAGGTAGGTCTAAAACTAAGGCTGAAGTGTTGGGAAGGATTGTTCCTCCCTCTGCCACATTAACACTTGTCTTTGTTATGGGTGTAACCATTAATAGTTCCATTGTGGTAAGGAGAAGTATTTGTGAGGAAACTCTCTCCAAGAAATGCTCTCATATGCCTTCAGCCACTCAGGAGTAAAGCAGAGATCATGCCCACACTGGACTGCATTGCTCATTCCCAGGATGTTAGCAGGTCTAAACATTTTTGCTCAACTTTGACTTTTAAACAACCAGTTCTTTCTTTCAAATGAAGCAAAATCATTGCAGGAAAGATTCTTGGCAGCACTTTTTGCTCTGGCTTCCTGAGGAATGTGCTCGCTTTAAAAGCTGAATGAAAAACCAATGGCACATAAAACTGCCTTATGACAATGCTGGCAGATATACCAGTTTCTTATCCACCCACATTTACCAAGCACTATGCATAATGTTAGAATTGTAACTTTGAAATGATAACCTCTGAGGACATGCTTTTTAATCACCAGTATCTCATTTTCTACTTTGTGTTGCAGAAGTGCTAATTGAATAGTGCGTACCAGATTTTAAATGTCTACAGTGATTAAAATATCCTATTAATGATAGTATTGAAAAAGTCCTTCTGCTGAGACCTTTTGGATTCTTACATTCAGAGTCAATGAGAATATTTTAGCCATCCGTACACCTGATATTTGCTACTGCAGAGATCAAAAATCTCAGTATTTTCCAGTCAGCTTAGGTCCAGTGTGGAACACCTCAGTGGTCTTTTGGCTCCAGAAAACATTCTATTATGGTGACAGTTTGGTTATTTGTGCTTTATATCCCACGGAACAAGTATGATGCTTAGTATGGCTTTAAAAAACCTCTTGAGAAATATTGACCTTCCTTTGCATTAATACATTTTTTTTTTCTCAATAACTGAAAACAAAACCAGTCTATAAAGATGAAAATATCCTGCTCCAAATAAGAAAAGTTTGAAGTTTTGTGGCTGAGAATGACAGCACCAGATTTCCAACATGACATGCAGAGCTGAAGACCTAAATTAGAGGCCACAACAAACACAAAAGTTTAAAAAACAGCCACTTCCCTCTTCCAAAAACTCCCTTGTATGTTTTTGATTTCTCTAAGAACAAATTGTTGATGATGGTATTTTCCTACTGTATTTACACAAGCCTAGAGTTATAAAAACCAGGCAGGCAGCACTACCCAGGTGCAGTTGAAATCAAGATTCACTTGAGTAATGGGTACCTGGTAGATAGGGCAGGCTTATTGCATAAACTCAGATTTGTGGCATGTGACTTTCTCTCAAGCTCTGCCTGCAGCTCAAGCTTCAAGTGTGATCTATACTGATTCCTAGTTGCAGTTGCTCAGTATATCTGAAAATCATGTGGTCCCTACATACAGGTAAGGAGCTTAACTCTATATGCTTTGCTTTGATGGACTGGTGCTTTTTTAGATGAAAATCTAAAAGCTATAATAGCTTTTCAAGACCGATAATAAGGTTTTATCATATTAGATTATGATCCCTTTAGCAGCACAAGCTGAGTTTTACCTAAATAGCTTGATGAGGTTCAAATGCCTCATGCTAGCCTCTTGCTCAGTGGTGTGTCAAGTGCAGAAAGCAGAAGAGGCTGAGATGCCACTGCTACATGGCCATGCCAAACATCAGCAAGGATCTGACTGAAGCAGACACGCCCAGGTAATTATGGCTGGTGATCCATGCCTTCTTCTCCTCTGCCCCTTGCTGACCCAAGACATCCACTCCCAGGTCAGTGTGTACAGAGGATGGTTCCTACAGCCATATCCAAGCTTTGGGACATCAGGCACTTCTAGTCCCAGGTCTGCACATGCAGGAGGTTGGCTTCTGCCCTTTCTCACAGGCAAACCTCTTCACTAAAAGGGGTGGCCTGGGGTCCCTAAACAGTGCCTTTGTTAATGTTGGTTGCTTACTTGCAGTCATAGGAACACTTTGGTGAGTATGATGGGCCATCGGTGATTTCACTCAGTGCCTCCTGAGATACACGAAGCTGAAAGCGCAGGCTAACCTGTGCATTTTAGAAAAAACCATCACCATCGCCATGTGTCATCACCACATGGCAGTCCTGTTTAATATCTTTAATATCTTTATTGATGATCTGGATGTGGGGATTGAGTCCACCATTAGCAAATTTGCAGATGACACTAAGTTAGGGGGAATGTTGATCTGCTGGAAGGGAGGAGGGCTCTGCAGAGGGACCTGGACAAGCTGGAGAGATGGTCTGATTCCAACGGGATGAGGTTCAACAAGGCCAATGGCATCGTGGCCTGTATCAGGAACAATGTGGCCAACAGGACCAGGGAAGTGATTCTTCCCCTGTACTCAGCGCTGGTGAGGCCACACCTGGAGTACTGTGTCCAGTTCTGGGCCCCTCAGTTCAGGAAGGATATTGAGGTGCTTCTCCCAGGTGACCAGCAGCAGGACAAGAGGGCATGGTCTTAAGCTGTGCCAGGGGAGGTTTAGGTTGGATATTAGGAAGAAATTTTTTACAGAGAGAGTAATCCAAACTTGGAATGAGCTGCCCAAGGAGGTGGTGGATTCACCATCTCTAAACGTTTTTAAGATGAGACTGGATGTGGCACTTAGTGCCATGGTCTAGTAACCACAGCAGTGTTGGATTTGATGATCTCGGAGGTCTTTTCCAACACGGTTGATTCTATGATTCTATGGCTAATCGTTACACTGACTGCAGATAGCTCGCAATATTTGCTGTTTGTGTTCACTGTCCTGGAATCATTCACACACACACTCCTCACGAAGAGAACGATCGCATTCAGCATCCTAATGCTGCAGGCATGCAGTATTTATAAACGTAGTGTGTATGACGGAGCAACACTGCATTTCCTTTTTTTAAAAAAAAAAGCCACGAACCACCCAGCAAGCCGAAGTTCCCGGGGAGCGCCCTGCCGCGGGCACGCTGTTCCGCCTCCGCCGGCGGCGAGGAGCGGCCACCCACTTCTCGCTGGGACCGGGGGCGGCCCAAAGGCTGCGCCGCCGGCACCGCGGCTCGCTCGGGGTGCTCCACGTTGCGCTCCGCCGTGCAGCGGCGGCGAGCGAGACAAACCAAGCCGAGCCCAGCCGCGCAAAGCCGAGCCTAATCGAGCCGCCCCGCCCCGCCCCGCCCCTGGTCTGTCCCCGCCCCCGCCGGTGCGGGCCCACCCCCCGGCGGCGGGGCCGCTGCGCCGCCGAGCCATGCGAGGCTTTAAGCGGCAGGTGCGGGGGAGCGGAGCACACGCACAGGCGGCGGCTGCGGCGGCCCGGCGGTAGCGGCGGGCGGGCGGGCGCCTTTGGGCTCGGCGGGAGCCGCGGCGGAGCGGAGCATGTCGGTGGTGACCGGGGGCAGCGAGGCAGCGGCGGGAGGCGGCGGCGGGAACCGCGTTTTCTTCCAGAGCCCCCGCGCCGGCGGCGGGAGCGGCGGCTCCTCCGGCAGCACCTCCCGGGAGGACTCGGTGTCGGCGGCGGCGGCGGTGGTGCAGGTCCAGCAGCGGCGCCACCAGCAGGGGAAAGTGACGGTGAAATACGATCGGAAGGAGCTGCGGAAGCGGCTGGTGCTGGAGGAGTGGATCGTGGAGCAGCTGGGGCAGCTCTACGGCTGCGAGGTGCGGGGCCGGGGTCTCGGGGTCCCCGGCGCGGTTGCTGCCTCCGCAGTCCCCTCGCCCTCCGCTGCCTTCCTCGCCCCCGGCATCCTCCTCCCGCCCCGACTCGCCTTTCGGCGGTGGGCAGGGGAACGCTGTCACCGCCACCTCCAAATGACATTCCTGGCCCGCCGCCCCCTCCCTGCCGCCGCCCCGCGCCTCCGTGGTGCCCTGCCGCAGGGAACGGGGGGAAGGCGTTCCCCGTCCTGCAGAAGGGGTGTCCCCCGTACACTCCCGAGCTAAATGGGAGGGGACCGCCCTGTGGGGACGGGCGGTGGCTACCGCACGGCCGGGCACGGAGCGGCCCCTCTTCTCCGAGGGGGGCGGGCGGTGCGCCTGCGGCGTGTTTGGCCGGGAGCCGCTGTCCTTGCAGCCCTCCGGGGCAGGGCGGACCGGGGCTCGGGGCCGGGCGGGCTTCGGTCTCCGTTAGACGCGGGACTGGGCGAGCGCCGGGGCGGCCGGCGGGCCGGAATGGGCAGCGGTGTGCGGCGGGCGCAGGGGGAGGAGGAGGAGGAGGAGGGAGCGGGAGCTCCACGGGGGCTGTGCGGAGATGGCTATTGTGGAGGAAGGACTCCGATGCGGATACGGTCCCCTCTGGACCGTGGTTTTTCATTACCCTGACTGATAGAAGCGGAGTAGATACTGGCCAGGAAATTTCAGTGAGCAGTTCGACGATCAGTAGGGCGAGAACCGAAAACACTGGGGGGTTGTATGTACCTAATTTATAGGTATCAAACCTGTTTTTCTGTTACTCTGGGCAAAGAGTGTTGCCAGAATGAATTCTCTTTTGTAGAGGACAGGTGAGCAGAATGATGTTTCAAGTTTGTTCAGAGGAACGGCTACTGTTGTTGTTCTTATAGAGATAACAAAGTTGTAAGTAAAGGAAGTACCAGTACATCGTTTTGTCAAAGCTTCATTAAAAAATGTAGACCTTCTAGTCCCCAGGAGATCCTACGTCTCTTCCACCTCAGGTATTTACTGTTATAAAGGATCAAAATGTTAAGGCTGACCTGACGTTTGCACATACTTTTCCCATCAGTAATCTAATTAGAGACTTCTGAAGTGAGATTTGTTGAAGCCAAATGTGAATTTTGCAGCTAGCATTTCTGGAGCCAACATCTCACACCAGGGCTCCTGGGCATTCTGGAGCTAGGAAGGCAAGAGCTTGACAGTCCTTGAGGTGTGGATGTCTTGAGTGGATGTGAAAATAACCTGCATGGAATATCTAGCACACACGTAATACAAATGTTTAAAGAGACTCCTTTAATCTCAAAACCAGTTTATCAGCCAATTTGTTAGAAGCATGCATAAGAAATGTGCATGTGGCAAGTTAGACTTCCTTAACTATTCACATCCATGAGCTATGGGAAGGAAAGATACAAATGGAGACTCTAGTTAAAAATAATAAAAATAAACAGTTCTTACTCTTTGTCTTGGTGTGATTTGCCTCTCCAGTCTCATGACTTGTTTGGCCACATAGCCTGTAGGCTACAAGGATTTCTCTGAGGTCAGGAGTGTTTACAGTTGTTTGTGTGAACTGATGATTTTGTGTCTGCGCAAGCTCATAATGTAGTTAGTGTCTAGTCTGCTGGATCCATCCTCTGATTTGACTCTCGCTGTTCAAAAGCACCGGGCCTTTTTGGGCTGTGTACTTTTGACATACAGGCGTAATCGTTCTGTTTATAAGAGAGTGCAATACATAGGACGAAACCAAAGCCCAGAGGAATTTTTGCTGCTCTTCACAGTATTCAAATCATAGGCTTGTTGAAGGAAGACCTTTCATTCTTTTCCTTATTGCGGTTTTTGCCTCCAACTAAAATAGAAAAAGATCTACTTTAAAAGGAGGGCTCTTCATTAAGGTGGGAACCGTATATGGCTGCATAAAACTTTTTTGGTGATTTGATTTCTGAGGTAACTCTTAGAGGGGAAAAATGGTTTGACACAAAAGATGAAAATGCTTTTAGCTTTGAAGGCTGAGGGCAAAATGTTTGTCATCTTCTGCTCTTCTTTGCTATTATGCATGAACTTTATCCAGTGCCAGCACAGATGATGGTAGTGAAAAGGTCAAGCAATTAATATGCTATCAGAATAAAGTTGAAGATGCATGATGAGTGTAGTGATTAAAGACAACAGCAATTTAATGCAAGATGCTTTCCTTGAATCTGCTTGAATTACTTTTAGGCTTAGAGATATATCTCTCAGACTGAAATTTAATCACCTATGCAGACAGTTAATAACCCTGTCTGAGGGCAGGTTGTGTGTAGGGGGAAGGGGGTTGGGAATTGCTCACTTTAACTTCTGTGGAAGATCTACTATAACTTCCCAGTGCAATGGCACTTAAATTCTGAAACAATCTGAAGTCTTTCATAATGTCAAAAATAGCCATCAAATTGTTAATCCTGGAAGAGCTAACCAGTGTCAGTGTTTCATTGCTATTCTGGTTCAGAGCTCTGTTTCTAAGGAGCAATGCACTTTATTCCTGGGAAGAGCAGAAATAAGTAAAGGGCACTTGCATTGTGGTGCTCTGAAAGTCTGCAAGAAGACTTGAGTCTCTCTCTGTGGGACTGCATAAATGTAGTGCCTGTTGACTGTTTTCCATTTAAATAATCTTTCCTATTATGCTGAGATTCATCAATAAGTGGATACTTGCAGAAACACTCCCTTTTTTTGAAAGCTAAATATGTATTCAGAGTCTCTCAAGTCAGCTATAAGCCTCTCTTGGCTTGATGACAAAGTTTAGGAGATGAGGTTGGGAAATAATGAAACAGGTTTGTTTATGTTCTTTTTCTAGTGGATCTTGTCTTTACTGATACACTTCCAGTTTTAAAAATTGGATGCCAAGCAATATAATGGTATTGGAGGGAGTGGTTTAGAAAGAGCTATTTGAGACTATTTTTAATGCAGACCACAGTTATATGATACCAAGATCAGCTTTAGAAAGGTTACTTCCACATGATGCAGACTTCAGGGATAAAAAACAGCCTGAATGGTAAAGGGTTACCAAGGTAGGAAACTTTAATAGGATCAGAGAGACTTAAGCAGGATTTGTTGGGCACCAAAACCTTCAGGCTAATGTACTCAGGTCAAGTGCCTCAGGTGAGTGTCAATCTGGCTGTTTGTTTCTGCAACTGCTTCATTAAAAAAAAAGTTTTACAACCTGTTTGTTCTGGTTTCTATGAATGCTGAAACAGGTTGTGGTCACAGGTTAGTATATTGAAAATGCAGTGCCTTAATTGCAGGCTTTGGACTGACTTCAGTGTTGCCCTTTACTAGGTATCTTGTTTCTAAAAATAGTTTCTCCACAGATGCTTTGTGTTTTGGGCTAAGTCCATTATTGGTTAAGAATTGCAAAATAATGCTGCAGAGAACAACTTACATCATCACTGTTCATTCCCTAATGGTTTGCAACTTGTAGTTCAGCACAAAAGTGATGACAGTCTAGTTTTCCAGATGTATGATCTACGTTGTGTGCACCTGCCAAACTTGAACGACTTTATATATGGAAGAAAAAAGAGACCACCGGATTTGTCCCCAGAAGTCATTCAACTTTGCAGGTGAATTTCTGTTCTCTGGGGTCCTATGTACTCACGGTTGTAGCATTTGCTATAAATGGCACACAGATTTTGCACAGCAATGAAGAAAGATTTTGTTTGTACTATGGCTTTGTTGCTGAATATTTTTTAATGTAGAGATTTGCATGTGCAAGTCAAATGGGCCCTTAGATTCTGCACTCTAGGAACTGAGTATTAGACTTACTTTCTAATATGAGATATTAGATATTGCTAACCTTTGCTGAGTAATAAACTATTTTATTAGAGTATGTCTACAGAAATCAGTACTTGTCAAAGGATATGATGTTGGTCTGGAAGTAAGAGGGTGTTACATCCATACTCCTCTTCCATTTCAGAAATGGAAATGTCCTGGGATTCTGTTTAAAAATTCACTGTGCAAGAAAATATAGTTGGAAGAGCTGCCCATGGGGGCTCTTCAGGCATTTCCTTTAGGAGTACAAATCCATGCCAGACTGAGAAAAGGGAACAATTTAAATCAGTACTGCATGGATCGAGAGCTCTCTTCCCCTGGGTGCTCTGTGACTGCAGTGCTGGAGAACACCCTCTTTGACCATCCTCCTGAAGCTGCTGGGATATGCTAACAGTGACCGCTTGTCCGTAATATAGCTCCAGAAAGTCTATTGGTCTGTGCGCACTTCAATTTGAGCTGGTGGTTGCTAGACAGGAGGAAGGCCCTTATTTTGGCTGGAAAGAGTGATCACAAAAGTAAAAATCTCCTAGCCTTCCATTTCTTTTCCTGCTGCACAAATGTCTTGGCTGCAGTGGTCAAAAGCTAGCGGCAAGGTCTAAAAGTTGGACTGAGAGTTGGGAGGAAGGTGAGCTGTCTGTCTTGTATGAGGCTCTCTGAAAAGGATGGATTTTTGCAAGAGGGGTTCTAGTCAACCCTAAGTTCTAAACAAATTGACTGTATTTTCAAAATATATTTTAAATACTGGATATATTTAAAATATATTTTAAATACAGTTGCAGACTGATGGGAGGTCTACCAGGAGCAGTGCTGCATATGCTGAATAAAGTTCCTCTGCATTTGCATCCAAGCATGCATTGCTTGTGATTTGGTGAACTTGTTTGTAGCTCTTTCTCCACTACTGTTTGGGACTATATTTATATGGGGCGCTGTCCTTTGGCACACTATGGACCATCTTCTCCAGCCCACTTGCTCATGGGTCACAAGATTGCCCTGCAGATGCTGTGTCTGAGACAGTTGACATGGTTACCAGTGATCCATTCTGTTTTGGGGTTGGAAAAATGCTGGATAAAATGGTGCAAGGACTTCAGGGCCAAACATTTCCATCCCCAAATTCTATTCTTTCCAAAACAGCCTGGTCAGCATGCTGCTAAGACTGCCATGTTGTGATGTGGGCTTGAGGTGTGATCAGGTACTACTTATGCTTCAGGCTCTAGTAAGATAATATTTGAAATTCATTATTCATTTCTCAGAAAGGCATTTGGTAAGAAAATCCACTGAATAAAACACTACAGAAACAAACTTTTGCCTACTGTCTGACTCTTTGAATAGACTTCTAATTTGTACTAAGGTCTCAGAAATGGTAATTGTGTTTGGACTCTTTTCTGAATTGATCTAAAGTGGAAAGAGCTGAGAACTGGAGAGAGTGTCACTCCTCTAAAAAGATGCAAGTCCGTAGGACACATAATAAAGGATTTATTTCTTCAGGAGATTGAGTATTACAGTCTAGATGCATTGGAGTGAAGTACTTGGAGGTCCATCAAATTGCTTATAAATATATTTGGATTATATATTATATCTATAATATGTATTATAGATATAATATGTAGTTGTCTTTTGGACAACTAATGCAGGTGTCAGATCTCTGTGTTGTATGGCATGAACTTTGGAGCACTCTCTTGATGGCAGGGATGCTGCTCAACATACCTGTGTCAGTTGAAGAGCTGCTGTGATCAGGGACTTACAACATTACAGGCAACACAGGTGTAGCAAAGGCTTATTCTGTCGTGTGGCAACCACAGAAAGGTATTTGAATCCTAAGAACAGAAAATCGGAAGCTTAAAGAAATGCATGTTGTCATAAAACAAACCTTGTAAAATGTGTGCTGTTGCTTTCAGAGGAGTGGCTTAAATACCTGTGGGGTGCCATCATCGGATTGTGATGAAGTCAAAGTCTTTTATTTCTAAATGCACTTCTTAAACTCTCATGTTAAGTTCTAAAGACTCTACTCTTGTAGGAAAGGTACCACCATTCAGCTACTTTCCTTCTTTTTACATGCAAAATTTGCACAACATCTCAAAGGAATTCAAGAAGAGAGAAGTTCATCAAAGTCAAGTGCATTTCCAAGCACAAATACAGGCTTGGTGGAGAATGAACTGAGAAAACTCTGAGTAGAAGGGCTTGGGGGTGTTGGTTGATGAGAAGCTCAACATGACCTAGGAATGTGCACTTGCAGCCCAGTAAGCCAACAGCATCCTAGGTCACATTAAAAGCAGTGTGGCCAGCAGGTCGAGGGAGGCAGTTCTTCCCTATTTACTCCAGTCTTGTGAGACCCCACCTGGAGTACTATTTCCAACTCTGGGTCCCCTAACATAAGAAGGACAGGGACCTGTTGGAGAGAGTCCAGATGAGAGCCACGAAGATAATCAGAGGGCTGGAGCATCTCTCCTGTGAAGACAGACTGAGAAGGGTTGGGATTGTTCAATCTGGAGAAGAAGGCTACAGGAAGACCTTAGAGGGGGCCTACAAGAAAGCTGGACAGGGACTTTTTTCAGGGGCATGTAGTGAGAGGACAGGGGGCAGGTATAGATTAGATATTAGGAAGAAATTTAATTACTGTAAGGGTGATGGGGCACGAGGTGAACAGGTTACCTAGAGAAGTTGTGGACTCCCTATTCCTGGAAGTGTTCAAGACCAGGTTGGATGGGGCTCTGAGCAACCTGGTGTAGTGGAAGGTGTTCCTGCCCATGGCAGGGGGTTGAAACTAGATGATCTTTAAGATCCTTTCCAACTGAAACCATTCTATGATTCCAAGAAAATGATTTTTTCTACTACTTGATCTTTGTATAGTCTAGATGTCATTTCTGCATTGGTCATGGTTCATTGTTTTATCTGAACCAGCAGCAATGTTCTTTACTTCCAATTTAAGGCTTCACAACACAAATTATCTTTCATAAGCTATTCCATAGCAATTTTTTTGTCCTTTCCCTCTCTGTTCAAGATTCAACTGGTCTCTTTGCTAAAGCAGTAGGTGTGGTTGTTTTATAATAAGGTGACTAAATAATTGATTGCTTACATCACTTAAGATTTTATAATTGTACTTCTTATGAACAGTATCTTCCAATCTTTGTGGCTACAAAGACTCTTATGCCTTTGGGCAAATTACTTTACCTAGTGCCAGAACTTGATTATCCAGGGTAAGAAGGGAGAAGAGAGGGTAGAAGGGAGAACATGGATACAATGGGAAAACTGTGGATAGAAAAAATAAACGGTAAACTATGCTACAAATCATGCAGTGAATGTACAGCTGAAGGGAAAGAGGGGGAACTGGTCATTAATCTACCTCCTTCTCCCATTGAAGTTTGTCACACAAACTCATTATATTGCTTTTGGACTCGAGTCTAGCTTGGATGTATCTGTACTTGTAGTACAATTAAACTACAACATGGATGATCTGTCCACACATAGCTGAGAGTGGGTTATGCTGCGCTTTGTTGAGAGTTGGGATGATTTAGGTGCCGTTGTTCCCTTGTATTCCTGTGTTAGAGTGGGATCTCTCCTTATTCTCATAGATTTGCATTAGCTGATCTAACCTGTGCTATGGAAGCAAATGCCTAAAACAAAAATAACCCTGTTTAAATGAGGAAAATAAGTATTTCATGACACATTTTACTCTTCTTGTAAGGCACAGGGAATGTTTCTAAATAGGTGTTGTATCTAAATAAAAAGATGCGAAATGAAGTCTTACTTCAACTAGAACAAGTACTGTGATAGTTTAGTCTCATGAAAACCCTAAACTAATTCTCTATTGATTCATGCTTTGCAACGGCTGGCTGAGCTCCTGTTTGCGTTCTTATAGTTCTCCCTTTAGAACAGCTTATGTGCAGCCACTTACACTGTACTTGGCCCCAAGCCCAGCCAAAACACCCTATACAATTTTGTAGTGCATATTGATGTACATAATGTGTACATACGGTATCCTGACAGTGCAGGAGATGCTGATAGAAAAAAAAATAAGTGCTATCCCATCTCTAACCTGATTCAGTCTGAGTTATGGTCACCTTGTCTCTTGTCACCACAGGTGATAAAGCAGCAGCAGCAATATCAATCCATTCTTTCAGCAGCCCTGTGTCTTGCCTGCAGTATTCAAAAGCTAAATTCTCATTTCTCCCTGTCTTACATCTAACTCCAGAAACTTCTATTTGACAGCATAAATTGAGTAGGTTAGACATGGCTATCCATCTTTGTCACTGCAACTTTTGGCTGCCTGTTATAAAACATTAGCAGTTTCTTTTGCTGTTTCTCCCCGTGGAATGTGGAATTATGGAAGTCAAGATTTCTAGAACTTACTAATGCTGGAGAAGGGGGATAAAATCTTAATTGTATGGACATACAGCACTCCATACTGTATGACTGTATTTCAAAGGGTAGAATAAATTTAGCCTGTTAAAGATTTTCTTGGAACAAGGAATTGTTTGGGCAGAGGTATACACTATAACAAATCAAATCTTCTTTGAAGTGATAAGTGTTTAATTCTGAGGATCACATTTGAATGGCAGAACTGTTACCTCACCACTACACCACCACTCCCCCCACCCTGGGAGCATGGTATCTATTCTCAGAACCAGTTCAACATGGCATCTTAAACTATTTTTGGGGAACACACAGATTGCAGGCCCAGAAGGCGTCTTGTATCTTTTCAATCCGTGTGATATTTATCAGTAGCATAGATCTAGTGGATCTAAACCTAGAGAAAAATCATAGCTATACATGCACTATACGTCTTTAATTATTAGAATGCTTGTAGATAATTAATTCAATGTATTACTGTTCAGCCTGTAAAGCAAAGCTAGTACAGAAGATAGCATTAATTTAGTGGCATAATGGTAAATAAATAAGTGGCTACTTTGTGCAGTGGCGCTAGTCTACAGGTGACACTTCAGTGGTGACTGAGAAGAGTTTACCATTCTAAAAGTGCTCCCAACAAAGGGATCCCACACTTCAGTCCTCTGTGTTGGACTTCATAAATGCAAATGATGGCACAATCAATGCCTAATGAAAATCCTCTTACCAGACTGTCTTAATAGGATTACTTTCTAGAACACAGAAATGGGAAGGATCTCCTAGGTCACATGGTCTTCCTTCTCATTTGCAGATAAGCTCTTTACATTTGATATAATTTCTTAAATGGTGTAACTCAGTTATATGATGTTTGTTTCCACATTATTTCATATATTTAAGTATATGTTTTAAACCTTTTAGACACTAGTCACTTTCCCACCCCTTCCATAAAATGTAGAAAGACACAGACAGAAGATCAATACTTGCTTGGAATGAGCTTGCCTGGACTTTCACTCTGAGGTGAAGTTTAAACAGATTGTTAATGCACTTTGCTGCCTGTCCTTACTCTGGGCGTCACTGGGCTCAACTGATGACCACAGTCAAGGGGCAGAAGTATTAAGACAGTGATTCTGCTATAGTTCAGTTACTACTGCAGTATTTTGAGTAGATGACTGCAGACTCTGGGAGAAATATGCTAACTAATATTTCATGGAATTAATTTAGCAGTACTTGGAAAATATATGTTACTGGCTTAAGATCCTAACTTATTTTAGCACTTGAATGATAACCTCTTTGAAGCAGATATTTAAATTAATTCCAGCATGGTAGAAACAATTTGTTCTACTTTAGGTAACTGGTATATAACATTTTGACACATTTACTTTAAACACAAAGAATGCCCTAAACCTTTACAGTTGTTTGCTTTACATTTTGAAGATAGTACCTGAAGCACATAGTGCACTTGTTTTGTCAGAAAAGAAGTCCAAATGTTCTGGAATATATTATTGTGTCTTTTTTTTTTTTTTTTTTTTTTTTTTTTTTTTTTTTTTTTTTTTTTTTTTTTTTTTTTTTTTTTTTTTTTTGTTATGCTGGTAGTAATCATGCCATTTTAGTCTTATGGTCAAATTCTCTTTTAGGCGTGTTGAGGTAAAACTGCATAGTCTTCTTACTTAAAAAGCTAACAAAAGCCCCTAAAATTTGGACTATGTTAATATTGAAAACTGAATTCTCTCTGAGTGCAGAAACTGGTGTGGGGAGGAGTAGTGGTGGTAACTGGCTCACTGGCAGCCAGAAGCATCTCAGCTCTTACTTCAGCTGTTGCTGTAGTACTAGTTTACTAGTCTGCTTAGCTAAAGATTTAATCAACTTGCTTATAGGTATCCAGCTGCTATTTGCTAATCAAACCCAAACTCTTACACATAAGGTTTGCTTTAGTGTCTTGAAGTAATTCTGATAAACAAAGAATGCATTTATACAAGGAAACAAGATATCAATCTTTCACTTATAATTTGGAGACTGTCTTGTCTCAGGTTGCCTGCAAAAGAGGCTTCTTGGACTGTTTCTGTAAAAGCCAACACCTAAACAAACTTTCTGCCTTCTTTTTCAATGTCTCTGAGCATTTTTTGCTCTCCAATTTTTTTGGATTTAACCTTAAAATATGTAATGGCTGTATTTGATATTAGAATTGTTAGCTCTTACTCTTTGCTAGTAGTTTGTAGTGCATTGAATGTAGCAAGTGGAAGGAGGTAGGACAATGTGTCAAAATACATTTCTGGGAATCTGACAGTGAGAAGCAACACTGGAATCAAACAGGGGTCCCATACAGTCTTTAGCTCCCTTCTCCCAGGGTTTGTCATCCTTGGTGGGATAGTCATGGCAGATTATCCCACCTCCTGGATCTGGAGTTGTTTGCAAATTCATTTTAAAGATCCCTCAGGCACTTTTCCATATTTTGCAGTACTGGGACTTGCCGGTGTAGCCAAGTGGTGTCTCTGGCCCCTGGGGAAGAGGAGTGTCTGCTTTAAAGCATGTTAGAACTCCTGCTGATATTTCTTGACATCAGTGGACCAGAGCCAAAATGTACTGACTGCCAGTCCCTGGCCTGTCTGCTGCTCAAAACTAGTATCTTGGGGGAGGGAGAGGTCTAACAGTCATCAGTGTGTAGAGCACACTGCTGTGCCCAGGCAACATTTGAAGGAATGACTTGTTACAAACCATGAAAGCAATCTAGATCTCTTGCAGACTCAACGTCTTCAAGAAGAAGATTATGTTCCTTGTAGATTCTGCAGGATGCAAGAGCACTTGTTTTGATACCGCTCAATAAAACATTTCCCTCTAAAGCCCCAGAAAGCAGACTTCTTGTCTCCCATGTTAAATCAGAAAGGACGTAATACTTCTGACTAAAGAAATATTGACAATTGAAAACTGTCTTCTATTCTGACCAATAACACTTTAATTGGCTGGCAAGACAAAAATGCAATGAGAAGACCCTGAGTGTGTCAGATGCTTGATGTATCCATACTGTATGACTTTTATTGCAGAAGTCAATTTACACACAGCTTCTCAGAGTAGAGAAAATCAATACTGGAGACTAACAGACTGTTTTTACAGGGCTGCTGAAACTGAGGTGAGGAGAGCCATTTAGAAGCCTCATGATATCATGTGCTCTTTCCTTGTGTTCTTTCAAACAATCTGATGGAGTAATTAATCCTTGAAGTGCCTCAAGAGGCAAACCTACTTAATTGCACTGCTGTTTAGCCTAAATTTCCAGAGTGCAGAGGACCTGGTGTTGATCCTGTTTGATCAAATTTTTTTCAGAGTATATTCTTTAGGGGTTTTTCCATCTCTATTCTTACAAAAAAGTAATCAGTCTGTCAAATTTGACCTGGTATGCCATTGTCCTAGTTGCTATTGCATTCTTCCTGTGTGCAGAATTATGTACAAATTGCAGGAAAGTAGTCAGCTGGATTTCTGTTACTTGGAGATGGAGAGCAACCTGCTCTTGTGAATCAGCCAGAAGTAGGGATGTCCTATGACTCCTATGTGGGAAGTCATTCCACTGGCATAATCCTCAAAGCAGCAACATTTAGAAAACTCCTGATGGCTTAAGTTCTGTGCCTTTTAAGGGTGACTATATAACAGTGATTTAGTGTACAACATGTATTTGCTAATACCAAACTATTTCTGCTCGCTGTGAAAATGGAGGATGACAAAGAACATGATATGTCCTTCCTATCTGCTTTGGAGTGTTTTGCTTAATAGAAGTGACATCCAGGCATAGACTTAACATGCCCTATTTTTATATCAAGAACACAAGGTATTTATTTTGGAGACAATACTTGATTTTTAACAAATGTCTTGTTGTTGAGATTGGATCCATGTTATGCATATGGTTAAGAAGTGCTGAATGCTTCTTTCTTCCTCTGCTCAGTATAGTCTGTGATCAATGCCTCTTCTTCATTTAGCAATTTCATACTCTAGTGATTCCTTTAGACTTCTGTAGAGATGCATCAATTAGACAAAGATTCCTTAACCAGCATGTTCTGGATATATTTGGATCAGCTAAAGTTGTTTTGATAGTTCAGCTATGAAAACAGTAAAATACCAGTATTAGTACTAAAGAAGGCTAAATGAAGTCTGACTGTATATCAGTTTCTTCTCTATGCTTACTAATGACACTGCAGTTGCAGAGTGCAAAGTTCTTTACTTTGCATAATGAGCAGAGATTTTTTTTATTAGCCCTATGGCTGAATAGAATGCTTGGTGTGCTCTACTATGAGTGGCAGTTGGTTTTGGGGAAACAGGTATTTTGGTATCAAAAAATCTTTTCACTGTAATCATGTCATCCCGCCAGTGGATTTTCTTCTGTGTTGTGCTAAAGATGTTACAGAGCTGCAGCCATTGTAGCAGGGGATTGAATTTTATCATCAAAGTTATGGGCACCATGAGGTGTAGAGTTCTCAAAATTCAGAATCTTGTGACATTTGCTCTTGTATTTCACGTGATGCTTGTTTTTCGTCATTTAGCAGCAATGGCATGAATCCCAGAGAACTTGCTGCTCCACCTTGTATTTTGCACACGCCTCCACCTGCTGGCTACATCTCTGCTTTTACTGATGGTGGCTCTAGGGTAATTTACCCTCTTAGGAGGCATACCACAAGGACACATGTCCTGCCTTGAGAACTGCTCTAAATTTAAGTGCTTGAGAGGATGGAGTGGTTGGCAACTCATTTGGAAACCATTTCCTAGCAAGTGCAAAAGCTGCAGTTGTTGACAGGACTCTGAGGAAATGGGGATTTTCCCACTCTTTCTCCACCTACTTTTCCAGTGACAAGAAGTGGAGTTCAAGTCCTGTGCCCGCAAGTTCTGTGTTGTCATAAATATCGTACCTTTGACTAGTGGAGAACAAATACATGTCTCTCCTCTAGAGCTTGCTTCTGTCCATCTCTGCAATAGGCAGTAGAAGGATATCCACTGCCTCTGAACCAAATGGAAGTGTTGGGTTATCGGGGCCACATAGGAAGAGACTGGAGAAGAAAAGAAGAAAATGAAGAGTTGGGTGGACCTGGAGAGGCAGAACTAAGGTAGAGATGGCATGTAGAAAATGTACAGTAGGCTGCCTGCCTTGTCTCCATGCTTCTCCAGGTTATTTCTTGTACTAGTGTGTACTTCAAATCTAGATGTGTGGGTATATGTCTCCTTGCCCAAATTCTGCTAGCTTGCTTATGCTAATTTGATAAATATAGGTAATTATTCTTCTGACTTGCTTTCTTCCTGTGCCCTGTGTCTCCTTCTGTCTTTCTCCGCTGAAGACTCACAGAAATATTCACAGTAGTGAAAGAGAGAACTTAAGAAATCAGGGGTTGTAGGGACAATGAGATTGACAATAGATTGTTCTGAGTCTGGTTCCTGTGCTCTAGATGTTGCTCTTCAGACAAGTGAGAGCCGGAATTTTGTATTTTAGAAAAAGTTGTTTGAATAGTGTTTAAAGCAGTGGAGAGTCCACTGGATATGGATTAGAGGGAGAAGTAATACAATCACTGTCAACAACTGCTGGTATTTCTACAATTAGTAAGGATGTCTGTACATTTAATTCTGAGACACATAATGTACCAAAATGCTTCTGAAACATTTGTTCAGTGTTTTTTGCAACTTGTAGGTCTAATCTGGGCATGTGTCTTCAGGTATGCTTGTGCAGTCACCCCCTCACTCCAAGCCTAACACCAGGAGGTGAAATGGTCATTGTAAATCACTTTTCCTCAGAATTTTCTGGGATGATAGGCATTCAGTAAAATAAATTGTTTAAGGCCATAAGGACTTTCTCATGGAACAGGAGCTACCAGGTCTAAATGTCAGAGGTACAAGCTACAGAAAAAATGAAATAATAGGCAGTTTTGAGTTGATGTTCTGCACTCTATACCTCCTAAAGGCATGTTGCGAGGCAAATTTTTAATAGAGGCAATTTTCCACTCACCAAGCCCAGCTAAACACTTATTTAATTTTAGTACTCCACCTATGGTACCAACAGTTAGTGTGAGAAAATTGCAGTCTTTCAACATTACTGTCAAAATGACCTGTTCACCCTGTCAGATTATGGCATCTGCTGTTATTACAGAATACCACTATTTTCTCATCCTTTTGACTTTTTAACTTTACAAAAAAGCAAAACCTGAACTATACTTGCAGTTATTTTCACAGTGCTGAACAGGAGCACTGGAGATGTACTTCTGAAACACTGTGACAGACTGGCTGGCTATGCCTTGAAAAAGCGTGTTTCTTCTCATTTTCACAGCTGCAGTGCTAAGCATAAAAGCAGTGAAATTAGAGTGTGTCTGACTCTCTCCTTCCACAGTGGCTTGTTTTTCATGTTGCGTGATTATTTCTTTTAGCAGTCATCCAGGTTTATGTGGGTTTTGGTTTTGCTTTTGCTTTTCAAATGGTCAGTTAGCAAATCAACATGAAGGAAGTTGCATGAAAGCCTAGCCTGGGAATTTCTTGCCTTAGAAGACAAAATACCTAGACATATATAGACAAGGCAAAAAGAAGGGAAACCATCTGTGAGTTAGCAAAGACTGACTCGCAGGGTAGCTGTGCACAGAGCAGTTAGCTTTCAGCTCTGCTGCTGTAGATGAGTCTTTGCTTGCTGTAGGCTGAGGAGAAGAATAATAGCAAGCAGAAGGTGTGTGTTATAGGAGGAAAATCAGTATATGAGAAGTTGTGCTTGTTCGGCATTACTCTGGCTTAGTGTTTGAGATGTTGCAGGAAATGAGACACAGAGTGAAAGCTGAAAGAAAAGGATGTGATCTCTTCTCTCCTCTCTCCTAATTTACAAGCACTCCCTTTTCAAATCTTGTAATACTCAGCATGGAGCAGCAGTGATGCTGAAGCTGACTTCTGGTCACAACATGGCTGCAGAGCAGTAGTACTGCTGGTGAGACTGGCTGTCAGTGAGGGAAGGAAAACCTGGGCACCTTTGAGAAAGGAGGATGGTGATAAAATCATAGAATTGTTTAGGTTGGAAAAGACCTTTAAGAACATTAAGTCCGAACATTAACCTAGCACTGCCAAGTCTGCCACTAAACCGTGTCCTGAAGTGCCACATCTACACGTCTTAATACTTCCAGGAATGGTGACTCAACTCCTTCTCTGGGCAGCCTGTTTTAGTGATTGACAACCCTTTCAGTGAAGAAATTTTTCTTAATACCCAATCTCAACCTCCCCTGGTGCAACATGAGGCCACTTCTTCCAAGCTAAACAACCCAGCTCCCCCAGCTGCTCCTCAGCAGACTTGTGCTCCAGACCCTTCACCAGCTCCATTGCCCTCCTCTGGACTCGTTCCAGCACCTCAATGTCCTTCTTAAAGTGAGGAGCTCAAAACTGACCACAGTACTCGAGGCGTGACCTCACCAGAGCTAAGTACAAGGGGATAATCACTTCCCTTGTCCCACTGGCCACATTGATGCTGATACAGGCCAGGATGCCATTGGCCAACTGAGCACACTGCTGGCTCATGTTCAGCTGCCTGTCGACCAGCACCCCAGGTTCTTTTCTGCCAAGCAGCTTTCCAGCCTCTCTTCCCCCAGCCTGTAGCACTGCATAAGATTGTTGTGACCTAAGGGCAGTACCCAGCACTTAGCCTTATTGAACTTCATACAATTGCACTCAGCCCATCGATCTAGCCTGCCCAGATCCCTCTGCAGAGCTTTCCTACTCTCCAGCAGATCAAGACTCCTATACAACTTGGTGTTGTCTGCAAACTGACTGAGGGAGCACTCAATCCCCTTGTCCAGATCATCACCGAAGATAGTGAAGAGGACCAGCCCCAGTACTGAACGCTGGGAGACACCAGTTGTGACCCTGTGGCTGGCTGCCTGGTTCTGGGTGGGAAGTGTTTCTTGCTGAAATTCAGCTGGGGTTGTCTCTGCCACTGGCTGCAAAAATGGTATTTGGTGAAAGATACTGCTCTTCATTGTCAGGTTTTATGGAGCAGTCCGGCAGTGCTGTGTGGTGCTCAGGTGCAGTGTGCAGCCCTGGGCCTTGCTGCTGGTCACCCAGTGTGCTCGTGCTGCTCCTGTTCCATGTGAGTTGCCTGGGCCAGGGAATGGCAGCCAGGGTCTGTCCCACGCCCAGCCAAGAGCAGGCAGCCAGGGGCACCAGGGCAGCCCCAGCTCTGGGCATCTCCCTGTGGCTGAGCCAAGGCTGGGCCCTGATGTGGGTCTGGCTCAGCAAGGCCTGTGGATGAGCTGTGAGGAGCTGGCCCTGCTGGGACATGGCTGGGGCAGGGTCTCATGGTCCCAGGGGCTCTCATGGCAGGCCATGGGGGTGATGGGGGTGTTTCTGGGGCCTGAGTACTCAGAAGAGTTTGGCTTCTTGCACTGGCTTGCCTGTGAGCAGATATGTTCTTACACTGGCCTTTGGTCCTGAGTGCTTCTTAAGGTTGTTGGGGCAAATGTGAGAAATTTGTCCTTGCAGGGAGAGCTCCAGGTCTGGATCACAGGCTGTAATGTAAGGCTGTGAGGTATGTTAACATGTGTTGGAGACTGAGCTTTTAAAGATCTTGGTGCAGACCCAGCTGAGTTATCATAACCAGAGTGGCCATGTGGAACCTGATGAGAAGGTGTGTGTCACACCATTAATTTAGTTTTTATGTAAAGACTCATTTTTTTGAAGTCTTTGTTCAGCCATGAAACCCATTTGAATGTCAGTTTCTGAAATAATGTTTATTTTATTTTCCTCATAACAGTCTGATATGCTGAAAGATTTTGCTTGCTACAGACTCTTTGTCGCTAAGGATGAAATAGCTGTAAAAGGCAGAGTAGCCGTACAAGGCGGAGAAGGGAAGGGAGAAGAGGGGCAGGCTAAGCCCAGAGCCCATAAATGTTGTTTGGAGGAACTGCAGTCCTAAGGACTGGAGGCTGGCTGGAGGTGTTAGAAGGAGAAAAGATGGTAAGAGCTCAAGCACTGTATCTGATCCAGTATTCCTTCAGAAGCTGGCAATGCAACCCTCTCCTATCACTTTGTCATGGAAGTTCAGTGGCAGGTAACACAGGATAAAAGGAAGTACTGGAGCTGATGACTTTTCTGGTTGCATCTTCATAACTACCTGACCTGCAAAGCTTTCTGCAAAGATTCATGTAGGTAAGAGAAAAAGGCTTAAACTTGTCAGATAATAATTTCTTTGCAGCAATGTAAGCCAGTCTTGACTGCTGCTGTGTTAATGGTGCCTTAAAGAAAACTATCAGCAGGCTAATGGCAGCTTTGAAAACAAAACTTTTCATATCCAAAAAGATGAACATTTCCAATCCTAATGATCCATTTAACTGCCATTATTAAATACATCACAAGAAAAATTATATGCAATTAAAAAGGAAGAAGCCTGTTAATGTAACATTGAGGCTGTGCGATTGAGGACAGTTAACTAACTGAAAGACCAATTTTTAAAACTAAGGTTAGTTTTCATTTGACTCTTACAGAATTTTATTCTTCCTGTTTCCCAGATAAATATTTACATTGCTTTAATTCTGAAACACAGTCAGTCTGAAGTGCTCAAAGGTTAATGAACAAAGCTTCAGCACTAAGGGCTAGCTAAGTATTTCCTCCACGTCAGAGGTGGAAACTATCACTTTACAACTTGCTCAACGTCACACATATATTTCGTGGTAAGATCCTATTGTAAGGTTATTGGAATCAGTCAGCTATTTAGGCTGTGTTTAATTGTAGAATCAATTCACTATTTGTAATTCCTGTTTCCTAAATGCGGAGCGCTTCACTCTTCAAAAACAAACTTCCTTGTGAATTGCAAACTTCTGCAGGGTGGCAGTCTTGTAGTGTACAAATTAATTCGTGTTCAGTTGACGTGTTTATTTTGTGTGCAAGATAACCTTGCATGTAAAACACAGTCAGATGCAGAGCAGGTGCACTAGCTTGGGCTCCTGGGCCTGGTGTACTCGTAAGCAGCATGGATCACTATGTGCCTAGGCACTTCAGTCCCACATGCCCATTGCTAGGACTGCTGGTGTCTTATTCCCATAGTTTTTTTTTTTCTGCAGTAAAGTGAGCTGCTTTTTATTTCCCAGGGAATTGTGGGAACTTGGCTGTTCTTGGGGCATATTTTGAGGGGGAAGAGAAGAAGATATTGTGGGAAAGCATCAAATAACTGAAATTGCTTTAGGGCTTAAATCAAAGGGCTATAACCATCAAAAGGTGGAAGAGAACCAGCCCACAAGAAAGCAGCAGTGAGGGTTTTGCCTGTAGCTCCAAACAGGCCAGGGTGGCTGGGAGTGGAATGCCAAGTGCACGGTGGACTGACTACTTACTTGAGTAGGAGCTTGTTTGGAGAAATGCAGAAGTAAAGGTCCAAGCTGACTTGCTATAAAACAAAATGTTAAAAGAAGGCCAGAGTGGTTTCCTGTGATTAAAATTTTTGAACAAGACAAGTACCATTGCCTTGGCTTGTAAGGCAACGTGAAAATGCTCTGATGTAAAACTTTGGCCCAATGCTCAAAACAACTGTTATCACCTAAACCAAATTGCCAGGTTGAAAGTGTATGTAACACAAGCCACCAAGCCGCGTATACCAAAGGATAGGTAATTTTTAACTACAGCTTGTTTTTCTGTATATTTGGAATCTCTTTAGATTGGGAGCTCAACCAGCTGTTGCTTCTTCTTTGGCTCTATCCGAAGAATTTCAGAATTTCACATGAGTATTCCCTATTTGAGTGAATACATGGATTTTCGGTGATAAAAAGTAGTTATTTTTTGTCTATGTGTATTTTTTGTTTTTTTCGTTAAGAACGACAACATGAAGGAACTTAAAAATTAGCCTGCTTTCCTTAGTGTAATTGCATAAATAGTTGTCCAGATCTACATCAGAAACCACAGTAGAAAATAAATTCTAGTTCGTGTTGAAACAAGGTGAAACTCACGTCCTAATTTTTCTAATTAAGTACGTAATTGTTTAATCCTTTAGCATTGGAAAATGGTGTTGCAAATTTGTGTATTTTGCTTTTGAATATTTTTATGTTACAAAGTATCTTATGACTTGGCTTGTCTTTATTCAGTGGTAGTTGCCAAAGGCATTATATGAAGCATCTTCAGCATTTTTAAAGCAGAATAAACGTAGAAGTACTCTTGGCACAGCTTATCTCCTCCTTGCAGCTGTAAGTAGTGGGTATTTTAAACAAAGGAATAGTGACTATATTTGATTTTAATGAGTGGCAATGGGTTCTGCTACCTTCTTTTAACTCTCTATTCCATAGGCTAGTTAGGAAGCTTATGTTAGATTCTTTCCTGGTCATAAAGTGCTACCCAGATGCCTGTATTCTGCTGTGCTGAAATGACCAGGCAATGGCTGCTGCATCTGTTCCATATTCAGTGGATTTTATCCTGAGAACTCTTCTTATGGCACTGCTTATTACGAATGTAGGATTTATTAGTGTCCTGACTCCTGTGCTTGGCACCATGTGTGCAGAACTGAACCATTTGTGCTTTATCTGAGCTACCTGCCTGTGGGAGGAAAATGGGTACAGTGTACTTTACACATATCTTCTACAAGCTGTGAAGACGCGCTTGAGGGGGTTGCTCCATCTTCTCTCTTCCTAACCATCTTCCAAACCATCTGGGTTTGGAAGAATTTGAGAAGTATTGAAAGTACCTATTTGGTAGCTTTGGGCAATAATGAGAAGGTGGGGTCCTCTAAAGCACAAATGTAGGTGCTTTAGAAAAATCCCAACACTTTTCTTTATTTTCAGAAAACAGCTCTCCCTCTCCCAGTCCTTTATGTTGTCTTTCAAGCAGCAGATAGAGACCTCTTAAATGGCCTGAGCTTTCTTAAGCCCTCCATCAGTGGAGAGAGTCAGACATTTCCTAAGCTGTTGCTGCGACAGTGAAGTTCAGTAAACAGGGGTGTGTAGGGGTGGAAAGTGCTTTTGCTGCAGTTCTGGAGGAATTTCTAATGTTTAAACATGTGCTCATTCTGGAGATATCCCAAAATTGGTGAGGTGAACTTTAAACTCTGATTGCATTTGCCTTTTGAATGATTAAGAAGGCTAGCACAAAGCGAAGGTTGGTGGGAAGGAGCTGATGATACAACCTTGTGCTGACTGGAAGGACTCTGTGCCAGCCAGTGCCTTTTCTGAGCTAGACAGAGAATGCTTTGACTTGGTTTGCTGGAGAAAATCTTGCCTTTGGAGGTTGCATATATGTGGAGCCCAGCTTTACTTGGAGGAAAAAATCTGTCCACAAGCTTGGATTCGGGCCAATTACTGCATGAAAAAATTCTCATGCTGCTCCTGTATTTTGGCATGCTCACTCAGCCTGACCAGCTCTTAGAAAAGCACTAGTGTTTCTTTCACATTTCAGGGTGCCAGACTCCTCATCCAAACTTTTAATTTGAAACTGGGTATTCTATTATTAGCTGTAGCCTGAAGTGATTTTCAGAATCCACCTGTCACTTTGATTATGCTTACTCTTTATTTACTTTGTTTTCTTGTTCATCGATAAGAGAAAATATTAAAGAAATGTGCATTCCTTGCAGCTTGTGGCTAATGTGGTGTGCTAACATGTTTTAGAATGTGTAATAAGAGTTTTGAAGAAATCTGGTAATGTAGGTTTGACAAAGAGTGATTACATGCAATCATGACAATGCATGGGGAGTCCTCTGAAGCTCAGGCTTTTGATTTGGGGGGGAAAAAAGAGGGTTTGGGGCTACCTGAGCACTGATTTGCTGCTATCAGTTTTAAAAGGGTCCTCTTCCACTGCAGAAAGTCTTCTGATCTGGTGCTACAATGTACTTAAAAGCCAAGCAGGAGCACATTATTTTTATGGGCATAAACACTTTCTCCAAGCTCAGGACAGCTTGCTGAACTCATTCAAATAGAAATCCTGAAAGCAGCTTTTCTGGCCAATAGTAGTTTGGACTGTAATTAGATCAGGGTTGGCTGTGTTTTTAAGGCATTAAGTGTATTTGTTTCCATTATTAAGCTAAAATGACAAGCTAAAAATGTTTGGCAGAAAATTTTGTCTCTGTGTGTGTCTTCTGGCATGCTAACTCCTTTAATTCTAGCTTGAAATTGGTCAGAGAGCGTGATTTTAACTGTAGAATTTAGCTGCCTATTTTTACAAAACTTACAGACCCCCTGAGTATCTTCACTGAAGGTAAGAACTTCCTTCTTTATGAAATTGTAGAGGATCCACACAGATAAGTTGTTATACCTTCCTATATATTCTTGAAAAGGAAAGGGGTTTATTTGGGCACCTGAGAATCAAGACATGAAATTACAGGAAACCCACACTTCCTTAGCTCTAGTGCTCCCTAACCTGTGTAATTGTTTCTGCTTGCTGTAAGAACAGACCTGAGCAATCCAAACACAAATGTGATACATAGCCTAGCCCTCTTTTGAGTATCACTTTAAAGTGGATGTTTTACTAAAGAAAATGACCTGTTAGCAAGAAGTCAGACTCCGATGTGAAACATTTTCCAGTTAGTAGTCATCCCCTGAATCTACTTTGTTGATGTGCCGTTTCATTGGCAAAGGGAGTCTTCGCTCTTTTGTGTGCCACAGTGTAAAAAAACCCAAACCACAAACAAGCAAAAGAACAAAACGACCCCCCTCAAAATATACCCTCCAACCCCTGAAACTCCAGTGATCCTGTATGTTACCCTGGGAGCTAGGTGGACAGTTGTTTCATCTACAAGGGGTCTTGTGGAAGTCAGCTGTTTCAGGGTGCGTTGGATGTGGTTTGTGCTGAAAACTACTTTGACAACTGAAATCTTTTAAAAGTGGAAAACAACAGAAACATGAGACAGGAGCAGCATGGATCTTCCTCTCTTATCTTTTTTTTTTTTTCTTTCCCAGGGAGGGAAAGGGAGTGCCTGACTTTGATCTTATTCCCTTCCTTCCACCTGCTTCTGCGTGTATGTTCATGCAGTTTCATGTCTGAAGACTTGATTAGCATCTCAGGTGTTCCTGAAACATCTCCCATTTGAGAAAATCTGTAGGTGGATATAGAAAAGGCTTGTGAGAATCTGAGTCTTCCTCATTAACATGTGTGTGTCCAAGCTGATTTCTATAAGGGCTTCAAATCTTAAGACTTTGTGTATTTGTAAGAAAAGTAGCCAGATAAAAATAACTTGATTTTTTGTTTAACAGTGTATTATACTTTGAATTTGAAGTTCCTTTGAACTGGCTATAGACTAGCACACAACTGGTACTTTAGAGGTGCACAGGAGCGCTTCTGCATTCCTTCTGATGGCATCAGTTCTGTAACCATGACAGTGAAGTCAAACTCCATGAGGTCCTGGTTTGCAGAAAGGGTGTGATTACTCACAGCTATCATTTTGTCCCTACAACGGAAATAGGCTGCTGCAGGTATTTGGTTTATATGCAGGAGTTTTGTAGGTGTGAGTCATATGAGAAGGAGCTCCACTGAAAGACTTTATTTTGGGTTCTTTGGGTAATGATGTTAAGTTTCTTATACATACTTCACTGCCACCCAAAGACTCTGGATTTCAGACTATATGCTAAGTACAGTGTCAATGATAACACTACTGTCCTTTATCATTTTATTTTAAGTGGCAGTGTTTAACTGCTTGAAATTTTCTTCTCCTGCTTTTCCAATCCTATCTTTTATTTCAAAGGTGGAGTAATGTGAGAAGAATGCAAAATAGTCAGCTATTTGACTAAGGTGTGCTAATGAGAAGAAGGTGATCTATGTTTAAGAACTGGAACAGAAAGGATGTTCAGATTGTATTACTTCCTTTTTTTGATATCTAGAAGTAGAAAATAATTTTCTACACAAAAGAATACAGCACTATATTAAGTAAATTAATTAAAAACTCCAAGTTAAATGTTTGACTTGAGGAAGGTTAGGGTTGGGTTTTTGGTTTGTTTCTGTTGGTGTGCTTCTTAGTTTTGTTTTGTTGTTTGGGGTTTTTTGGTAGCTTTGTTGTTGTTGTTGTTTTGGGGGGGTTGTTTGTTTTGCTTTTTGTTTTGTTTGGTTTGTTTTTTTTCTTTCTTTTTTTTTTGTTTTTCGTTTTTTTTTCCACACTGAAATTAACATCTGTTGGGTGGTCAAGGTAGCCAGCTGGTAGCGCCCATCTTTAGAACTTCTGATGTGTTTCATTTGACCTGGTAGTAAAATAATTTGTCTTAAAATACAGTGTAACAGATGGGAAAATTAAATTACATTAATTGTGGTTTGTAACACATGTCTTTTGGTGAAGCATTGTAAGCTACACAATCAGCCAGACTTGAAGACAGTCTACCCTTTGTCTCACATCCTGACACAACCTTTATCATGGTATACTGATTAACTTTATCACGATCTGAAGAAGGGCATTGTCTCCAACTTTATTGGACTAGGATAATACTGTATGTTGCCTCCAGGATCAAAAATAGCAGCAGTGAACTTCAACTAACTCCTTAACAGAAGGATGTAGGTCTTCCATGTAGTTATATGAGAGACAATATTAGTTAGATTCATCTGTCATGAGACAGACCTCCAGGCTGTAATGGCTTGATGCTTGTTTACTATGGATGGATGGTTGCTCAATCATAGAATCATAGAATCATAGAATCATAGAATCATAGAATGGTTTGGGTTGAAAAGTACCTTAAAGATCATCTAGATCCAACCTCCCTGCCATCGGCAAGGACATCTTCCACTAGACCAGGTTGCTCAAAGCCCTATCCAACCTGGTCTTGAACACTTCCAAGAATGGGGCATATTCCACAGATGGGGCATGATAAACGTTTCTGTGGTAGACATAGAAAACTGGGTGAGAGAATTCCCAACTTGTGAGTCCTGGGACTTGGTAAGAAAAACAGTCATTTTTGTAGTGTTGCTTTAAAATGTTTCCCAACAAAAATTATTTTGATCAGATGAAGGTCGCATTCTGGAAGACATCTGCTCCTGAGTCAGATATGACTGTTTACATATTAAGTGGCTTCATGTGTATGAATTTTAGTTGTCATGTGATCAATGTGTGTATTTGATAGCAGGGTAGATGAAGAAAGGAGAAGGCTAACCTCTAAGCGTTTCCAAGACATAAAATAGTGAAAGGAAAGCAAGACTCACAGAAATGAGTAGCTGAAGTGTGAATCCAGGTGAATTCTTTGAATGGCTCCTTGAGAGTCTGCTAGAGGCTAGAAACCAGCCAGTGTTGTCCAGAAGGAGGAAACACATGTTACAGCCTCACCTGATGGCTTACTCAAGCTGTTGTGGCTCCTTGCTGTAAATATATTGTATTGGCTAAGTTCAAGATCTAGAAATTTTTAGCCCATATTACACAAATCATGAGATAATTTAGAAAAACAAAGTTGGTCTGTCTCTTGACTCCTTAATTGCTCTTGCCAACAGCTTCTGAATGATGCCAACAAACTTAATAAAATGTCTTTTGCAAGACCAAACCACTGTTACTAGAGCCCTACTGAGATAGGCACTTAGTTGCAAACACAAATGAGATATAGTACTGCCTGAAAAATGTGGTGTTGGGGTGTCTAGTGATGGTGACTGCAGTGCACCCAAGTGAGATGGTGCATATAGAGATAGGGGCATCAGCTCACTGGACATCATCTCAAGATGTCTAGTAAAGTTCCTATTTTGTCCATTAAGTAAAAAACTGCATTTTAACTTCTAACTACAGCATTTTTCTGATGCTCTTTCATGAGTTCTGTTGCCTGAAAGACACATTTAAGCTTTTAACCTCTCCTCATGGGGACTTACAGAGAATTGGGCTCAAAACTTTTTAATCCTAAGCAAATGAGTAGGCAAAGAGGCTACTGTAGCATGAAGAGGCAGGTTTTAGCAGAACAGAACAAGATGTACCTGTACATGCTACCAGAAACCTTCTCCTCTAATATGGCAAAGCTTGCGCTCTTTGCTGAACCAGACTTCTGCTCTGCTTGGTTATTTGTTCAGAGCGTCTCTCTTTGTTGTGAGGATCAGAGAACTATCTGGAGGTGCATGTGAGGTAAAGTGTCTGAGATTGTTTCAGAGTTTGTGTGACAACAGCATTTTTAGTGAAAAGCAGAATGTATTTTGAAATTTGACTTGTTAACTGTTCCTTTTAATAAGACTTAGGCTGGGCTGGTTTCCCTGTTTGGAATTGAAAGGCTGAGGAGTTAATATTCGATTTCAATCCCAGCTCTCCTGATTTACTTGCTGCACATTTTTTCAGTTTTTATTTTTAAGATGCAAACCTGTTGATTTCACAGATCAGTGGTTTCTTGGTGTAGTACAGATGATACTGCCTATTTTCAAATTTTTGCACCTTTTAATGAAATTGAGCATCTCTTAGCATGGTGCCTGGCGTGCTCTGAACTTCAGGATTGGAGCCTTGGGAAAGTCACTAGTTTAACTTTGATTCTTTTGATGCCAGCTTTTCTAGGAGGAGAAACTGAGCTGAGGTTGCTGAGATTTAGCTTATAAATTTTGGAACTAGCAGAGAGCTGTTTTGTGTCTCTTCATAATAGCTGGCCCCGACAGTTTAACAGAGCTTATTGACCATCTGCTTTGTCTAGTTTGCCACATGGCAGAGTGACAACTAAGCCAAAATACTGGCTGCACAGTGTATTAATTAAACGACTTGCTTGTGAACACTATCAAGATACTAAATTGATGGATGTTGTACATTTAACTTGAAGAGTTTTGTCCTTTCTCTTGCTGCAGTTGCTGGGTGTTGAGGTGAAGAACATAAGATTGGTGGTGAGAAAGGAGCTGTTTGACTGTATGTTGGGGTCCCAATTTGTCTCCTTGCCCTCTGTCTTCTGTTAACCCACTCTCAACAGATGAGACTCAGAGTATATTACAGTCTTGTTCCCCTGCTGCTACTTCTGACTGCTGTTCTTTGCCTCTCACAAAGCTGGCAAAAGCAACAGCTGTTTCATAATTTCTCTGTTTGAAGGGAGAAATATAGTAATGGGGCCAGGGGAGAGAATAAAAAACTAGTCATCTGGCTTGCATAAGACTAGAGAGAAATGTCTTTCTTGTCTTTTTTTTGAGAGGCAGTATCTCTTCTGAAAGCAGATTTCATATTCTTCAGTGTTTGTATTCCTGGAAGTACAATGCATCTTTCTCCAGGGTGAGAACAGAAGTTGAGAGCTTTAAGCAAATAGCATTGGTTATGTCTGCATATCTCTAGCTGACTGTGGGCTGCTTGTTAGTGCGACTAATTCTGCTCAAAGGCATAGCCCCCTGGGAAAGCAGTTTTTAAATCCAGACTGTGCTGGTGGCAGACATATAACATACTCCCCGAAAGGGATGTGGCAAGACTTCGGCAATATCCAACAACTGTCTGCTTGATCAAGGGACAAGAGATGCTTGTAGGTAGCATCTCTGCATTTAGAAGCCGAATCCTGTTGAGCTTGTTATAATGAACACATGGCTTGTTAATATGCTCTGCTGGGCTGTGGCAAGCCATGCTTCTTCAAGGCTTTGCTACCTATACTTTCATTGCAGAAATTTGTGTACATTCTTTTTCTTCTGGTAATTTTCTGTAACAACAGGCAACTGTTCATGCATATGTGGATGTAGGTGCATATTTGTGGTTTGTTAACATGATCCTGAAGGGTTAGTGTGTATATATGTGTGCACTGGGTATATAGTGTGGTGTTGGATGGTGTAACATGAAATAATATTGCAATTCAGTGTAACATCAATCTGAATGAAGCTACTGTTTGGCTCTATTTTTAATGTACCTGAGCTGCTGAAAATGCTTTGCATAGTATGGAAACAACTTCAAGAGAAAACTGAAAGAGTGCTGTACTCATTTGGGTTCTGTCTGAAAAGCTGTGTCTAGTTGGCTGCAGACAAGGCCACTGATAACATACCCTTGTTTTGGCCTCTAGAAACTCAGTGCTAACCAGAAGCATTGCTCTGATTTTGTTCTGGACTTCCAGGAGCTGCAGAGGATCTCTGATTTACATCAAAGTGCTTTGGATCCCAGGTAATCTTGGTGTGTGCGCTGTCCTACAGAACCAGGAAACTATTTAAGAAATGAGATCTTGAGTATGCATGAGAGTTCTCTCCTTTCTGAGAATCTCTGGTATTCCAGATAATTGAAGGTGGCGCCTTCTGGCATTTAAAGGATACTTGAGAAAATTGCAGTCCCCTTAAAATCTTTTTTACTTCCCACCGTTTTTTCCCTACTGCGTTAATTAACATACTTAAGAGTAGTCTATTACTTTTTTGTTAACTTGAAAACGTGAGGATTATGGCCCCTCTACCAGGGCTCTAACACTGATAATGAAGAGCTAGGCTTAATACAGCTTTAGAAAAATATTCCTTTCCTGGAGCTGTAGTTCAGTCTAGGAAACAGTTTAAACAGTTGTTTTTTTTGGCATGTATATGGAAGTTGTACTGCTAAGAAGGGGGTGGAGGGGGTGGAGAAGTGTTCATGCTTCAGCAGCCTCTTGGAGTTCTTTACCTTCAGTTCAGCCCAATTGAATTTCTCTGTTCTTGCTATTGTCACTCCGTAAGTTCATCTCATTTAAGGACCTCATCAGTCCTGGGCTTGCTCTATTTGCCTGCATCATCTTTCCGCTACAGAGATTTGTGAGGGCTAGCAGCTGTTGCACGAGCATCTGGAATGTTTATCGTTGTGCTGGAAAATATAGCCCGTTTGTGAATCTGAGGAGCAGAGGGACATCTCAGTGCTTTGGCCTCATTCTATTTTGAGCTTGCTAACACTGTCATGATCGTACAGCTCACCACAAGTTTTCATTATCCAATGTGAAAAGGTCTGCCACATGTTTGCTGCTGGCAAGATGATAGTTTGTTGTGGAAGATGATAGGCTCTTTGGCATTTAAAAAGTAAAGCTGCAAGTAAATTAGAAGCTTCAGGAATGACTTCAGTTTTTTACTTTTATACAAAGCCAAAACAACAAATATCTTGCCTTACATTATACTTTTCTTCTTCTGAATGCCTTAAATTACTTTTCAGGCTATGGTTATGGAACTACAAAGCTTTTATTTCTTTTAAAAAAAAGTGTATATATATCCACATCATCCATAACTTGTTTCTTTTGGAATGCCACTGGAAAGAAAAACACTTTTTTCTTCTTCCTGTGACTGTTTCCAACAATGCATATGATTAGAGATTGCTGACAAGTCCTGACTTCTTAAGTTTGTGTCTCTGTGAAAGATGGAGGAAAATATTTTCACATATATTTGACATCTGCTTAGGAAAGATAAAACTTGAAGTTGAAGCAGAAGAAGGAGAACAAATTTTCGGCTGATCACAGCAAAGTGAGATTTTGTTGAAAAAGTGCACTATTTAGGGGTCAAGGAAGCTGAAATGGGAGTTCCTGATGCTGAAGGCTACCTTGGAAGGCAGTTAAGCTGGTGTCTCTTCTTAAAACAGTTGTTGCAGATCATCTGCAGGCTCTGCCAAGTGATACTTGCTCAGTTTTCATTTTCAAGGTGGCAACACAATTAATAAGGTTTGCTGGCTGTTCAAAGTGCAATTCTTTGGCAGTAAGCAAAGGTTAGCTTCTCTTGGGATGGGTAACTGTGATCATAGGGACATAGTGAAATAGGTAGAAAAATGCAGGGAGCTGGGACTCAAAAAGATTTGCTGCAAGCTTTTCTTTTGGTTGTGCTTTGGACTTCTTTGCAATGAATTCTTCTCTTGCATTTGTGCTCTAATGGCAAGGATGAGCTCTTGATGTGTAATTAGTGTCTCCTTACAACCCATTTTTCAGAGAGTCAGGAAAGCGTGAATGTGTATACTTGAACCTAAATGAATTGGAAGGCATTTTTGACACATTTTTGGGAGCTTTTAAATGGTGGTATCCTAAAATGCTAGCTAAAACCTAAATTCCTTTCAAATATGCCACACTTGGATATAATAAAAGAATTTTGGAAAAAATGAGAGGGCTAAAACTTATTGACAATTAGATATTAACTAAAATGGGATGAAATGACATGACATTGAACCCATGAGCACATATATCAGGTAGTGAAATGGTGCTTTTGCAAGTGTGAAGGAAGGGTGCATGGCAGAAATCTCAGTTAACAAACCAGCTGGGAAGACAACACTTCAATGCAAGAAAGAGATCTGAATGCTTCCATTGAAAATCCTTGTTTTGAAAGGAATTAATACACCTATAACAATGGCAGAGAAGATAGTCTTAATTTATATGTTCAGCTTTTACCTTCCAGCACTTACTTGTTTTCTCTGTCTTCCAGTGATACAAACTTTTCAGATGAGACATTTATTGAATTGTGAAGTGTTAACAAAATGGATCTCTTTTTGTATATTTCTTACTGGCTTGGTCTATTTTATATGTAGAGAAAAGCTGGGCAAAAATGCCTTTTTCTAACTTAGCAGCTTTGTCTGCATTAGCATCATGATGACTCTTCCTTGGAGACTAGGCAAGAATTTCCAAACCAGGAGAGGAAAGCACAAACAGGTATTTTGCCTGTTCAAGACAAGTGAGCGTTTTTCTGTCGTACTGGGTAGTTGCATCAGTGTCATAGTCAAACCCACATGATTTTCAAGGGTTGTCACAATTTTTCTGAAGTTATCAAATACCCACATTGTAAAATAAGAGTAAATAGCAAGTTGTATTTGACTCTCAACTTCCATTTCCCAACTAAACCAATGGAAGTGTTTAAATGAATGATAGGGTCATGAACCAAGCAAGGCCTGCCAAACTGTGTTTTTTCGCCAGCTTGGGATTCCTAGAAGCTGTTTTGTTCCAAGTCAGAGCCTATTTTGGTTTCTCACTGTTGGATGCTTTATGACGGGAGTTCTGAGCAAGTGCTTCCTAAACAGCTGCTCATACAACAACTACTGTGTATGGACAGACCAGAGTCAGCACTGCAAGTGTGTGACCCCTGACTAGTGTTTCAGTCACCCATTCAAGCAACAGATAAATACCAAACTAAAAATAGCAAGTCCAGGGCCTAGGATAAGTATTTTCAGTCACCTACATAATAGGCTCTTTTGAAAACTTGTTAAAACACAGGATACCAAGAAATTGATTTGATAAAAAAACCCCTAAGTAGTGTGTGTATGCATTTGTTTTACTTTTACAAAATTCCATTTAGCAGCTAATTAGAGGAAAAGTTACTCCTGTTGATTCTTCGCAAATTACTTCCTTAGCTTTCATATAATAATAATAATAATGAATAAATTAAAAAAAAAAAAAACAAAAAACAACCAAACTGAGAGGCAAAAATTCTTGAACAGAAGCAGGGAAAAGGAAAGTAAAAGGATCTATTATTTATCTTTATTGGCCAGGGCACCTGCACAAGCTGCCAGTGCTGTTTGTCATTGCAGGCTGCATCCAACTCTGTACGAGTTACCTTCCTGCTGATGATGGGAGAATGCAGCCAGTGAAATGTGGCAGCCAGCCCAGGCATCTAAGTAAAAAGGCATGGTCTTCTGAAAGAGCACAGAAAGTCTTCCTTCCAGCCAAGAAAACTTGATGGGTGTGTTGGTGACCAACAATAGGCAGTGTGTCTGCTAGGCAAGCCCAGCCTCAACTGAGTTGGCAGATTTTGAAGTGCAATAAAACTCAGTTTAGCTCTCCTAACACATTGTTCTTTCAATAGCAGCTTTATGGCCCTGCTAGCAAGCAGGATAGAGAACTGTGGAAATAGAGGAACTGAGGTGTCTTCTTCTGCATGCACACTTCTAGAGTATTTGAGTGAGGTCACCATGGCATTCTCGTATAGTCTAAATAAATATGAAGGTAACTCTGACAGTAGTGGTCACATTGGTGCAGAAAATTACAGTGAATTTTAGTGGCTGGTTAGCCTATACTTATTAAAGGGAGCCCCTGACTTTCACTTGAAAATCCCATTGCCATTACTCCTGGGTGTAGGTAGGCCAGAATCTACATTGAAACAGCTTGTGGAAATTATTATGCTTCATGTATTACAAGTTATTAACACTATAAAACTCTAGCTTCAAGTTGATATATCAACAGTTTTTCAACTACTTGCTTTTTTGTTGTTTGCCAAATGGTACCATTTTTCCTTCAAAGCTTTGTGTTGGCATAACTGTGTGGCACTAAGGCAGTTTAGATGTGACATGCAGCCTCTACCTGTGGTGCAGAAGAACACGGCAGCAGGGGAGCGGTCCAGGTTTTCCGTTGCTCCATTCAGAAAACCCATAGTTGCATAGTCTCTATAGATTCGGTTGTCCTCTGAAATTAGCCCTGCCTCCCTTTCAGCTGAGTAACTTCACTTCAGGAAGTGGTTTGGCAGTAGTTGTACCTGTCTCACTGTGCTTTAACTTAACCTTCCCTTTCCCTTTTTTCAACTGAATTTTGATACATGGCTGTCTTATTTTTCCTCCAGCCCTTATACAGGGTAAAAGGTCATGCTAACCATTTTGTGATGTAGGAGCTAACAGCTGACTTAAATTTAGTGTCTGTAACTGTAAGTTTAAATCATGGTGTGTTGCCATTGTCTTTCTGCCCTCTAGCCTTCTAACCCAAGGAAAGCCAAAACTTCAGTGGCATCTGCAAAAACAGCAGCTGCCTCTGTGTTGAATGTCAATGCAGGCAGGCTTTTGTTTTGGGGGAGGGTGAAGATATTCAGGGAAGCTGGGTGGAGGGACGTGTACTCTGGATGCGGATGTCCTTTCCCTATCCTCTTTCACAAAGGCTTGCCCATAAAGGAAGCTTTCACAGGAATTGCATTGAGGGATGATGATCTCTGCCCAAAACCCTAATCCCTCCCTGCTGATAGAGGAACCCCACATGAAATAACAGCACAACAGAGTTGTGTCTTTTTGTATCACCTAAGTGCCAGGATTGTGCTGTTGCCATTTTTGTGTACTACTGTGCTACAATAAAAACTTCGGGGTGCATTTACTGCTTTAGAAGGGCTGATTCTTTGAATGGAACTCGGAATTGGAATAACATCTGTCTACTTCATCTACTCTACTGTCACTTGAGAGCCAAGAGGAGAGGCAGTGCCAGCTTGAAACAAACAACAATGGCTTACAGTGACTGAGCCAGCTTGAGTAATGAGATGGAAGAACTTGGCATGAGTTGGTGCCCCTCCCCTACTTATTAAAAATATCAGTTGTTGCTAATCGCTTTAATGAGGTTCATAACTAGAATTTTAAATGTTTTGTGTGTACAGCCATTGCCCTGTTAGTATATTTTTAACTTACACTTGAATTCTGAAGCTGTAGCTGTATGTAATTCCTGGCACATACATTAACATTAACATGCCCTTATACTTAAGTGATTCCCAGAAGTTTTTAAATTTGTTTTGTGCCATGTTTTTTCTTTATAGTTGTTTCTAAGTAAGGAAATTTGAGCTGTTCTTGGCTATTGATAAGTAACACTAACATACAGGATTAGTGTCCCAGTTTGCCTACGCTAATACCCTTATACAGGGATTCTCCTACTTGACATCATTCTGTTCTGAGTTCCTTCCTCCTTCCCACCACCCAAAACCAAACCCTTCAAACCTATGACGACTTATACTTTTTAGGCAACTTGCAAGAATACTGATTGACAAGTTATATTTTCAGGTAATATAACTCACAGAGGGAGCATGTCCTGTTGTTTGACTGTATCAAATCTCTAAACTTGCCATTATGGAGACTAATTAAATCAAAACTTTGTGTCCCTCTTTTTGCCTTTAAGGGACATACTGCTCAAACTGATCTGCTACCTGTATGACAGGAAAAGACAATGAAGATGGTGGTAGATATGGAGGAGGCCAAGAATTCCTAACAGTGCCTTTTCAGGGAAGGTTGGCTAGGTTGCAGGATGGGCATGCTTTTCCAGTTGTCAAAGGAGCATGGTGGTATCTGTTTCAACATGTAGTCCTGTGCTTTTTCTCATAGTGTGTCTCTGGCTGGGAGCAACACACCCCAAAGTTGCATACTGGCACGGATCTGGGATGCTGTTAGTCTACGCTTTAGACCTTGGAGCTTGAGAGTACTCCCTGTTGTTCCCTGGGTTCAGACAGGAGTCTCCAACAGATTTCCTCGTTGAGATTTCCTTGTAATGTGATATGCACTTCCTAATATAAGCTTTAGGCTGTTTGCCCACTTATCTACTTACCAAAATAGGGTGAATTGGCAGATGCAGACAGGCTTTAGCTGTTTCTTTCTTCTCTGAGCCAGGTGGATGTGGGTAAGCTTTGGTCTGGAAATTTAATTGCTGTGTTAATAGACTATGGCACTTGAATGTACATGCTCTGCCAACAGGGTTTATTCTCTTGGTCTTAAAGCTGCCCTAATCCAGCTATATTTTCTGGACCATGCAGCATGACACACTGGCTGAGCAAACTGCAGTCCAGCTGTGCCTGCCTGTGTAGACACTACCATCGAATGTAAGTATCTGTCCATCTTTCTCACCTTTTCTGCACATTTGTTCCACCCTGTTCATTGCTAGACTTTGGTGATTCCTCGGTAAGCTCCCCCTCTGCTTCACAGCAAGGTGTGTAGTTCTCCATGCAGAGCCCCATAATCATTGTTCTTGGCATTACTCTTGATTTAACATCCAGCAAACACTCTTTTAAAATGTTAAACTTGTCCAAATGGAAATCATCTGAGCTGAGGAGGTTCTCAGGATGTGCTTGCCTCAGATGGAATATCTTGGAAAGATTTTTAGGTAAGACTTCAGTTATTTCTGATATTGAGACTAAAATCGGGAGGAAAAAAAAGAGTATTTTTTTCACATTGCTTGAGGACTTTCAACAGCTGAGTTGAAACTCTAATATGTCCGATCTTGGAAATTTAGGAGGGATCAGATTTGCTGTGTGTCAGAGATGCCTGTGGCCAGTTTATGGAAGTATTCTCAGTTTAATCACATACCTCCCCTCCTCTTTCACTTGTGCTTGTCATATGCCCGAACTTGTTAAAGTTTGGCAATAAGCTCAAAGATTGTCATATGTGAACAAACTTGCTCTGTAGGGAGCTAGAAGTGGCTCGGCTCTTGCAGTTCGTCTTGGCAGGAAGCCCTGGTCACAGTGGCTGGGAGCTGAGTTGCTTGCAGCAGTCCTTTCTTTGGCCCTCAGTTGAAGGGAAAAGGTAGATTGGATGGATGTAGGAGCAATACCTCAAAAAGTAGACACATAGGTGGTAGGATTTTGCAGGAATCAAGCTGTGAGAGTAAAAGCTTGAGGGCTACATTTTTAAGAACAGGAGTAGAGGACAATATGTACTTGAGGACAAAAGTTAGACTGTTGTTCTCCAGATCTGAGAACTGCATCTGGGTCTCAGAAGACCTTTCCATGGTCTACCAGCAACTTCAGGGGCCCTTGCTGGGTTTGCAAAGTGTTACCTCCCTCTAGTGGTGTGAGTGCAAGGCTAAGCACTGCTAGTGCCGGGGGTGAGGGTAGGTCATACCTAGACCATATAGATAAAACACTGTCTCCTCGACTTTTATCCAGCCGTTTGTACCGTGTTATGTAGATGTGAGATACCGGGCAGCTTGCATAAGCCATTCTCTTGACAGGTGAGCACTTGATGACCCTCCTTTTCTGTGTATTTAACTTAATCCATATGATGTCAGGCTTGAAGATGGGCTCAGCACAGGAGAAGGTTTCTGTTAAATGGCCACGCTGCCACAGATAAATTATGATTATTCAGAAGCAGTAGGATCATTGACTCAAAATGAGTGGACAAATCTGGTAACTTTGCCTTGAATGTGCCTGCACTTTCATTTAATGAACAAGAATGGTGGAGGAAGGTAAATTTGCTGTTGGTGGAAGAGGCTGCTGCTCTGGTTAGAACAGATTGGGTACAACACAGGTTTTTCTAGCTTTTAGCTGGAGCCAATACTAGATGGCATGTGCTCAGGAGTGTGGGGCCTCACACTGTGTGTTGCCTTTCAGATTTCACATTCAATGACTGGTTGCTAATGAGATAAGTGCCTGATGAGGGAGAAAATAATATGTAACTGCATGCTAAAGATTGTATCATACTGGGAGCAGCATCCTAAATGTGTTCACTGATTGTCAGCTGTACAAACTAATATTCACTGCTGCATGAACCACTTGACCAGGACCAACAGAAATGAGAGATAATTTTTTTCCATGTCTAACATTAGATCATCATGTCTGCTATGGCATTATTGCTGCCAATATTTCAGGATTGGAGAAAACATGCTGTCATTTAGTAATTGGGTTGTACCACTGAGGATTCTTGTTCCTACTGCAAGTTTTACAAACCCTGGCACTTTTGAGTCTCTTCTTGCTGTCTCCAGCATCCTTTCCTAATCTTCTCTTCCTCATACCAATCAGTAGACATGAGTAGTCTTTTTGTCTTGAAAATAGCTTTATTTTACCTGTGTATTTTGACTCCCCACTTAATTATTCTCTTTTTATTTTCACTTTTATCTACTTTTGCCCTGACCCAAAACAACTGTAGGCTTTGAAACAAGGAACACATGGGTTTTTCCTTTGTTTTTTAGACAAATGACTATTTGATCATAGTCATTTACCTGGATTAAGTGCAATCCATTCATAATCCCATCAGGTTACACATGCAACCAATGACTTCTAGTCCTGGTAATTTGTGGCACTTTTATTTCTCATCCTGAGACTTAAGCCATTGTCTAGTAGTGCCATCCATGTCTGCAGATGACCTTGTTTAGAGCTAACTGTATTAGATGCCCATCACATGTCTGTTCCAAAATAAATAAATATTTTCTATATTAAATGGATATTTCTAGAAAAACTGATCCTATTTTCTAGTTCAGTTTTGATCACTTTACACTGGCATCTTCCAGGACTTTGAGAGAAATCCCTGATTCATACAATCTGAAACTTCCATACATCTGAACTGTATGGTTGTCTTTCCTTCCTTTGCTTTAATTTTTTTCTTGCTGTCCTTTCATGTTGCTTCCAAATGCACTATACAAATACTGGCTTTAACTTTTCTTCCTGCATTTAACTTCTCCTGTCTTTGCCAAATTTAAAATCTAAAGTAAACACCAAACAAGCCTATTTAATTATTTCGCAGCACTGCAAATGAGATGATGCACAGTGAATGGGCAGTGAGGATGTGGGATAATAGGCTAATTTAAGAGTTGGATTTATAGGGGAAAGTTATCCATAGAGCAACTATTGCCTTTTAAATTTTAAAGCCTCAGATAAATGTTTAGTTAGTAAATACCTGGAATTATGTCAGACCAGCTTTTGCTGTACTGGAGGTGCTGTCCTCAAGGTCAGCAGACTGGGATATGTAAGTGTTCTTCAAGATGCCCCTGCCAAATCTGGCTTAAGCTGCTGTGGGAGCTGGTTTCAAAGGCTTTTTTCTGGTCTCACTAAAGGATGCTCACCTGTTTCTGTTCCATTCACCACTGAGGCTGTGATCACCTCTGTCAGCTGGAGAGGTTGTAATATCTTAAACTGCTACATCTATTTACTACATAATGCACATCTGTGCCCAAGGTCTTTTGCCAGTAGCTTGCAAAGAGTTCATGCAACCTAAAGAGTCATGGAGCTATCTTGCAATGCAAGGTTGAATTTAAGTATGGAAACTAACTGTCATATTTTTTGATTTTTGAATACTGCAGCAGAAATCAGCTCACATTCTGCCTTCATTGTCAATGCAAACTGGTGAGGGTGCTTAAAAGCAGAGTGTCCATTCTCTCTCCCCCCCCCCGGCCCTGTGTTTCAATTCATAGATAGCATTTGCAACCCCCCACGTCTTCTATTTTAGCTTCCCTGGGGGCTGCTCCCTGTCAGCATGCTGCTTGTGGTTTCTGCCCCATCCCTACCCCTCCCATCATCTGCTATTTGCATCACCTTGTCTCCTCTCACCAGAGCAGAACATGGCAGTGCTTTGGGTTTTTTTTCATAGCCTTGTGACACTAACAAGACCCTTAAAATACCACCTTTTGGCTATGCACAGACCTTTTCAGGCTTGCCCCAGCCTAATCTGTAGCTGCTTAATTGTAGTAGGAACAGTCACATTTATCTCACCAATAAAATGTGTCAAACAGAAGACATGACTGTGTCTTCCTTCCCTCTGTCATTACAGCTGTTGTGGAGCAGTCAGGCTCCTGACCTAAGGACATGTTTTTTTATGCCTAACATAAAACTCTTGAGATCATGCAGGCACAGTAGTTCAGATGGAGAAAAAAATGCTTTGATTATGTTTGTTCTTTCAGCCAAAAATTAAGACCAAGAGATAGCTTTTTGAGCTTCCCCCTTCATTTGTGTTCTGTATCAGGGTTCAAATCTGCTGTGAAGTGAAGAAGATACACATGATCTTTTACAGAAAATGTAACTTAATTGAATGGCAGTATGTCAGACACAATTAAAGTTCCTCATTTTGGAAGTATTTCTAATTTTTTTTTTTAATGGCTTTCTGTGATGTAGAGGAGCTGTGTTACCTCTTACACCAAAGCTTCAGTGATACAGTTGCCCTCTGCACTGATGGCACTGTGAACCTTGAAGATGTAGGAAAAGCTGACTTGAAGAAGATAAGAGTGAAGGAGGATACAAGCAGGGATTTCTTCCACTTTATTGGTACCAATCAGAGTAAAACTAACCTTTCAGGAGCACTCAGCTTCAATGAAGTGTGACCACAAAAAAGAATTATATGCCTTACAGACAGTTCCCCCTCACTGTCACTTTCTAGCATTGTTTCAGTTTGCCAGAATGCTGCTCCAACAGACGAGAGTTCAAAATGTCTATCTGACAAAATATTCAATGTGCTGAACAGCACTTCTGAATGCAGAGAGGTGCACAACTGGCATTTACACAGGTCAATGAATGGGTATTTTGATAAGTTTACTGTATTAACAGTAACTCCAGGCGCCTTGTCTTAACAGTATTTAAGATGAACTGCTTAGATAAAATGTTCAGGAGGTTTACTATCTACTTGGGGAATTTCTGGTTCTTGGTGTGATATGCTAATTAGCGTAGAGTTGGGATAGTAAGCTACTAAGTAAATCACTTAGTTGTGGATTAATTTTTATCCTTTCAAATTCTAATGGCTTTTGCTGAATATCTTTATAGTCTGTGGAAGACTTCTTTCCTCTTCTCCTTGTTGTTTAAATTGCTAATGAGTCTGTATCATTAGGTTAGAAACTCCCTTTTTGCCAGATTGTATTACAAAAACTAGTGTCTTTGATTCAACTCAACAAATGTCCATGCTTCCTTTCTAAACCTGCTAACTGGGCAAAGAGTGTTCTTTGTGTATTTTTATTCATTGGGTCTAATAGCCTGTGCAACTCCACTATCGTGTTCCTACACGTTCCTACACGCTTTCCTTCAGAGATGGGGAGTGGGGAACTTAATCATCCGACTTCTGTCCTTCCTTCTCACACTCAAAAAGATGTTGAACAGCTGGCATTTTAGCTGGAGTTTCTGATACAGGTACCTTGCTACCTTGGTGTTTAACTTCTGTTAGATTAACTGGAGCTAACTTGTTATTTTCCTTGCTAATATTTGGTCTCATCTTTTATCCAGTAGAAAAGTAATTTTAAGAGATGGTGGCTTGATTCCTTGCTCCCAGGCTAAGAATAAGTGTTACCTGGGGCAGTTGCCATTTGAGCTGTTAAATTATTTCACAATTGTTGAAACTTTTGCAAATTGCTGGAACCACCACGTTTTTGTCAAAATGTTTCTTTAAAGGATCTTGAAAAGTGTTGGTGGGGTCCAAGAATACAGTTGCTGCTGGGGATAATGGTCTTGTTGCTTCATCCTGACTCTCAAATCCACCCTTCCATTTGGAGGCTTTCAGGTCCCTGCTTTCATTCAGGAGGTGCCAAGGTGATGCTGTGTTAGTGAGTCGATTGATGGCAGTGTACATGTGGGAGGGGACAGTTTTGCAGTGCCTGTGTGTTGGCTTGGGTGGAGGAGGGGCAACAGAGGAGCTGTGTGTCCATGACACTGAGGGCGCTACCAGGGTCAGACTTGATGTGGGAGAGAGCCTGAGACCCGAGTTTTGTATGTGCAACAAGGTGCTGTGTAAGAATTTTGATGAGAAAATGCAAAAAATGGCCAAAAGAATATTTTTTGCATAATTGAAAATGTGATAAATAGTGCTATCTGTGGATGATGAATTCTCATTGAGATTCCAGAGTTCAGGGGTCCTTCAAAATGTGTGGACTGCTGCTCTGACTCAGGGAACAATGCACCTGAGGTGTTGATGATGCAATGGGAGAAGCGTGTGGGTGGAGGGATTTTAAGAAAAATTATCTAAAATACTCTATGCCTTAAACTTTGTGCTCCACTGCAGACACTGAAAATCTGAGCTCTTCTGATAGGCCATGTATGTTGTCCTTGTAAGCCAGCTTTAAGCAAGGGAAATCTTCCACGGTGTTAACAAAATAAGCAGTTCAAGCAAGAATGTTTTGAAAGCAATTTTGTGCCCTGGTGCAGCTGTTATCTACTTCCTCTTCCCTGACTACTTCTTCATCCTCTTGTCCAGTACTGTGAGAATAGCATGACTTGTGCTGCTGGGCATGAGTTAGTAACACACCTCCTGGCTGTGAGTGAAAGGTTGCTTAAGAGCCATCACTTCCCGTGTGGCTGAGGCTTGACCTTCTACTGGCTTGGGAATAAGGAATCAAGCCTCCATCCCTTACTGATTTCCTTGTCTGGCTCCAGGAAAATGGGTTTGTGTGCTATCACTATGCTGCTTTTGAGGTTAGTTAAAGGATAGATCTATGAACTAAGTGGGTATTTTTTCTTTTCAGGAAGAAGAGATGCCAGAAGTAGAAATTGACATTGATGACCTTCTTGATGCGGCCAATGAAGAGGAGAGAGCTCTCAAATTACAGGTAGTATTTTATAATTTTAAATCAGAATGGGGCTGAAGTAATGCATCTGGATCCACATCTTGTGTTTGATTGAATCCACTGTAAGTGTAGAATTAGAACTGAGAGATTCTTAGGTCTGAGCTTAGCATAATCCACTAGACAGTTCAAAGGTAATCAAAATCCTTTTAGATAAAAAATTTCTGGAAGATAGGTGATAATAGGAGTAAATAAAAGTTCAAAGAATCCAGTATTATAGGGAAATATGCTAAGCCATATAAGCCTCATTCTCATTTGTACAAATATAAAAATAAAGAACAGAAAACATAGAAAAATAAAGAACAGTCACATAGGAAAAATTATATGGCCGAGAGTCAGTTATGATGGCCAGATAGTTTCTTTCAGCTGCAGAAACATACATGCATGTGTATACAGACCAAAAATCTTCCCTTGTCCTTAGACTATTGGCAATTACTTCTCTGTCTATGCTAGCTAGAAATTGTAACTCATCAAGCTACCTTGAAGTAACCTGTCAAAATGCTTGAGGAAAGGTAAGATGGTCAGGAACAGGAATTAATAGGGAAATTCAAAAGGAGTCCGCTGAAATGACATGGTTCAAAACAGCTCTCTAATTCTTTGAATCCTCTGTGAGGTAGAAGTTAATGAATGGAAGAATGAGAGGGAGAAGAAAAGAAATATAATTGTCTATCTATCTATCTGTCTATCTATCTATCTATCTAAATCAAGGTGTAAAACCAATATGAAGGGTCTCTGTTTATAATCTTTTCAGATGCATTACTAAAAGGAAAACTGTTCCAGAGTCACGGTTTGCCCTCAGCTTCTTCTGGGAGGTGACTAATGTGGTGCTTAAATGCAGCACATCTGATTTGAGTGTCTGTTGGCACCCTTTCTCAGTACCCACTGACTAGCCACAGAGATGTGGGGCATGGCCCTGGCCTGTTTACTGAGTATTCATTAATAGCTTTGGTGCTTCTGTTTAGCTGCAGCAGATCCCCTGCTAGGAATGCCCTGCTAGGAATAACTGCCTGTATTTTGCATTACAAAAACTCTGGTGCCCTCATAGAAAGCTGCCTTTCACATTTCCGTTGCTAGAAGAAATGTTCTTGGATTCTCCTCCTCTTCTCATTTTTTTTTTTTTTTGGAGAGAGGGGTTTTGTAACTTCCTACCTGGAGGAAGAAGCCATTATTTCTCTCCTGTTGCAAATCATTCTGATCCAACTAGAAAGCAAAGATAACTTGCTATAACACTTGCTTTTCAGTAGCATCTTTATTCAGTGATTCCTGGTTCTTGCTCCTTTTCTTTCCCCCCTGTCTTGTCAGGTTTCATAGTGTGACTTGTTTATGTTCACTGTTATTCTCTATGGGAACTGACTCTTTCATATTTTGCTTCTAGGAAACTCTTGTAGATTGCTACAAACCAACAGAGGTAAAAGACTTTTCTTAAATACTATTCACATGTGGAAACTGTAGCTATGTTCAAGATAAAGTAACTTTATTTTTATAGTTATGATAAAGTTATTAGAGGAATGTTAATGGTAGCTGATGGACTTGGGGCTTTATATCCTGGAAATGTTTATGCCCTGTCCCTTAGCTACAGTAGGAACATGATTTTGCCCCGTGGAGGAACTGCTGATTATTCCAGCTGAAGTATCAATAATGTTTTCTGTAATGTCCATACTGATACTTAAACCTGTCATGTGATAGAAAAACTAAACAATTCTCATCAGATGGTTAAAATATTTGCATGATAGACTGTGCTCTTCAATATGAAAACACTTAATTTTATCTCTGACAGTAAAATTTTTTTATTCTGAGGACTGTTATCCAGATATGCAGCTTGACTAATTGTATTTGTGAGTGGACTTGAATAGAATTGTGGGATAACCTGAACTAGCAGGATTTAGTTACTCAGCTTTCAACTTGCATATCTATTAATGTGTTCAGTGTCAATATAGCCTACTTCTCATATAGTAATGTGTGCTTACTAGGAAGAGTAAATATTAAATATTAAAAAAAAAATAAATTCGAAAGTTGAGGTCATGGGTCAGTTTCTTGGTTCCATTTATAGAGTCAGTGCTTTCCCAGAAGCGGCTACTGCACAGTATTTAGTAGAGGGGGTGGCTTACAGGACTCCCCTAATCAGACACCTTTCAGCTGTGCGTGTCTAGTGGGTTGACCCTGGCCAGACACCAGGTACCCACTAAAGCTGCTCTCTCACTCTCCCTCTGCAACTGGACAGAGGAGAGAGCTAAAAAGAAAACAGCTAAGGATTCATGAGTAGAGATAAGAGCTGGGAGAGGTCAGTGACTGATTACCTTCATGGGCAAAACAAGACTCAAAGTGGGGATAGTACTTATATTTATTACTAACAGGATAAGTGCCAAAGAGCGAGAAATAAAACAGTCTTAAAAACACCTTGCCCCCATCCCTCCTTCCTTCCATGTTCTCCCTCCTCTCCCTCAGCAGTGAATGAGGGGAAATGGGGGTTATGGTCAGTTGTTGTTTCTGCTGCTGCTCAGGGAGAGGAGTCCTTCCCCTGCTCCCGTGGGAGACAGTCCTTGATGGACCTCTCCCATGTGAGTCCATCCCTCGGGCAGCAGTTCTTCCCAAACTGCTGTCCTGTGGGTCACTCCTTCATGGGGTGCAGTCCTTCACGAATGAGCTGTACCAACATGGGTCCCCTACAGGGGCCACAAGTTGTACCCGGGAAAAACCTGCTCCAGTGTGGGCTTCCCTCTCCATGGGCCACAGGTCTTCTGCAGGACCCTGCTCCATCCTGGGCCTCCCACAGGGTCACAGCTTCCTTCATGCATCCACCTTCTCCAGCATGGGCTCCTCCATGGGCTGCACATGGGTCTCTGCACCCCGATGGTCTCCCATGGGCTGCAGGGGCACAGCTGCTCCACCATGGTCTGCACCACCGGCTGCAGGGGCCACAGCTCCAGCGCCTGGAGCACCTCCTGCCCCTCCTTCTGCACTGACCTTGGTGTCTCCATTGTTATTCCCATGTTCTCACTTCGCTCTTCCCTGGCTGTAATTTCTTCTGCGCAACAATCTTCTTTTCTTAAATGTGTTATCACAGAGGTGTTACTAATACTCCTAATTGGCTCAGCCTTGGCCAGCAGCAGGAAGTCCGTCCTGGAGCTGGCTGGCATTGGCCCCACAGAACAGGGGAAGCTTCTGGCAGCTTCTAACAGAAGCCACCGCGGTAGCCCCCCGTCTGCTACCAAAACCCAGCCACAGAAACACACTACAGCATGACTAGTTTCTTGAAACAAGGCTACATATAGGTTGGTTCTTCTGTAACATCTGCATCTGTTACCACATAAAGTACTGGGGCTGAAGGATAGTCAGACTGTCAGGAAGAACCACTGGGTGGTTGAATAGGCACTTCCCAATCCATCAGATACTTTCTTCAAGGCTTTTTCATTTTTATTGATTCCTATGGTAGATTGGGGAAATTCTCCATAATTGTTATTATAGTTGCTGGTACAAACGTCTTGACAGTGCAGAGTATTCACCTGGAAAGACTTACATGATAACGCATGGGTAGCTTGATCTGTGTTGTACCTTGGTTTCTTTACAGCAGATAACACACATCTCCCACTGTGCAGATGCCATAATGCCAAGTCTTCAGATGTCTCAGTGTAGTAATGCTACGCTATAGATGACTCCTGTCAGCCTCCTCCAGCCTTCTCTAAGCAAGTGCAATTGAACCTTGGTGGCTTTTCTTAAGATAGGTGTGAAGGCTGATAGGGCATGTGGAGCCTGACATGGCTCTTCTCGGTCATGACCAGGTGGTAGGAACAGGTTGCCAAGGGTTTAACAGTCATTCGTGTGCTGACCTCTTATCTCTGTGTTATCTGAAGGCAGATGAAGAAAGCAGAGACTCATATAATTACTCTTCTTCCTTTCTTCATTGAATGTGTAATGTGAAACTTGACATAATGCAAGGACAAATTCAGAGAGCTGATAAGGGTACATGACAGATGTTAGTGAGTTTTTCACTGGAAACCTTGGTCATAGACCTACAGGAAATACTTCTGCCATGCTGGCAAATTAAGTTGGCATGGCAGTTCACAGGAAAAAACATCCTGGACACATGTGCTTAACTGCCCTCAAGGCACTTGGATGAGGGTGAGATTTTAATACTGAAGTGGTGACTTTCGTCTTCAGTCATCTGCTGATGGGATGGAGGCAGCTCCCTTACCTGGGAGAATATTCATCTTCCTTGACAATCTTTTGAGACAGCCAAGCTGAGAGGAGTACTTAATCCACTCTTCTGTTAGGATAGTTGCCAAAATGAGTGTCACTTCCCAGCAGCAGCTTTTCTTCATCTATGGCATGTAATACTGCATGACTGCTAACTAAGGCCACTTAAAAATAGAGATTTTTAACATGCCATGTGTGGACTAAGAACAGCCTTTAAGTTGGCTTAAAATTGCTATATGAGGATCCACACTTTGTCTAGAAAATCTGCAATCCTTTTATATTTGCAGACCATTCAAAACTATTAAGGTAATTGGCTTGTGAAAGGATTTTTAGAAGATTTGTGGAGAATGGATATGAGCTGATGGAATTTATCCTGACCAATCAAGCACATTAGGTTTTTTATGATCAAGAGTAATATAGTTTGCAAAAGGCAGTAATTACTAACTGGGGAAAAAGTTATGTAATATGATGTCTCTGGTATTCAAACATAAAGAAAAATAGTAGAGGCAGAAAACTTAATAACTTGAAGCTCTTATCCCATCTGTTAAAAAAACCCTCCAAACCTGCAAATGTATATCTTAAGTCAGTTTTGCTTAGTACCTTCCATTTAGACTAAAAGTTTAGGAAAGACTGAGGCATTTTTGCATGTATTCTGGATTGACTTGTCATCAGAGGAAACAGAGTTCACCAGGTCACTTGAAAGATAGAAAGAACTCTGCGCCTCTTTAATAATTAAGTCAAATATAATAGCTGACTGTAACTTATGAGGAACAGTTATGAAACCTTTCTTCTAATGGAAATATAGCTAGACTGTTGAATGTGCTCTAAAATGTTAAAAGCTTTATGGCCATTTTAATTTGCATGGAAATATGCTTAATGTGGGAACTTTATGTAAAGAGTCCTGCACACTAATTTCAGGGGTATGGTATCTGCTAAATCAGTGCCATAACCAAATTTTGGATCTGAACTTTTGTGGCTGAAGAGTAGCAGGTAGCAGCAGCATCCTCCTGCATCATCCGTGTGCCAGAGCAGCCACTTCTTCATTCAGTCCCATGCATCGCCTGTGGAACGTTTGTCAAGTTGCTGTCTCAGTTCTGTCTATATGATGGAGAATTTTAATGTAGATCACAGGGAATTTCAAGTATCACGTTAGCAGAGTAACAAAGAAATTTAAATATAATCTTCAGTCCTGATGATAAGGTTTAGATACTCGACAATAGACTTTTATTTAGGATAGGAAGACTGCTGTGGTTGTGAAATCAATGAGGTTTTTTTAAGACATATACTTTGAAGAAGGCTGACTAAATCTGTGTTACTATATCTCTGCTATCGGTAGCAGCAAAGCCACTCATTTAGATTGGGCTTTGCAGAAAATCTGAAATATTTGTGGTCAATGTGAATTATACCTTCCGCTGCTGGGACTGCCAAAGTGATGACAGAAGAAATTACAAGGAAACTCTTAAACTACTATGGGAGGGAAATCCAATGAATGGGCAATTTTTATGCTGACTCCAAAAGATGCAGCTGAGCAAAACAATGGCTGCAGATGATGAATGTTTTAAGAGAACTGGATAAATTAGATTTGCAGTTTATTTACTTCTTTCTTTTCTTATGGAAATATACAAAGCTTCAGATGAATGGGCTGGAGAGCTCTCTCATTCAATCAGGATTAAATCTATCCAGACCATTTTGTTAGTACAATTCTTCACTCAGTGCAAAATGAGAGAAATCGGAGATGAAGTTGCATCATTAAAGAAAGTTGCATTGCCGGGAACTTTGAATTAATAATGATTTTCAATAGGATTTGCAAACAAACTATGTTGAATTGTTGTGCATATTTTCTGGAAAACTTAGGCAGAGATTTAAGTCATTGACTACTCAATTACTATTTCAGCAGCTTTTAAAACTTCATTTTGAAAAACATAGAGATGCATTTGCTTAAGTGTGTATTTTGCAAAGTTTAATTCCTAGTTGGAGCAAATGACAGGCTTGTGATGCAGCTTTCTAGAGTGGTCTAGGCACTGTGGATTTAAAGCTAAAACCTGTTTTGTTCAGATAACATATGTATTTAGTATGCAGGCATGAGTAGAAAGCTCAGTGTCTCTGAAATAGAACCCCTAAACTTTTGAAGGATTGTATATTTATTTTTGGTACTACTGTGTAATGAGTTATTTCAAGGATTTTATATTTATTTTTGGTACTACTGTGTAATGAGTTATTTCAAGTTATTGTTACTACTTGTTTTTTCAATGTAATTGCAAGGCAGATCATATGTAGGATAGCCATTTGAAGCGATAGTCACTATAGATGTGTCCTAAAGCCTCAGTGCACTGTATGGCCTTACATCTGCGTAAGCCTAGGAACTCACAGACATCAGCTGCAGGGCAGCTGAATGGGTGGTAAATTATTAAGTCACAGTAACTGTATTATGTGCCCATTTTACTTGAAATCAAATAGGATAATTTGTAGAGAAAAAAGGTTAAGAATCATGCATATTTAAAAGCAATGCAGATGGAGGCATTTCTAGTAAAACATGATTTCTTGTTCACCCATTTGACCACTGAATTCAGTGAACTAAAACTCTTTATGTGGCTGCTGAGATTTACCCTATATTGTACTACAGTGTTGGAAGGAATTAATCTTTTATGTTTTCATTTCTGCAAGTATTTCTAACAACTAATAAATACCCACAGCAATATTCCTCCAAGAATGGAGGAGCAAACAGTGACTTGGCAAGAATAAGCTTGTTTATATGCTGCCAAATTGGAGAATAACTGGACTGCAGGTCTTTACCATGGCTAAGCTTTGTGGTATGTAGTTAGTGCCTTGTACAAGGCTCAATGAGAGCCTAAATTCCTGCGTATTGTTGTTCTCACTGCATATTGTTGTCCTCTGGACACTGATGGTGCTGTGACCTCACTGGAGAGGGTTTATTGATGGGATAGTTCAGTAAGGCTACAGACATGCTGCGCTGGTTCTTGCTAATAGAAGGCAGCTTCTGGTCCTGTTCTCCCAAAACAACTGTGTCGTGTCAGTTCTCTTCTTTCTGTACAACTGGCTTCAGGTTTGAGCCTGTGTGGAAAGGAGGATGTTTTGCAGTAGGTAGTGTTCCCTTTTCTTCTTCCTCCTTCCCACCCCTGCCTGTCCCCTTTTCACATTCAGATGGAGCTTTTTTTTCTTTTTTTTTTTAAAAGTAATTATTTAATTTCTTCCACAGGTAGCTGTGGGATTGCTCTCCAGGCTGACTTTAGTTTTTACATCCAACCAATCAGGCCATCTCCAAGAAATAGCCTTGGCCAAACAAATAAGAAAATTTTGATTTTTGATTTGGCTGCAGGGAAGTAAAGCTGTGAAGGAAAGCAAAGCTGTGGAGGAAAGCTGACTTAGGATTCATTTCATGCTCTAGTGAAGCAGATGGACTAGAAACTCTAAATTTTAGTCTAAGAACTAGTCCTACTACATGTGCACTGTTTGTGGAAGAGAAACCTGGAGAGACAGTCTAATTAGTTTCCAGAATTAATTGGAAGACTTGAATAGAAAGCCTGGAATTCATTGTTGGGCAAATGACCTCATTAAAACAATGAGTCACACCACTAAAGTAGAGAGGTAAAGTGATTTCGTCCCCTTTCCTGAATTATCATTTCACCTTTGTTTGTCATCTTTTGTTTTGTTTTTTTTTGCCTAAGGTTGAATATAGATGACTTCAAATGAACTGTAGATTTAGTCTTTGTCTCTCATTTAAATTTGCCTTCAGAATTAGAAAGATCTTTATAATTTAGTATTATAAATTAACAGGATTCTCAGTACTTGTAGCAAGGGTATCCCCTTGCAGAATATCTGTAAAAAGAATTTAAACCAANAACATCTTTATAATTTAGTATTATAAATTAACAGGATTCTCAGTACTTGTAGCAAGGGTATCCCCTTGCAGAATATCTGTAAAAAGAATTTAAACCAAGTTTGTTTAAACTTTTGCTTGTTTAAAAAAAATTATTTTTTATTTTATTTACCAATGTACAAAGTGCTGCTGTGGGATTTTTCTTCTATTAAAAGTGGATGTAACCTGTGTATTCCTGGCTGTAACCCTCCAAGGAATAATAGGTTCTTGAATCTTCAGCTGAATTATTCTTGTATGTTTTTCAACTCTGTGAATTAAATCAGTATAATAGGTAGATAATTCAACCTGTGTTACGGGACTACTTTTAACAAAGATTTATACGTGATCAGCTTTCAGATGCTAAATTTCAGCATCTCGTTAAAGGGGATTTCAATAAAATGCTCTGTGTAAAATGATTTTTGTGTACGAGGTGGAGATAGATTTGTATATTAAGCCTTGACTCAAATGGCCACAAGGAACAAAACTGCAATTTTTGAGTGATGGCTAAAGGGGGAAAAAAAAGGGTATTACTGTCATAAAGTGAAGTTAGTTATAAAGTGAAGGCTTACTGAAATGCTGTGAAGTCTCCTTTCCTGCCTCCATAAGGGAAAATGTACATCTTTTCCAGAATGCTGCCTTTCCTTGATGGGGAGCTGCAAAGCAGGAAAGGCAGAAGTGCACCAGAGCAGAACTGTGTTAATGACAGCCAGCTCCATGCAAGTGTCAGATGCAAAATGATACTTAAATCAGAAATGTGCTGAACCAGTGGTGTGGTTTATGCACCCATGGGATGTGCACAACAGCCCAACTGCATTATGCAAAATGTCTACCACATACAAAATGCTCTTGTTGGGTTTTACTGTTTCATACTGCAGACCCTTATTTCAAGAAAAAATAGCTCCTGAGGGGTAAAGCATTGTAAATTATTATATATACTTCTTCAAATGAATGCTCGCTCTGCCTTAAGAATAGCTGCAGTTACCTCAGATCTGCTTAGGGGGTTGCCCCTACAGTGTGGTTTATTTTGGCAGCCCTAAGAAGTTTCCAGGTGGTGTCAAACTTGCCTGAAAACTTCAAGCAAGTATCTTGTTTTGCAAAAGAAGGCGCTTGTGATACCTCTTAAAAATATAAGGGGAGGAATTCCTCTCTTGCTTTAATGTCATATTGAAAAGCAACTGACCTGTGGCTGTGTTTCGTATCTAAGGGAAACTTGCTCTGAACTCCCCTGAGAGAAAATGGACAGAGAAATGGCAGAAGTGCCTCCCAAACAGTACCACAGATGTCCCTGTTCACTCTGCATATGCCCCTTCCTTTAAGGCTCTTACTTTCAGCTTATTTGAAACTGTTGAACAGTTTCCAGTCGCAGTGTCTTGTTGCTGCCTTGATGGTGAATGAAGGTGGTATAGAGTGTGGCTTGAACAGAAAATAAAGCTTTTCAAAGGGAAGAACTGTACTTCTACCCATTCCTTCCCAAAGCTGTCTTAATCTGATGTTTTGGCATGGGAGTATAGGGGCTTTTTTGTGGAAAGAGCTGTTGAAAGGCAATAATAATGGCCTTTTAAGATCACTTTAGGGCATTTATTTCTATAATGATTTTACTGCAGGGCTTTATTTAAGTTTGATAGTAAAAAATCCTCAAGTGTGTTTATATGTTTCAAGCAGCACCATGCCACATAGTTTGGCATTATCTATCAGGTCTTTACAATGATGAAACGTTGAGACAACCAATGCAAAGTGCATTGAAAACTGTGAATTTTCAAAGTAAACATGTCTTCCTCATTTTTCTGATTTTTTGAGTGGAAAAGTACTGGATTCTGACAAGTTTAGAGTAGACGTTGCAGTGGCTTGTGCCTATGTGAAAAAACATAACTTCTAGAGGGTAGAGGGGGAGAATTTGGGGTCTTAACAAATCTGTTTTTCTGGTCATCTCTTTAGGCTATCTGACTATCCAGATGGGAAGCATGGTATTGATATACATAGATGTATTCCTGAACTGGCCTTGGCTTATTTCAGGGGTGGAGGCCTAAATATCAAAGGTTCTTAGTGAGTGTTTGTAGACCACAGTAATGTGTCTGCTGCTCTGCCTTTGCTGCTGTTAGTTTCAGCAACAGGTAGTGTAGGTGCAATGATAACCATGGTGCAGCAGCACATGCAGCTCACTATAAAGAAGTGTAAAAGATCAGGAAAGGAAATTGCTTTCTTGATACATGCTAGGATTATGGTCCCACTAGAAAAACCTGGCATATTTCTCAAGTTAAAATACACATTTACAGAGACTTTCCTTATGCAAAGTGTAGTACCTGGATAATATAATTTTCTGTGTGACCTTTTTTGAGAGGTACTGTGTTGTCATTTAGGTGGTAACTTTGTTCACTGGAATTTTTAGCTTCAAGCATTCAGACAGGAAGTCATGCTTTTTATTGTTTCATAGAATCATAGAATGATCTGGGTTGGAAGGCACCTTAAAGAGCATCTAGTTTGACCCCCTGCCAAGGGTAGGGACAACTTCCACTAGACCAGGTTGCTCAAAGCCCTATCCAACCTGGATTTTCACTTCAACCTGACTGACAAAATCCATAATTACATTCCCTGTTTGTAGCTAACAGCTTTCATATACAGTACTGTGGGTAAATATTATTTTCCTAGTGTGACAGTAAGGAGATGATTTAGCTTTTAATGCATCTACAGTTACCATCAGAAATTGTATACCAAAAGAATTTCAGATAATGATGCAACTCTGTAAGCTTCTGTTCTCACACAAACTGAATTGGTTTGGTTTGGGGTTTTTTGGGGGGGGATGAGAGTGGGTTTGTTTGTTAGCTTGGTTGGGTTTTTTGTGTGGTGGTTTGGGTTTGGTTTTGTTTTTTTTTTTGTTTGGTTTAGGGTTTGTTTTTGTTTTGTTTTGTTTTGTTTTTCCAGAGTAGTGTCATTCACTTAGCTCCGCAACCAGTTTCACCCATCATAAGCCAGTGGTACTACCTCTGGCTCCTTGTTCCTGCCTTGCCTCACTCAGTGTTAGTGTGGGCCGAGTGGTGAGCCTGGTCAGAGGGCTGAGCCAGCTTAGAAAGTAGCAAGGGAAGAGGAAAAATAGCCGAATTTTTAGCCATATCTTCTTTCTGTTACAGCTGAGTATGCAGCCAACCGAAATACTAGTGCCGGCAGGTAAAGTGGCTAAAGAAACACCTCTGTTGGCAGGAGTGCTGATTTCTGTGCAGGCTTAGGCTGTGAAAGTCTGCTTTGACTGTTTGCATTGTATCCAACCATAGATTTTGCTTCATTCAATAGCTGGTAGAAGGCCCTGTGTGGCAAAAGCCTGAAAGATGGTTAAAAACTGAGCCAGCACACTCACAAGGAAAAGCTAATTGTTCACACCTCTGCTGGGTGATGAGGATATGCTTATAAAGTTTCTGATGATCAGACCAGAGAAATTCTAGCTTAGCAGTAAAACTTAAATAAAAATGTATAGTTTGCTTTCTAAAAATTGTGAATCATGGTATTATGGGATCATTAAAATTACTCATATTGTCTATTTTTTCCCCTAGGAATTTATCAAAGAGCTGCTAACTCGGATAAGAGGAATGAGGAAACTCAGTCCCCCTCAAAAGAAGAGTATATAAATAACTTGAAGTAGTAGCACTCTGTAAAAGACATGGCAAGGGAAACAGGACTTTGAATACAAGACCTTTATTAAAATAATTGTCTTTCTCCACAACTTCTTTGATTTTATTCAGTTTCGACTCAAGGAATTTCTTTTGTGTGTTTTAAGGGTTCTTTTTTAAGTGTCAAATTTTTTTTATCAAAAATATCAACAATTTGGATGCTGCTCAACTTCCAGCTGAGGATTACTGAAGCAAGTGAAGAATCCAAGAGTTAGTGATGAGGGGCAGCAAGCCTATGTGTTGAATCAGAAGATCTTGTAAATTTACAGAGCTAGGAGACTTCTCCTTGCAACTAGTTGGATAACGTTTCTTAAGTTGGTTGTACATTTGACTCATGGATGTCCAGTTTCTTGTGCTTGTCTGTACATAAATTTTAAAGTGGGTTGTGAATACTGTTTCACATGGATGGAAGGAAAGGTTTGTTATAGTAAATTATTTAAATGGTGGTTATTGCAAATTTGCTACCAGAAGGTACTAATTTAGATTACTAAAATAAGTGCTCCCATTTTTCTAAATACCCTTAAAGCAGCCCAGTGAAGAATTTTATCATATCTCCTTATTCAGACTGCAGCATATGAAAATTGGGAATTTTAAAGACTTAATGTGTAGACTTAAAAGTTATTTGATTGACTTTGATGCTTTGCCAGGATCACGTCCTCTTCACCTCATGGTGTCTTGGAGCCGTGCTAACCTATACTGAATAAGGGCCTGGAGTGATATCTAGAGAAATGTCCATCACCATTTAAAAGCTGCTTCAGGCTGGGGGAAAGGCAGTGATACCAAAATGAATTGCAAGTACTGTATTGCATTTAATGATGTGGTCTTAATCAAATGCAGATTCCTCTCTTATAAAGGTAGGCAAAGAATAATACAGTCGTTGTTTATAGCTCTGCCCTGAGAAGTGGAGAGACTTCTTAACTTGGGTTCTCTTACTTGTAAAAGCAAGAACAGACAGAGATCCCTGCTCCCTTCTGAAAAATGTCCTAACTGGAATGTTTAATAAGCTACCATTTACTGGTAGGTGACACTAGTCAGACATTTTATATCAAGGGTGCTCTGAACATATTTTATTTTTCAAAAGAAGTACATGTTTGTGAATTTCATGTATACTGGCAAGCTTTTTTAATGTATTTAATTTTGTAATGTTTACCAATGATTTTATTTACCAGATATTTACTCAAATAAATGGAACAACTTGTGACTTGTTACATGTACACTTTACAAGACTACTGTTGCTGAGTAGGTTTGTAAATGGAATTGCTTGTCAAAAAGAGAAACCTGTGAGGTGGTAAGTACATGCGAACCCAGCTGTACTGACCCTTATTGGCTTTTAATGTGCCCAGTATCACTCAAACTCCTGTAACCTGGTGCACAGCTTCACTTTTGAAACTCTACTGCAGATGAGACCTTCCTTTGCTGTGCCTCAAGGGATATAAAACAGGGTGGAAAAAAAAGCTTGGAAACTCTTTCAGATAAATGCTGGTAAATTCATGTAATTTTTTCTGTCCGCCAAAGGTGAGTGTAGGGGAGAGCTTACATGCTGTGGCTCTCAGTTTTCTGCTGAAGGTATGGCAGAAGGGGGGTCTTTCAGCTGGAGGCATTCTACCTTTCTTCCATTATGCACCTTTCTGAATTCTCAAGAAATTCCAATGGCCCTCAGAAAAGGCTTGCCTGCAGCATTTTAAATTTAAATCTCATGTTTTGCTGAAGTTACAGTTTAGCTCTGGATTCCTAAAGAGTGACTGAGCAAATTTTTTTGAAATTGCGAAATGAAATCAGTGCTTCAGGGAAATCAGAGAGAGCCTGTGAATTCATCTGTTTTTGTGTAGGGATATCCAGCTATTGTTGTCAACATTATCAGTGGGATGTCTTTGGTTCTGAGAGAGGCCCATGTGAATGATGTGTCTTGCCACAGGAAGACTGTCTCTCCTTGGTCTGTGCTCCTTGCAGAGGATCTCATGTAGCTAGATCTAAATGACCAAGTTTGTATAAACATCACCCTTTGAAGGAGAGAATGTTACAGGAAAAGCTTCAACTGCTGAGGTAAGGGGCCTTTTGTTAGATTTTTCACTCAACTCTGGAGGCAGGAATTGGTGGGGTTAGTAAAGAAGTCTTACTTACCAGCAAGCCTGATGTTTGAGTGGGCAAGTACTTTTGCTGGAAAACCTCTTGGTTTGTAAACCATTGAGAGCCTTATTTAAACTCCTGGGTTTAGTATGTCCAAAACTGGGAAAAACCTTTTGATTTGAGACTTGCTGTCAACTCTCAAGTTTAGAGTTTTGAGCTGGAGTCTGAACTGTGTGCTTGTGGGTACTGTTCCCTGACTCATAAATTTATTCACATGCATTTGATACATGGGTGAAAAAACTGAGAGCATGTAATATACCTTTTCAAGTTCTGAGGTGGTTACAGCTGCTTACATTTTGCAGGTGGTATTTAGAAACAACCCAAAGTATGAACAATAAGAGTTCTAGCAATTTCAACATCCACAGATGCATTTTGTGACTTCACTAACAATTCCAAATATAACGTTTTTTTCCTTTATAATAATGGTGTGCAAAATCAGAAATGTGAATTAATCGCAACTGCACCAGTTCTTTCCTTTCCTACAGCAAAATACTATCCACAAGTATTTTTTCTTTCTGTTGTTTGACTAAAAGCTGCCCACCCAACTCTATGCATGACACATTTGTGTCTTTTGTCCTACTCATCTTGCACTGAAGTAGCAGTGGAAAGTAGCAGTCTACTCCTTCTAAAACCGGTAGGTTTGATGGTACACTTAGAAATGGTGAAGACTGGGACAGCACTTACTATTTTCTTGCCTTATGTAGATGGGACAAGTCACTACTGTGAAGAGCTTCCTCTCCTCCAGCTCCACGGATTTTGCTGTCTTACAAGTGTCAGTGAGCAAAGCCAAGCTCTAAATAGCTTTTGTTTGCAGCTGGCCTGATTTTCCTAGGGACTTACAGGGTCTTATTCTTGCTAATTTTTACTTAATGGAGATACTCTTGGCCTTGGTGTAAGTGAGAAAAGAATTGACCCATTCACTAAACATTTAATTGTGCTTTATGTCTTTATACTGTGTGGGTGTTCTTGGCTTTGGGGCAATATTCAAGGGGCATATCAATAGCACACTGTTACTGAAACAACTTGAAGAGCCCAGGCTCTTCTCTGCCTTGGTTTTTACGAGAAGGGCCAAGTCTGGCTGCAGTGAGAGCTTCCTCTGGGCTTTTTAAGTGAAAGGAATGAATGAAAGGAACTAACGTCCCTCCTTATAAATATGTAGTGAAGCTGAGGTTTTTGTTTTGGAATTGAAGTGCCTCTCTAGTGTACAAAGATCTCCTGCAAGAGCATGTTTTCCTGGGGTCTGCTTCATGGCATAATTAGCCTTTGCATGTTTTACAGCAGGAGCTGACAGTGTGATGTCTCCCATGACTGCTCTTCCAGTTGGCTTAGAAAGAAGAGGAAAGTGCTTGTAATCATATTTAGTGTGCCTTATGAGGCTGCAGTGACTGGGTAGTGTATTCCTGTGGCACAGAAAAAGATGAGCCATTCATCTGCTGGTGTCGCTTTTGTTCCTTCACCCCAACAGTGGGGTTTACTCCTAAAGTTGTCATGCATGCAGGGAACATGAGGGGATATGTGGAAGGGAGAATTTTTTCTAATCTCCAAGAACACAACCAGGAAAACTGAGAGCAAAATATCTGCTCTGTCTGTGCACTTCAAACTCTTTGACACAGAGTCTTGGTAAGAGTTTCTGGTACTTTATGCTGTTAGGTATAGTAGTGTATGTGAAATTGAAATTACTGAGTGATCTATTTCTATGATGGTTTTTTAGATTTAAGACAGTCTTTATGTAAGCATGCACCTCCATGGTAAAAAAAAAAATTACTTGGGCCACATCAGTGGAGAGCCTGTTTGCTTGGACACTAGAAGAAAATGCAGGTCTCATTCTGAGCAAACAGCTGAACTTAAAACTCTGGTGAACTGCTGCAACAAAAGGACAAATTGCTTCTTGGGTGTATAAGATTTGTCATTGCCAGCATCATGCACAGATGGTAAACAGGTACTGAATAACTGTATGCAATGCTTTTTAAAGGGTGTTGAGATTTAGGGAGGAAGTCAGAAAAGAAAGCAAATGTTGGAAAGTCCAGGAAAAAAATCACTAAGAAAATAACCTGTTATGTGTTTAGCTGTTAAGAATGCAGAGAAGTCTTGCTTTGCTGCATATATTTCTGTATGGTAAGAAAATGAGAGATGAGAGTGTTTTCATGTGTTGGAGAAAAGCATAAGGAGGAGGAATACCTGGAAGATAAAGGAAGGAAAATTGAAGTGTGGAAGAAGATAGAGCATCTTGATGGTGATTGGTGAGGAGCCCTTTGAGCTTGCTAATGTGGGAATAGGTGAGATTGACATCTAATATTATCTCCAAATTGAAATCGTATGCTTTTCTAGAAAAGCTTTCAACTAGATGAGTTTATTCAGTTTCAGTCAAGGTAATCAAAGACCTTAAAACTATAGACTTCTGATTCATGGGGTTTTGTTTGTTTGTTTGGGGTTTTTGGTTTTTATTTGTTTGTTTGTGGGCATTTGTGGGTTTTGGTGGGTTGGTTGGTTGGTTTGTTGGTTTGTTTGGTTTTAAATTTTTGTAAAGCAGAGGAAACTAATAAGAAACTGATTTCTATGTATTGTGGCCATGTAACTACATGCTTGTGTAGGGGTCAAGTCAGATTACCAGTAATAGCTACACATATTATATACAACTCTATTACTTTTTACTTGACTTTCATGTTTCTATTTTTTTTTCTGGAAGTAAGCAAATAGTAAGTGTGAGTGTAATTGAAGTTGCTATTGAAAGCTAGAGAGCTTCAAGTGATGAAGAGAAAATGTGACTAGAAAGTACTTGGTGCTGCAAGTTTTATTTTTGCCGCTGGAGGATTCTGCTCTCAGTGTAAATACAGAATGTTTCTGAAGTTTTGAAATTATTATTCATAATAATCTAACCTAGTGCTGATTGGGTTTTTATTTGTTTTGGGGTTTTTTTTGGTACAACTAATAACCAAATTCTCTGAGATATTAGCTTCCACTATTTACAGACTTCTGTGTTTTCCAACAAAAATTGACATTAGCTTTTTAAAGAAACTGAGCTATTTTTAAAATGTATATAAGGCTGAAAATTCTTGTGGAGGTATAGTTAACAGGTTTTGTTTGGTAGTAAACTCAGATGTCTTACTGCATTTTTTTCCTTCTAAGATCAAAATCAAAACTATCCTGTGATATCCCTTAGCAGAGGTTTCAGTCTGAGTAACTGTATAATACTGGGTTGGACTTGAAGCACATAACTAATTGACAAAAAATGTAGGAGCTGACCCACTTCAAGGACAGAGAGTTGTTTGACTACTGCTTCTAGGGGGTATGGGGGGATCAGAGCACATGAAACTTTCCTGCCTCCTTAAAGGAGGATCCTACATCAGTGTCAGCCCAGGCTTTGTGGTTAAGTTCATGTCATGCAACCCACAGTCATACTGGGGCTTGTGGGAATTGTAGCAGTGTGTACTATCACATATATGGAGAACTAGATCATGCAGGTCTGTGACAGGATTGCGCTTATCCAGGATCCACATTTCCCTTCATGTTGCTTGACCTGAGGCAAAACCAGGTTGGAATAACCTTTATTTATTATACTGATTTACAGTAAAAAAAGAACTTCCAATATGGATAGTATGTTGAAACTCCCATCAAATACCTGTTGTCTCCTAGTTAGAGAAGCCAATTTGTGACAGTGGTGGCTGTGCAGACCCTGCAGACAGATCTCCTTACAGCTCTGTCTGAACCTGGCTTTGGGTCTGAGCCTGCCTTCCTATTTGTTTGTTCTGTCTCTGCTACTTCAGGAAGCCTCATAAAGCAAATGAAAAGGCTTCAATGGGTGCTTCAGGCTTGTCCCACAACCAGTACTGAGCCAGAGCCATATCAAGACTACAAAGAGTGTGCCATGATGGTGCTTGAGACAGAGGCACTAGAACTGACTTGGAAGTGTTTAAGGCCAAGTTGGATGGTAGTTTGAGCAACCTGGTCTACTGGAAGGTGTCCCTTCCATTAGGGTTGGAACTAGATGAGCTTTAATCAACTCTTCCAACTCAAACCATTCTATGATTCTATGACAGTGAACTACGACTGTGGCAGCCTGGATAGATGGGCTTCAGGTGTGTTCTAAGAGTTGCCACAATGGAGAGGACTTCTGGATGCTGCATGTTGGTTCCTTCCATTGTACCTAGACAACACTGTGGGCAGAGGGGGACAGTGCATTGCCTGATGCCTGTAGAAGTGTAATGGATCATATGCATTATTTGACTACCACATCAAATAAAAAATGGAGTTGAATTCAACCTGCAAGTGGGCCCTCAGACAGTTTTGTACCTAGTTTCTGCAACTAACCATCCTCAATGAAATGCATGTATTCTGTTGTGTCTCTCCAGACTTAATTTCAAGCCTACCAGGGCAGTAGTTACTAAATGAGTTTTGCCATCCGTTGCTTCCAGTACCTCATGGTGTGTTTGCCTACAGTTTGCATTAATTTTCCCTGTTCCTCCAACTTTAACAGCTTTATTATTTCTCTTAGGGTCCTTTTACTACTCAATGGAAATGTGTCATGGTGCTATTTCTGCCACAGTGGCTCTGCTGTTAATACCAAGTCAATCCAAAAAACTAGAAAAGATGCAGTAAAATTTAGTGTCTTCTGATTTATGACCTCATATTGCTGGAGCTTACTCACTTTTTGCCTTATTTCTTTACTTGCCCAAGTAAGTTTTCATCAGTGTGTGAATGCAACTCAGCCACACATTGTAATGAGAGAACAAAGCTCCTAGAGCTAATCAGTTTTTCTTACATTCTGAGAAAAAAATATAAATGTGATCTTTATTTTTCCTCCAAATATCTGGAAGATACTCCAGTAGTGTTTGCAGGGCTGCAGAAATGTTCCTGTTTAGAAACCTGAGGGTGTAGTGCAAGTAAGGGATCAAGGAATAACTAGTGGCAGACACACAGACTCTCCAAATGGAGACATTCTTCGTGTCCTTGTGAAAAAAAACAACTGTCCATGTGTCCTAAACTCAGTGCTTGTCAGAGATGAACTTACTTCCATCAGGCTGCACTGGGCTTTGCACTGAGTCTAGGCAGTGACCTGGTGGAGAGGTGAGTACTGATTCTTCGGGAGTAATGTAGATATAAGCACCTTAGTGTAATTGCTATCAGCTAAGTTGCTCAACGCTGAATCAGTGTTTGGGTTGTTACTAAGCCAGTGTGTCAGGAAGAGCATTGGTAGGATGTGTCATCACCCTTTTCCGTTTTGCAGTGACTGTGATATGTGTGGTCTCTGCTGCCACTGCCACTAAGGAATACTGCAGTTTTTCAGGCTTGAAGTTAGGAAAGAGCATGTTTTTTACTTGGGAGGGACAGTAGTTTGTTACCAACCCAAACATACAAATAACTTTGTTCCTCTGATATACATACCTAAAAAGCAGATCTTTCAAATAAGTATAGCTGTATGTATGCTATTACTAACCAGTAATGTCTGTTTTTGTGAGAAGATGAAGCTGTTAAATGTTCTTTTATCTGAACTAATTTAATTCATGCCTCCTAAACTCAATTGCCCTTTTAACATAGATTTCACAGTTATCAGAAAAGCTTTAACCTATTTGGGGAATTTTTCTAGTGCTGCTTTAGACTTAAAATCAGGCACAAAATGATTACATATTGGAAAAGGGCTATAATATTTAAGATTCCCCACTTTACAGTTATCTCAAAGGTATTTCTGTTTCCATATCAACAATGCACCACAGTAGTGCATGTTTTATAATGCCAAATCCTTAGAATTTTAATAGTTTACCTCAAGTATCTGCTCTTTCTTTTGTCCTCTGATGTGCCTTGACCAAGAGCTGCCACTTAACACATTGTATTGATTATTTCTTCATCTGTGAAGCTGTACATTCAGCTCAGCACTTAATCACTCTGAGGCTGGATTTTTTTGTCCTTGGGACAAGGACAATATGTTTAAAACTCTTCAAAAATTAAAAATTTTAATGCCTGATTTGAGTGAAGTGATAATTGTTTAACTTTTCCCTTTCTGATTACCTTTGAAATCTGAAAATCTGATCACTTCCTGAAATTAGTATGATTTTCTCAGTTCTGATCTTGTTAGATGCTTCCTAAGTCATTTTCTACTTGTATTTCTTATAGTTTTGATTTATGGTTGCAGTTGGTGTTCTCTCTAACAACTGTTCCCCCTCCCTCAAAATTCTTCCCTTGTGCTCTCATCCCTTTTGCAACAGAAATTCAAGAATGTAAAAATTGTGCCACCTCTGCAGCACCAGCAAAGATAACTTGGCAGGGATTCAAGAGAGATCAAATAAATCACATTAACCCACAGTATTGCTGTGGTTTTTTTCTGGAGAAAGTTAGGCTATCATGCCCAGCCCACTTCTGAGTTTCGTATTTTCTCTTTCTTGCACAAGCAAACTCTTCCCTAGGAGAATGTTTTTATTTTTCTAGTCTGGAAGTACCCAAAATAAAGTGCTTAAAACTCTGGGAGTTGGTTCAAATATGTTAGATGAAACTCATTTACAAGGTTGGCTTTTTGAAAACAGAAATAAGATTGGGACTGTTCAGAGGTTTCGTATTCAACCACTGAGTCTTGTTACTAGAAATTGTGGAGCAATTGTCAAATATGCATCAGGGCAGGGACTCCAGGTCAAACAGAAGGCATGGTACAGGAATATGCTGACTTTCCACTTCTTTCAAAGTTTCCTCACTGTCTGAAACTTGGTCATCTCAAATGCTCAAGAATTATGAGGCAAGTAATGTTGGCACTCTGAGGCTATGGAGTCCTGAATCTTTTATAATGCATAGTTTGATTGTTTCTTGAGAGATGCTTTCTCAGAGGTCCCTTGTAAGTTGTTCATACTGTTGATGGGGGACTGAATCTTCCTTTCCCATCTCTAGTCATTTCAGGAACAGAAATCCTAGGAAAGATTCTGGGCTTGTGATAAAAACATAAAGGTCAGGGACGGTCAGGGAAATAACATTTGTAGATGCTGGAGGTAACCATGCTCCTCTTTTGCTACTCTGCCTTTTTTGGTGCATTTCATGTAGCCCATGGAGCTCTCCCTGTGCTGGTAGGACCTCAGGTCTGCTTGTGCAGAGAAACCTCTGAGGTAGATAAGTCAGGTAAAATTTAAATATACTGGTGTCACTTGGCATTAGAGCTGATTTAGCTTGCCCTTTATCCATTTAAATGCAGACTTCTCATTTCATTAACTGGAAAGCAATCTTCATTTAAAATGAGTTAGTGATGGGGGCTTTTATGTATCACTTCATCCATGCTTTACTGCAGTACATAGGGTGGAAGAAACAGTTTTTGGATGTGTGCTAGAAACAATCAGCTCTTTTTTTGGTGTAAATAGTTGAGGACAGAGAGAAATAAGCTCATTTTAAATATGTGTTTAGATTGAAAGTGTGTTGTAGTGGAGCCTAGCTATCACCCTAAGCAATTATATTTCCAATTTTGCCCTTTGGGGACAGAAAAAGGCTGTCAAATGCTGGGCTGTCTGCAAATCAAGAAAGCCTTTTGAGTTCTTTTCGTTGTTAAAAGTGTCACTTACTGAGAGCAAACAATTCTAATAAATGAATGGTAGTTGATGCTCAAAACTTGGCAGAAAGTTTCAAAGCTGTGTAAGGGCATTTGGGAAATGGATACACAGCTTTCTGTGCCACATGTTTGAGGGAAGCTCCATAGGGAGAGCAAACTAAAATGACAACATTTTCATGATATCCTGTTTTTTCTGTAAATGACAGATTAGGTGTAGGGTTCAGTTACCCACAGATCTTTCCTTCACAATCTAGGACTGCTGTACTGCTGAGGGGAAACAGACAACCAGTGGTTGCTTTCTGTATAAAGCTCTGAACATGGATAATCTTACAAGAATTTTATGATTGCTGTTCGGATATATTTAATTAAACAGTATCTTATTCTCCAGTTCATGGGAACCCTCCCTATCTTAAGGTAGGGCAGGGAATTGGAAGGGTTCCCAGAGAAGGACCAGGGTTGCGTGGAAAGGCAGGGGATCCCACCAGTTTTTCACGTGTCAGGCAACTTGGAGCCAAGCAGAGGTAAGTGCTTGTAACTCTTTACCACAGCAGTGCATGGAAGACTTAGAAGTTATTCACTTAGGGATAGCAAATGACTGAGCTCTTATATTTGAAGTAAATACCACAAAACATTCCCTCCCTCCCCAATTTGTTGGCATTAATTAAGCTGAATTAAGTTCTTTGCTTCATCTGGTATTCTAGTGCCCACTCAACTTGTCAAGCCTGAGGTTTCTGTTCTGATCCAAGTATCTCTTTTGAGATTTGTTGTCTGTCTTCTGCTTTCCAGATCTCGGAGAAGTGTTTTCCACAAGAGGGTATAAGACAACATTTTGCATTAACCCACTGCCATGAAATAGGCTGTTAATTCCTATTCCTTACACTACCTTTGCTTGGATCATGACAGTGTATTATTACCCATCTCTGCTTAGGGAAAGAGAACGACTCCAGTGAGCACAACCTGCCTACTTGTTCCTGTTGTGATTCAGGTAAAAAACACACAGATTCTCACACGCTCAGGCAGACACCTAAAATGGTGTTAGCAAATCCCATGGCTGAAAGCCAAGACATGAGTAGTGCTCCCTCATACACATCTCAGATGGACCTGTCACTGCTGCTCAGTCAGCAGCAGTGTCAAAAACCAAGGAGCAGTGCTTCCTCTCCTCTTCACAAAGCTCTTAACTGTTGATGTAATAGACAGTCTGTTGCTTTTAAGAAAACAAACATGTGAACTCTCCTGCATTAAGTGACATTGTCAAAAGAGGTTGTGGTCAATCTCCTTGAAGAAGGAAAGGAAGCCCCTCATAAGAGCTCGTCAGGACAGCAGTTTCCTAAACAAGAACCTGCTATATCTAATGGTGTGTGAGTATTTTTCCTTCCTTATGCCCTGATTTCTAGTTTCCTAAAGGAGTAGAGTTGGTCCTTTTAGCAGTTGACATGTCAAAAGCATCCAGGAGGAAACTACAGGAAACTGGCACTGACTTGGAAAAATGAAGCAAATCTGCAGGGAATTTCTTGGCTGATTCAGTGGCTTTCTAACATCTTTCCTTCCCAGCTGGACCTGCCTCCTGGTAGCAACTAGTGTCTAGACTGAACACATCAGAGTCAGAAGCAGCACACTGACCTCTTTAATTTCTAAGGATTAATGAGGTTTTACTGCTTAAGGAGAATGCCTAAACGAATGCTGAAGAGCCTTGCTCATGTTTCTCTGTCTTTTTCTGTCCTCCACCACCTCTCAGTTGCCCACTGGCAGGAGTCCTAAGTAATGTAGTATTTTTAAAATACCTTTGAAAATATTGAACTGTGTAGTACAAGATCACTTGTGAAGAGGGAGCTATAGCAGATGTAACAAGTGGGAATCCTGCTGAGGCACTGTTGTTGTTTGGGTATATTTCAAAGGTTTAAATAGGATTAAGGTATTTATTATTATTAATGGGAAAATAATCTTTATCCCTCCGAACATTAGTGATACACCATTTTTTTATGCCAGAGAGAAATTCTCTATGGGCAAATACAAGGTTCCTGTAGTCTAAATAGTCAAGCTTGAAGCTCACCCAACCTAACCGAGGATTTTCTCTTGCTAACAACACACACTGCTTATTCTGCTGCAAGCTTGTTAAGGCTGAGGCATTCATAATTAACTACTGATTTGAAAGGCCTTGATTTATTGGTTTTTCCAGCACGGGGCACTTTAAAAGGACCTTTATTTATAGAATAATTACTCTCTTGACAATGCTTCTCACCTGGAGCACTAGGAATTTGAGGCTCCCAACTTACTGTCCATTCTTGAAAACTTTCTGGATATTGACAAATAAATGAATAGCATATATCTAGTTAAGAATGACTGTGATTGCTTGGTGCTATAGCAGTTAAAGAGACAAAATAAATAAAAAGACAAGCTTTATGGTTAAATAGACTGCCATATTCTGACAGGATAATGCTAGCATCTGATTTGTATAGCAGGCCAAAGGCTTTTTTTGCCATAAAAATATTGGGTTAAATTAAAAAAACCTCCTCTCAAACCATCTTTTGTTACCCCAAGAACTCTTAAAAATGCAGTAGGTAGCATGTAAAATAATCGTTTTACACTGAGCTCCTTTGTGGCTCATGTGTGTGCAACACTTTCTGCTATTCGAAGGGGGTGATGTGTTTCAGCATGATTGCGTGCCTCAGTTCAGGACATAGGAATTTTTTTGCTGCAGAGCATGGCCTTTCTGGTGTGTGGAATGGAGCAAGGTCATCTGCAGCAGGCTAAGGAAGGGAATAAATCAATGAACCAAGCACAGGCAGCCACTGGTAACTAGCTAAGAATAAAGAGTCAGGCTCAGGTATGCAATGTTCATTGTCAGCAAACAGAGCTTGAAATCCTCAAGCCAAATGGTGCATTTCTGATCTCAGGTCAGGCTTGGAGGGAGCTGAGTTGTTATTGGAGCTCGGGATCCTGTGGTCTAAGTGAAGGTCAGCTTCCAACAGTGTTTGCTGACAAGTGCAATAGATAGTTGCTATGTGAGCTTGCTTTAATGGACTTGAATGAAATAAGAAACATCGGACCCTGAGCGTTGTTAAAGGGGTTTGTGTATGAAGCCATTATCTCTTGGTTTTGTACCCTCACTGTTTTTGACTGGCTGGTAGATGGCAGAAAACCTTGTGGGGTTCATTCTAACAGCTGGGAGTTAAGAAGAGACCTGAGTGCCTGGCCGCAAGGTTTCCGGCCCAGTGGGCAGCCTGAAAAGTGCTGGATGATTCAAATGCACTATTACAACACTATAGCTGCTCTGGGAAGGAAGTAGCACATGTGGGGTTTCTTGGATGCTTTTAGTCTGGTTTTAGTTTCATGTATTGCTCTTTTAAACTGGCTGCTCTGACTAGGTAACTCTGCCTTGACACACTTGCTTTCAGATGTTGTTACCCTGCACTTGACCAGGGCTTGATCCAGCTCAGAAGAGAAGTCAAATAAAATATTCCTGACCTGTTATAGAGAAAGTCCCACTTTGCTTCCTGCTCTGCTTGCCCTGTGGGGCATACCAGTGTCTGTCCCTATGGTCTCCAGTCTCTGGTGGCTGTCCTTGCTCTCCCTCACCCATACTCTGACCCGTCCTTCTTTGGCAGCTCTTCTTTGCCCCACAGGCGAGGGTAACTTCAACTGCCTCCTGCCTTGACCCCCTCCTGTCCCCATGGCTCTGTTAAGCTGTAGCTCTTCGGTGCTGTTCAACAGTGTGAGGAAGATGTGCATGTGTGTGGTCGAGCTGAGGGCTGGTGCTTACAGCCAAGTGGCTGCACAGCATTCCCCTGCAAGAAATTACAGGGATCTCCCAAGCTATTAGTGCTGTGATGTAGCTGGGTGATGGTCTGGGGATTTCACCTGTTTGGCAGGGAGGCAGTCGCAATACAAATGAGCTTGGCTGCAATAAAGAAAAAATGCAGTTGATAAAGGATATTAGCTCCTCAAACTGATTTAAGCTTGCAGTTCCACCAGTAACCTGTGTAGCCTTCAGAAAGTCGCTTCTATGCATCAGCTCCCCCCTTGCGCTAATGGTCCAGGGCTGATTTTGTCATGGGGGTATTGTCAGGATAAATACAGCTGAGGCCACAAAACACCATGGTGACATGAGCCACTTGACTGGTTTGATTGATTGAATGCAAAAAATAGGATGTGTAATTCACCCATGTATTTTCACCTTGGTGAAGTAAATTTTCTTAGCTTGCATTGAAATTGTATTGATATTTTAAAGCAGAAAACGAAACCAACACCAAAGTCCAGTGTAGAGACAAGAAAGGTTATTTTTAACAGTGTGGGAAGTGCTGTACTCACAAGGCTAATGCTACCCATGGCATGTGCCTTGCATTTTGCTTAACAGAAGCGGAGGCCTCTTGAGTTACGGAGCTGACAGGGAATAGCAAGCTGGTGTGCTAATAACTCCCATGTTACTATTTTTAAAGTTCTGTCTGTGTGCCTATGTTGTTTGTAGTGTTGTTACCCAGCAGTGCCTCCTGATGCTAGGTTACTTTAGGCAAAGTCAGTGTTTGCACTTAAGTCTGTATTAATTCTCTGGCTTTTTGTTTGCTTCCCCTCCTCACTGCCTCTTTTACTAACATTTTGGTCTTATGCTCTGTACATGAAAAAGCCAAATATAAAATAATAAACTTGCAGCCAGAAACTTGAATTTGACAAAGCTTTTGATGTCTTGTTCAAATACTCAGAGCTCTATTTGCGGAATCCCAGCTCCCTTCACCTGCCTTTGTGACCTTAGTTGTGGGTACACAGAATGACTTCCGTGAATTTTTATCTTGATGGCTCAACACTTTCCTAGTCAGTTTGTATGTGAAAAGACCATTGAACATGTCTGGGCAAGCTGATAGGTCAAATAATTAGAAACACAAAGCTCCTTTTTGCATGCCTGCCCTGGTCCCCAGTGGAAGCTCAAAGGGAAGCTTGGTCTGCTGCTGTGGGGTTTGGTGAAGCCTCTGCTCTGCTGCCAAAGCTATTTTGGAAGTCTGGTTCCCTTGCAAAGGCTCTGGTGATATGTATCAATAAGCATGAAGATGTCCGAGAAAGAAGAGCTGCTTAATGAGCAAGCAAGACAGTTATAAGCAATAAAAGCTGGAATATTTGTGAGAACTCCCCTGACAGGAAGGGAATTTTCTAAGGGAGTGGGAAAGGCCAATGTACAGCTTGTCCTCTGCAGTAACGCTGTTTCTTACTCCTTCAATGCACAGGGGGATGCCCGCACATCCCTTGCTTGTCAGCCTGTGGCACTGTGATAAAGCATCACTTACCTGGAGGCGACAGGACTGCTGACTGCTGCTGTGTTCCTAGAGTGACAAGCAGCTTTGCAGATGCGTGAAGCAAATAAGGAAGGGAGAGAGCTGAAGGGGGAAGGAGGCAGTTCATTTTTGGAGTCACAGGGGCAGAAGGAGCGAAAGGGAGAGAAGGGAGATGTGAATGAGGAGGTCCTTACATGTTGAGCTGTTTCACCGCAGCCTCAGAAGCTCCTTACTATAATATCCCTTCTCCCTGCACACAGAGGTGTAATATAAAGGTTATACCAATGGACTATTCCAGGCTTCATTTTTATTCTGGAAGGGGGTTAAATTATTAATGTGCAGCACAGCAACAGCTGAACCTGCTGTTAGATGGTACCTTGTAAGACCTTTTTAAATATTTAGTACTTACAGAACGAAGCAAACAAAAAAGAGTAGCTAAAGTGTTGAGTATGACCTTAATTTTTAAACAGTTAAAACAAATTAGGTAACACTTCAGAAGACAAGTGTACAAAGGCTATTTGCCTCCTTCTGAGAGGTCTGCACAGTGACAGGAGACCATCTGGCTGATTTGGATTTTTATGTGGGACTGACTGCTCAGTTCAATGGATGGTGCTGTTAGAATGATGATCCCATAGATTCAGCTGCTCAGCAGTTTCTGGATTTATCTTTTGGTCAGCTGCCATGGGAACCAGGCACTTTTCTTTATAAAGATGCATCTGCTGTGGGCAAATCTCACTGTGGTATCCTTGTAGACCTGAGCTGGAGCTCTTGCTCTGCCAGCTTCCCTCTATTTTCCCTTCTGTGTGGGTGCATGTTGCCAAAGCGAATGGATAGCAATCGTGCTTCCCCCAGGGAAAGAAAACAGAAAACATTCTCTGGTAGCTTTCTTGATTTCTTATTATGAAGTCATGTTTATCTTACCAGTATTTGTGGTGCTCTATATGTTTTCAGGGTATCTCGTAGGGCAGTGTTAGACTAAGTAGGTTCAGGAAAGTGCTGTTCTCATTAGGGATTGAGCAACTGAACAACTTGTCCAAGATCATGCAGAAAGTACAGGGCAGGGGGCTTTGCCTCCAAGTTTGCTGGATTCATTATTCTCCCTGGCTGCTGCCACAGGAGCTCAGCATGGTGTCCCTCCCACTGTTGCTGGTGGCATCCAGAAACATCGTGGGGCAGTTGTCTACAGCAGCTGGGTGGGAGAGTGGGTATGACTTACTGACCTCAATCCTCCAAGAACAGCCGATGACTTTTGTAGCAGGTAAAACAGTGATCTTGGGTCTCTGCTGAGAAGAAGAAAAGAACTGAACAATAAACTCAACACCCAACTTAGGCCTGGATGCAGGAGCAGCCCTGTTTAGAGCATCTCTTCTCTGTCCACTGAAGATAAGGGGCTGGAATAGCTCTACCAGAGTCAGAAAAGGTTGATGGCTCTGTGGGTGGAACAAGGACATGTCTGCACCTAGGTCTGGACTGCCAAACACAGGCTGCCCATGACAGCTGCTGGCCATGAGGATGAGGGATGAAGTTTGTGCAGAGGGCAAGGGAGAGAGTGAATGTACCCTAGGGAAACACTGCACTTGAGCCTGGTCTCTCCCCACAGCAGGAGGGAAGATAATGCGTAACACTGATTTGCTTTGGAATAAAATGATATGGACGAGTTGTTGCGTCAAGCCAGAAGAGTTGTGTCTGAGAAGAAAGATGAAGATAAGAACCGATTGTGTGAGAGAGGTGCAGGGGAGAGGCATATGTGTGAGGTAAAGGAGGGAAAATAAAGGAAAGTGAGCTTGAGAGGCAGGGAACACCTTAGGTGAAAGGAGAAAAAGTGGAACAGACTATGGGCAAGTGATATTAGACGTAATAAAAATCCAGTTAAAATCTTGACAAGAACTAGAGAGGATACAATGAGGTGTTGCTGGGGGAAAAGAAGATTAAAATATTGGAAATAAATTTAAAATGTCTAGGGCTGCAGAAATAGTGAAAGGTAACATAATAACATTAAACAGGCAAGCACTAGCACTCATTTGCTAGGATAGATCAGTGCTATATTTATTTGGGTAGCACAAATACACTTCAGGATTGCTTAAAAGGATTATATGGCCAGAGCACAGTGAGTGCTGGCTGCAGTATTTGACAGTAGGTAATTACAGGTGGGAGGGCTAGAGTTACTAATTATTGAAATTTCCCAACCCTGCTCATTATAAATCCTTGTTTCAGTTACTTATAACTTGAAGAAGCTATGACTGGGCTGTAATTTTCCATACCAGCTGTCTGCCCCAGGCTGAATGTGTCTGAAAAACAGCATTTCAAGACAACTGGGACATTTCAAGACAACTTGGATGAGACTGGGAGCATGAAGGAGATGGAAGTGGGGACAGACAATAGGAGTATAAAAGCATCCCTTGTGTGCCTAAGGACAAAATCAAGAAGAAAAAAGCCCAGCTGGAGCAAAGACTTGAGGCAGGCTTTCAAAGGTAACAAAGGAGGAATCCTGCAGGTATACTAGCTGCTAAAAGAAATTCAGGATAAAAATGGATCTGCTCACAGATGGAGGAGGCCTAGCCTAGCCCTGGTTGACACAGAAGAGGGTGAAGTGCTCAAGAACCTGAGAAATAGTTGCAAAGAATGAAGGACCCAAATTCCTCCCCAGTATATCAAGGGGCACTGCCCACTATGGGGTGTTTGCGTAGGATCCAATGTAAAAGGAGTTTGGTGCTACATAGGAAAAAGTACCCAGAGTGGTTTTGGATGTTTTTGGAACTGTGATAGACAAAGCTATAATTGACCTGATGTGGCTTTGCTCATAGCCTTGCTGTGAGTGGGGGGCTGGACTCCCTTCCAACCAGCTTCTCCTTGGTGTTCCAATGCTGTAGTGGAAAACGTTGCTGTGACTATGCTGGAAAAAGGTCCAGTGACATTTTATTTGAGAAGCTTTAGCGTCTCTGTATTTTAGCTTTGAAAGGTAAAAGAGGTCTGGTTTTGGGTCAAAACGCTGTTCACCAAACCAACCTTTGCTTCTAACCCCATGATGACAACCCAAGGTTTTTCCCTTTGACACTTATTTTGCTGTCAGCAAGAATGTGGAAAAGCCTTGGGCAAAATGTCCCATCTTCCCTGGTGCTGCAGATGGTAAAAAAAGCAAACCAGGTTTGGCTCTCAGTTGTGCTTCTCTTTGGAGTGGCAGCAGTCAGCTGCATGTCTAAACTCTGGCAGGGTTTGCACGTATTTTTCCCCATTTGACATCTGAGTGTTTCTGACATGCTTGGAGATCTGATAGGGGTGGCAGCCTTGAAAACCACTGAAGGAAGCAAATAATTCTTTCTTCAGATCAGGGATTAAGTTGTGCCTCATGCAGAAAAATAAAGGGGAAAACCAAAGTAACAGTGAAGTGAAGCCCAACTATTCTGTGTAGTAAATAAAGGGAAGAGTCTGTGGAAAAAAAAGATGTTGTCACATAATAAAACCTGTACAGTAAACAAAAACAACTGACAGACGTGATGTCTTTTTTCTCAGATTTTGGTGACCCGTGTTGTTTCTGGTGTCCAGCAGTCAGGTTTAAGCAGGAAAGGTCTCTGCAGTAGTCTTGCACACCAGGCTCTAGTTTACCCTGAAACCAGGAGAACAGCATCTTGCTAAAACAGCACTAGTGTATTTGCAGATCCCCTTTTAATTTAGCAGGCCCTTAGTATGTGAGGAATGGGTGTAGGCAAACAGGCAGTGTATCTGTATATCTTCTGTCTCTGGGTCAGAAATGTTACCAATGTAGTTGCAGGAATTCAGAGATGTGGTTTCGAATGTAATGTGTGACAGAGCCCAGCTGATCAAGCTGAAGACCTGAAGCTTTATCAAATAGTAGGGGATGTTCACTTGCCACCTCACTTTTGGCCATCCCACAGGAGGAACATTTTTGGAATTTTTGGAATATCGTTTTTGACCATCCCACAGAAGGGAAAATAAGGAAAATCCCTACATGGGTTTCAAGTCAGGAACCAGGGCAGGAGAAAGAGTATTGTTCTTGAAGTGGTGAAAAGTCAGCAGAGGAGCTCATGAGGTCTGTGCAGTTCAGCAGATTTCTATGTGACCTGGAAAAGGACAAATCCTAAGCCTGTTTCCTCCACTTGACACCTGAGTGTATGAGTTTCTCATGCAAACCGACAAACTGGTTAAAGAATTATACCAAGTACTTTTATAGTTATATCTTAAATGGCTATTTTGAAATGTCTTAACTAACTGTAAATGTTCCTGACTCTTTTGAAGGCATATGTGCATTGGACATTAATTTCATGACAAATCAAGCTGCATGGCCCTTATTCCAGTATTATGTAGGCAGCAAATATAGGGCTTTTATAGGAAATACTAGTTTTGGTAAAACAGCACTCTGACCTTCACCACACTAGATTTCCAAGGCTTTTTCTTGGGGACTGGATGATGAGTGTGCACAGCCTTTTTGTCATTCCTTTGTTTGAGAGAGAGAATGAGGAGGGTTAATGAAGGAAGGGTTTCTTCCCCCTATATGTCCTGTCAATTTTCCTTTGATATCAAGAACTTGTTCCTCAGTGAAAAGAGGCCAATTTTTCACTGTGTGAAGGAACAACATGAGCCTTCCAATAACTGCTGGGGGGGGAACATGACAGCTCCTACTCTGGTTTGTCTCACCCCCAAAGATTGGCAGGATTCCTGTTAAATGCAGTAAGGGCAATATAGGTGAGAATTGACATTGAAGTGAGGTTATAGCTCAGGATGAGCTTAGAAAAGCGAGAATCTTCAAAAAGTTTTTGTGATGAACATACAGCTCATGCAGGACAGATAGAAACAGTCAGATGCAATAAGGAGTTCTTAGAAGTTGAATAACTGTAGTGGAAGGAATACTTGGAGGACATTTAATCTCACCACTTACCAAAAGCAGAGTTAACCTCAACATCATATTAGATTGGTCAGGGCCTCTGATTCAGTGACTGCTTTGAGCAGTTTTGGTGCTCAACCGTGGGCTAGTCCCAGTGCAATGATCCCTATGTGGTTCATTGTGTCTTGGCCAAGGTTGTGGAGAAGTAATGAATCTTGCAAGGTCAGATTTTTTTTTTTTCTTGTATCTATTCACATTACCTGCTTTTCACTGGGGCTGTGATGTTGAAAGTTCACATAGGATGTTGAGATAAAAGGACAATTAAGCTACCAATCTGAGCTGGGAGGGTTGATGATAAATACGTGCTAGAAGCAGAGCGCTACTGACACTTGAGCCTGTCCTGACTGAGAAGTGATTGAGTAAGACTGATCCGCAAGTGTCAGGGGGTAGCCAGTTGCCTGCTACTCCCCAGCTTTATTCTCTGCTGTGGCCCCAAAGAAGAGTTCATGGGCTGGTGTTAATATGTGCAAGCTTTCTGTCACCTACTCACAGAATGAAAAATTAATATGCTTATGCACTCACTAAATTATGCTGTACACTAATTCCTGAAGAAAATTTTGATAAGAGTACTTTGAGAAAGGCTTTTTAATATCCTTTCCAAGTGACTAAAGGAATTCCAATTAGACCTTACATGTCATTTTCATTTCCCTTGTCATTGCTGTCTAATTCTGAAAAATGCTTCCATCTCTACTGCTTTCATGTATCATCTGCTCTTCTTATTTGTCCACCCAGCCATAATCCTGGTGGGTGACATGACAGCTAATTCCAAGGCAAGAGCATTACAAATTCTAATAATACCTTTCACTGAAGTAGCACTTTTATCCCTGATGGAGCTGCGCAAAATGAAGGTTTGTATACATCATTTCACCACTTCATGTGGTTTTTCTAATCTCACATTGTGCAGCTCCTGGTTACCACGTTTCACATAACTTGGTGGAAAAAACCCCACAACACTCCTTTTTTTCTTTGCGGTTTTGATCTAAAAAAAAAAAAAAATCTCTTTGGCTTGGAAGTAGGATTTATTTAGGTTTTGGATTGGGAACAAAGCTATTCAGCATTTAAAAATGTTAAGGAAATGTCCCTATGTGCTAAAATAAGTTTATTTTGGTTTGTGTAACAAAAAGTAAAACCCTATCCAACCCCTCTGAGTTTTAGCCAGACAGCTTTGCATTTCATTATTTCTATTCCATGCATCTTTACTCTGAAAAGATAGAAAATACGTTTTTGTGCTGAAGATTTTATATTAAATAGTTGTTTTATCTGCCATTTAAACTGCTTTTTGCGAGGGGTGTGACCAGTGCTAAGCACTGTGCTGCAACATGGCAGTAGTTTATGGGATACTGTGAAGGGAGCACAACGCCTAAGCATTAGGACAGCAAGGATTTGTGTAGGCTGAATGTTAATGACTCAAACTGCAGTTTTTCCAAACCACTAGGATTAACTTCTCTCATCATGGAGAACAATGAACAAGACGTCTTCCTGGCCAAGTGTCATGGCTTTAGTTCAGCACAGATGTGGAGGGAAGGTTGCTGCTGAGCTCTGGCACTAGTTTTTGTTTTGTTTTGTTTTGTTTTACAGTACCTGAGATTTCTTTGTCTTTGCTGATTAAAAACTGTGAAATGAAGGAATGATGAAAACATATCTGAATACTTCTTAGGGTGTTGGCTTAGGACAAAAATTATATTTCCTAGACTTTTATAATAGCTCTGTTGTTTAAATTGGATAAGTACTGCTGCAGCCTCCTCTCGAGACTAGGGTTCATTTGTTGAAACTCTTCTCTGCTACATTTGTTCTTGTACAATACTGGGCCCACCCTTGGCTGGATTCTTATTTAAGTAATGTTGATCAGGAATAATTTCACAGAAGGCAAAAAACTGACACCGCAAAATTGTGCCAAAGAGGACTAAGTAATGCACAAGGACTAAGAGTCTCCTTGTGCATTATTTTGTTAATCATAATATGCTTGAGAACTAAGAATATAATTTGACTTGGTAAAATGTGCAGTGAGTCATTGCCTTATAGCCCCATCAGCTTTCCAGGGGTGGCTATGCAATTGGTATTTTGTCCCTGAAGAACCTGTGAGCTCAGTCATGTCGAAATCAGAAGTACTTACAAATTTAGTCCATATTTAAGTTCATTTTATTAATCCATATTTAAGTATGGATTGCCCTTTTACTCTGTAGCATTATATCACTTGAAGGAAAACTGTTACTTTTAGTTGTCCTATATTTTGCAATATGTAGCCCTGAGTGTCCCATAAAGGGGCTATTTCACAAGCAGTAAGTACATGTTTCTTTGTTAAGACATGCACAAAAGACATCAGTGAATGATGCCTTAAACCACTGAAATGTAAAGTGAATACTCCATGAAATTCTGGGAGAAATCGCAGCATGAACCTGTCCAGTGCTATTGCTGGCCTTGGAGCCAGACTGCATAGAGAAACACATGTGCAAAGGAAAAGGAATTACACAATATGTGGGGGCATGGCACAGTGTACTGTGGCACTAGACAATCTCCTTGGTCACGCAGAAGAACATTTTTGTATGGAGAACAATGTTGCATTTTCAAATTAATATTGTATTTGAAAGGGATATGCGGAAACTGTAGCTATGTGAAAAACCAAAGCAAAGTTGATTACATATTCTACAGCAAGATTGCCTTCTTTTGATGCTTTTGTGTAGATATTGAATGCCCCCAAAAGCGAAGAAGTTATCATAAAAAGCCCTTAATCAGTATACTGAGAGTTAGAACACTTAATTATGAGGTTAGAAGTAGTTATTTCTGATATTCTGTTTGAGATCCCTTATTTTGTGCTTAAAACAACGTACAATGTAAAAGTACTACAAACCTCAAAAAAGGCAACAAACTTCATGGCAAAGAACTTGTCGCTAATAACAAAATGCATAGGAGATAATATCCCTGATCTTAGGGGTACAAAACCTTCTGGAAAGGGATAATCAGAGCTGTGATGTAAAAGAGCATTCTACAATTCACCTAGATTTTGGGGATTTTTCCCCCCCTCACTGCTATTGTAGAACCTTTTTTTTTTTTTAAGCAGCCATGACTAGAATCAAATTGATTAAGCTGAGTATCTCTGCTCTGGAAAAAGTGTCTTTAAACCTTCCTTATTCTTCCTTACTTTCCTCAGAGGAAGTACCATCTATTGTCTACTGTAACTAGCTGTTCCAAAGCATCTCTTCGTTTTAAGTTTGGGATCCTTTCCCTGCTGTTCCAGGGCAAATCTCACATTCCTAAGCAGCTCACTTCAGTTGTCTAAACAACAGCCATCTAGTGCTGTTTGAGTGCCTTAGGGCTTCTGACAGATCTTGCAGCATCAGTAGATGTAACACAGAGCCTGTGCATAGCCCATACTCTACAGAGGAGCAGGTGGAGCAGGGTGGGATAAACTCAGGTATCTCAAGGGGATTGAGGTCCTATCTTCTTTACTGTAAGGATGGTGAGGAACCAGGTGTTGCCCAGAGAAGCTGTGGATGCCCTATCCCTGGAAGTGTTTAAGGCCAGGTTTGATGGGTTTCTGAGCAACCTGGTTTAGGGGCGTCTCTGCCCATGGTGGAAGGGTTGGAACTACATGATCTTTAAGGTCTCTTCCAACTCAAACCATTCTAAGATTCTATGATCTTTAGAGAGGAGAATTGGACCCAGGCTTTCCTGGTAGTATCCTGTGTCAGCATCAAAATGAGGACCGGAGGGATGGATAAATCTTGGACTTCTACCTGGATGCTCACCTTGCAATTTCCATAGGCAAAGAGCCTTCACAGAGGAGGTGCTGGGGCAGAAAGGTAGGATTAAAGTGTTTTAGGAAATGAAGACACTTCTGGGAAAAGATGGACCTGTGCAGGCTGTCAGGATATGCCATGTTTAAAATGAAGCCAGGCTCTGAAAGGATAATATGAAATGTAATGGCATAAAAATGTTCTAAGGAAAAGAGATGTGCAGTGGAATCCCTAGTAACAAAGTGCCATCGTAGGATTGTACTGACAAGCCCCTGCTCAGACAGGGATTGATCATCATAACGTGATGGGGAAATGTTGCATGAGATGAGAGGAGCTGCAGTTACAAAACAGCAAAGTGGGTAGTTGTGATGTCCCTCTGTAGACTGGATTGATACTTTGTGAGGGCAAGGTATGGAGGTAAAAAATTTTGACATGCAATATTGCCGGCTGTGTAGAATAACCTGCAGGAGAAGATGCTGATCTGTGTTTGGTCACAAGTGGTGTATGAGACCTGCTTCAGGAGGCAACTGTTTCAGCGTGATTACATTTCAGCAAAAGCAAGCCAAATTAATTCAGAACATGAATATTTAATTTTGAGACAGGATGCTCTGTGAAAACGAGTCAATTTGTCAAAAAAAGAAAACAAAACAACCTTGAAAACAGTAGTCTAGGAAGTGAGAAAACTGGAGGCTTCTAAAAATTACAGTATTAGAAGTTTAGGTGAATTTTGCATTGCAATTAAAAAGAAAACATAAATCCAGTAAAATCCCTTCAAGGCTTAATACAGAAGTTGAGGCTATCACAAGGAGAAGATTTATATTAAAAAATGGGAAAATTGCCCAAATTAAGAGAGCGTATAAATTATGACACATAAACAGGCAATTAGGAGGACTAAAAAAAACTCCTAAAACTGGAAGAGAGCCTTGCTAAGGATGCTTGAGCTGCTAGTGAGAAGTTCTTCAAATGCCTCAGAAGTGGGAAGCCAGACTTGCAATCAGTGGGACCACTGGCTGGCCAAAGGTGAAAGATGCTCTCAGCGCAACTGTGCCTCAGTGCATCATATCCAAGAAGCTCACTGTATTTGTGTGGTCTTTGCTGCTGGAGAGATTCCTACAACCAACAATTTTTTTCACAGCAGGAAGCTCACAGGACTCAGATCATGTTTGACTAAGCAGGTAAGTCCCTTGGACTAGATGGCATTTAGCCTGGACTTCTGAAGGGTCTCCAAGGTGAAGTTATAAACTTCTGCCTGTGCAAACATTGAAGATCACTGAAAATGTGAATGAACAGAGCTGGCTTGGAAAGTTTCCACCACTGCAGTGAGATCCTGCCTTTCTCTTCTACTCGAGTTTTATACATTCATCAAAGAACCTGGAAAAAGAAGTTTTAGTTGGCACACTGTAGCTTGGATCTTCCATGTTCAGAATGCCAACCTAGATGGACTATTACTCTAACCCAACAGGGTATTCCTCAGACACAAGGTTTAAACTCTTGTAAATGTTTGCAAACAGAATGAATTCTGTGATGCAGGGCACTGTGCAGACTGAAGAGCTGTTGTGGGCTGATGAAACGGGATGGCAGTCTTTCTCCTCTTGGAGTCTACCTGCTCATAATGCAGATAAATGTTTATTCTTGTTTTCTCTGACTTTGTCTGGATGTTGGACAGAGGAAAAACTGAGAATTTACAGCTAGTTTCCCCAGACTAACAAATCACCAAATGCAATTTGCTTGCTGTTAAGGATTGGCAAAGATGCTCCAGCAAAAATGAACTTACAGAATCCTTTAGAGCAGCATGTGTTGTTAATGGGCATTTAGTTACCTAGGCATTTCTTGAAAACAAACATGACAGATGGTTCATCCAGTTTTTAGTGTACTGGTGGGGAGTTTTGATACTGGGTGGTGAAAGCAACTGGGAGGGAAACTCCTTAAAGATTTATTTCTTACTAGTAGGAAGAGTTGAAAAGTTTATGCTGAGAGCAAGTAATATGATGCTGATCATGAAATGACACAGTCTATGGTCCACTGGATGAGAATAAGAGGACAGCCAGGTCCTGGACAACTAGAAAATTACAAGATATACTAATAATTACGAAAGGGGAAGCAGATGAATTATTTTTAACCAATCAGTTATGTTCTCTGATAAAGTCTGAAACAAATAGTTATGTGATATTTTGTAGGCACCCTTGAGATTGCAAAGTAAATACTATCCATTATGAATTTATCACGATCAAAGTGTTAAGCCAGTCTAATTTTTTTTTTTTTGCAAAATTGTAACCCATTGGCAGGTAAGAAAGAATCAGCAGGAGCTGGCATTTGACACTATTTCACATGTATATATAAGTAAGCTTCAGAAAAACGGTCAGAATGAAATTGTTGAGGTGTAGGATCAGAACTTATTGAGTACCCATTTTCTCAGGTGGCATCAAAGGTTTGTAATCAAAGTGATAGGATGGATCAGCTGGGGATTTGGGTAGAATATCCTGGGGTTTCTTCCTTATAGGATCCCAAAGCATTTTGATAACTTGGAGGAATTGCTGGGAAATAGTTCAATGGAAAAAAGTTCAAGGTACTACCTGTAGGTAGTTAATAAATGGAAGCAGCCAATATTTGCCCTGAGACAGTCAGCCAGCATGTGCACTAGTTGAGGCAGGGATAAGAAGGGAGGTGAGTGCCAAGGTAGCAGCCTGCCACAAGAGGATCTGGGACTTACAGAGAAGCACAGGCTGAACAGGATCAGCAGCTCCATGTGAAGAAGGCCAGTGCTGCAGCTGGTGCAGGAAGGAAGGTGAAACACCAGGAATCAACCAGATACCTGCTGCTTTTTCTGAATAGGCCAAGGCAGGAGCTTTGCACCTAATTTTGGTGATAAGCTTGAGGAAAAATGAGGGCTGCCTGGAAGGATGAATGTGTAGAAACCGTGAGAATGATTAGAGGGCTAGCAAACATCACCCACTGGGATGGAAGAATCAGGTAATCTGAAGCAAAGGGATGGAGGGGAACAAGGGAGCAGTTTCTGAATACATGAAAGGCTCTTGCAAGGAAGAGGAGGAAAATAAAATATTTCCACATTTACGGTATCAAGGGCAAGCGGTAGTGGTGTTGACTCTACTGGGAGTGCAGCAGAGATAATTCAAATAAGACATTAGGAAAATCTTTCTAAAATGAATATAGCAAAAGACTGAAATAGATTCCAGATTGATGGCAATGTTGATGATGGTTCATCACTACAAGAGTTTAGGACAGGTTAGCCAAATCTGTCCTGGAAAATATAGAGGTACAAGGTATATTCTGCTGTGGGACAGAATTGTTCTGAGACTCCATTTTCTTCCTGTCCTATGTTGTTCTGACTTAGTATTTTTAAATTGAAAACCTTTTCTCTACTGCGTTCCCTTCTTCTGTGCTCTATTTTGTGTTCTCTTTGATGTGATATGTTCTTTGAATAGAGTTGCTGATACTTTTCTGCTCATCTGCTTTACCCAACTCAAAATCTTAGAAATTGTTTGCATGACACTTTTATTCCTAGCTTGCAAAAACAATCTGATACCTAATGCAATAGTCACTTATGAGCACAGTTGCTTTGATGAAAAGTTTGGTAAATAGTTAAGGAATTAGAAATACGTTCCAGTGTTTGTTTTCTGAGTATACCTTCGCTTTTTCAGGATTCTGCCCTCTAAGTATTTTATTCTTCATCTCTTCTATCTACAACTGTTGTATCCTGTTCTCCAAAGCTGCTGAGTTTATCAGCAAGGCATTTCTTGTTCCTTTTACTTTCACAGTCCTGTTGCCTCTCCATAAATACACTGCTTCCCTCAGTGTTGCTTGGGCTAAATAATGGTGGAACCTCATATAATTACTCAGTGAAGTTGGAGAGAGTTTTATGTTGTTGGTATCTGGGACTAACTTAGGTGTTTGTTATATTTCTGTCTGAGCAGAACTAGTTAGATGGATAAAAAGATGCTGTCTGGTCTCCTGTGTGCATTGTTTTACTCCCATGCAAATATTTTTCCTTTGTTAACAAGCATGTGCCCACCCACTCTTTCTGTCCCTCATATTAGGAGCAGACAGAGCAGTGAGACATGTTTCTCTCTTCTGTGGGGAATTATTGAACTTTCCACAAGGCTTTATGTTGTGAGATAGCGTGGTAAAGCATCTCTTTCTGTCACCATAACCTGGAAGTTTTGCCTGGAAAAACTGCTATTTGGTTCTGCTTCTGGAAAAAACTTTTCAGTTGTGAGACACAGGGAACGTGTATGAGGGCCACCTGTTTTAAGTAGACTATCAAAAAACTATAGGAGGGTATCTCACCACTCAAATGGGGTGTTTCAATTAAAGGATGAAATATGAATGGGACTTCCCATGAGCAGAGAGCACAGGCAGTCTGTACCCTCCAGCAGGCAACAAAACCACATCCATGCCTCAGGCATCCCAGCTACATGCCTGGATGGATTGGGCAGGTGTTGCAGAGTGTTGGCACCAGCGGTCGCCTCAGCAGCCCTGGGAATGGACAGCTGCAGCTGAACCTCTGTGCTGATGAAAGATATAGAAGACAAAATAAGTTTACCGGAGGGCAGATGAAAAGATTTTAGTCTTAAAATATTTACTTGTCCCTTCTGTCAGGGTTTCTTACCACTGGAAATGAATGGGATATTCCTATGCGATTTGGGTTGGTTGCAAGAGCGACTGATTTTCACCTTCTCTGCAGTCTCCATCACAGGGACAGCAGCTCAGTGGAGGACAAGAAGACAGTTGTGCATAGAATAGCCAGAAACAGTTTTTAAACCACTGAAGGCCATGAAAAATCTTGTCTCTGTCCTGAATGTTAAAATCACAATCACCAGAAAGATGCCTGATCACTGGTAAATCCCTCTGGGGCCATTGCACGCAGTCTTTGCCCTTGGGTTTGGAGTGCTTGGTCAGACTGGCCACTTTTTCTGGTAAGGCAGCTTTTCATGAAGGTGCACATGGGCTGGAAAGGGGGTTTGTTGTATAGCTACACAGAAAGCAGACCAACAAAAGATTCAGTAGTGTGACTTTGAATGGAGAAAGGGCTCTGATGTAGATGTATGGTTGCATCTGTTTAGTCTTCACGCTGCAGTGGTAATGTTCATCAGGGAGTAGGAACTGCTTGGCAGATGCTGTTGTCTTGGAGTAAGCGTTAACACTGATGTCTTGCTTATCGCTAGTTTTGATCAATAGTGACAGTAATAAAGTGTAATAAAGCAATAAAGAGGAATCAGTGTTTATCCATTAAGATTCCTCTGTAGGAAGTATGACAGACAGATAATAGGCCTTGATGGGTAGTCACCTTTAGTTTTCTTAATAAATGCAAATCAATTGTATTCCTTATCCAAAGGCAAACCAAGCAGATAACTACCAAAGGAAAGGACTCCTATCCTTGCACCCCAAAGTGTGCAGAAAACAGGTTGTGCAGAGAACACAAGTGCCCAGGTTGCTCCTGGTGGGAGCAGGGAACCATGGTGTGGGGCCAGGATGGAGTGAGCATGTTGATTGCACCATCAAGATGGGAGCACAGAGGCCAAATTGGTAAGATCTCGTGGAGAGAGGGTGATTTTTGAGCACCTCTTTTCCATGAGTTGGCTTTTCTGATTGTTTCTGTCTTGGGGGTGGGGAGAAGGAGGATGGCTGTCAAAGGCAGGAGAAATTAAATTATAGCAACTTGGGATAGCAGAGTAGCATTTGACATGGATTCTGAGGCTGAGATTCTTATAGAGATCACAGCTGGCATCAAAATGTCTGAGCTTGGGGAAATGAAAATTATTTGTGTTGCTTAGTTCTTTGTGACAAGGAGTTTACTTCCTTACACTCTAAAAATAGGCAAGACCTCCCCCCTCTTTGAACAGCATCATTTTAACATATTTCCCTTCACATAGCCCTATTTCTCAATGGAAAGATCTTCTTCTATAGATGCCATTTTAACTTTACCATACAAGAGACATGTCAAAGCATTTTCCCCGTAACACTTATTATTAAATATGATTTGACTTGAGAAACCATTATGTGATCTCTTTAGCACTGAAGCCTCCTATTTCTTTCTCACTTTTTTTTTTTTTTTTGAGAGGGGAAATACCCCAGGTCATTCATGTGTTATAATAAGATGCTCATTCAATGATTTCAGACAAGCAAGTGCTTCCATTCTGGGGTTTTGCTTTGATTAGCACCCATTAGAATGCTTCTGTGCATGAATGCATTGTATTTTTCTTTAGTCTTCAAGAATCTCATGCTGTTTGGGCAGTGCTGTAAGAAAGAAATGGACCTCTTCTTTCAGTGTGTGCATTGAACAAGATAGCAGTGTTTTGAAGCATGCCTTAGAAAAAGCAAAAAGTCAGGGGACTCTGTGAATTGCATTCATAAAACCACGGGGCTGACACTTTGTGATGCTCTCTTCTGAATTGCCTCTTGCAATTCCAGGCATAATCCCTCCTGCTACCAATGCCATCCTGTGTGACTTATCTAGATCTGCTCCTATGCAAGGCTTGTTTCTGCCTATGTGAGAAAGGAATCAGGTACGAGTGTTCGGATTTCAATATAAAGAGAGCAATGGGCTGGTGGAGAATATGGGTCTCAGTGCATGCTGTAAGGCAGAGCAGCAAGCCACTGCTGGGATCCAAGAGGGATGGGGAAGGGAAGTGTGTGTGAGCATGTGTAGGAAACAGGGACAACCAGTTATTTTGTAGGAGGACTGATGCATATTCAGAACTTACTGACCTTGAGATGTGCTAGAGAGTCTGGAGGCTTTCCCTTCAGAAGAAATAGCACAGCCAAATAAAGGAACAGTATAAGCTTTTTGTATATATTTCATCACATTGAGACAGATGAATGGGTGAGGCATGCTCAAACCTCTGCAGCATTTCCCGCTAGCTTAATCCACAAGAAACAATATAGAGTTTTATCACCTTGTTAGTGGCCTTTAGCATCTCCTATTTAAATTCCTGTATCTTATTTGTTTCTGTAATAAATGTGGTCCTGCATTTTCCAACCATGTTGGAAAATGTTCAGTGCACTGTTCAGTGCATTTTTTTACATCACAACGAACAATGCTTTAGACTTAAATATGTGCACTGAAATAATACAAACTATATATTGAGTCAATGGCTCCTAAATAAATGAGGTTCTAGTTCTCACCACAGTAAGTGTGAGTTATTCAAGATTTTTATATTCAAGACCAACTGTATTGCAGGCTTCAAGCTGAACTTAGTGCAGAATATTTTTGTTAGAGAATAGTGTTATTAGATAAGTTACATGTTAGCAATAGGCTGTCAGCTTAATTATGGTGGCTGGCTGCTCTTAAAAAAACAGTGACGTTTTGTTTTGGATGGAAGTGTCTGTGTGATAACCTTCTCCAACTTCTTGTAGTTCTTGAAGTCAGCGCTGCAAGGCAGGAAAATGCCTGTGGCAAAGCCCTGCTCAGATGCCTTATTTATAGGTTCCTATTAGCATTTTCTTTTTTGACACGTGACACAACCATTGACTGAATCATGGGATGAGCTCCACAACTGCTGAGCCACAGCTCTCTGACACGACACTCAGAGATGCTCTGCCATTCACTTGGCTCAGCTGTTCGGTTGTTGTTTCCTTTTTATCAACCATTTCATATCAATGCCCTGTGTGTGAACATGAGGTTGAAATGGTCAGGAAGTAAGACTTGCATGAAGCTTCCTGGAGATATTTTTTGCTCACTGTTGGTTCTTAAAAAATACATTGATTCAAAAGTGAATGTGTGGCTTTTTTCATGGACTTGTGCTCTGGGATTCACTAGCTCCTCGATTCAATTGCAAGTCAGATCCTCTGTCTGCTTCTTCACAGTCTCTTTCCTTGCTTGCTTCAAGGACCTGAGATGGAGATTATCTTTCTGGTAGGAATAACTAGGCTCTCCAGTGAAGGCCATCACCAACACTGGGTTTCTCAATAGGACTGGTAGTAGAAGCATGTTGCACAAGCGTCTTATATTCTAAAGCAATTATTATAGTGCTGTTTTTAAATGAACCTTGCATACAGTCACCTCTTGCATTTCAAGACTAGGGTTAAGGCAATAACCAAGAGTCACAAAACCTGACTGGAACAGAGTGCCAGACCCGGGGCAGTGGGAAAGGCACTTGGAGGCTCCTTCAGGCAAAATTCTGCAAAGTTTGCTCAGGGAATGACCTTGTGCTGGCTGCTTGACCTGCTATGCAATTACATGACCAGGTTAAATTCTCCTGACAAACTTTTACTTAATGGCAGCTCTGCTGTCTCTCCCAAACAGCGCTGAATGAAACCTCTCTGTCTCTGCCTCCTCTTCATTCCATTTGACCATTTATGTGAAAACATCGGGTTCCTCTGGCATTGGATTTCTCCCTCCTTCACTAATGTTAGTTACTATGGGAACTGCAAAATAGGAGAAAAATCAGTCCTTTCCCCAAATACAATATGAGAACATTTCAATGTTATGTTCATGTTAAGTGCTGAATATCTAGGTTCCTGAAGGATGGATATATGAGTGACAATTGTGTGAACAGCCTGTAAATGCTAAGTAAATGACGTGTTGCTCTTGCCTTTAATATATCTGGCATCATAAAAAAGTGTTCTAGGACTTTTGTTTCAGTGTACTCTGTGTCATACAGTAGAGGAGTTTCCCTATGAAATCATACTTTACTTCAGTTTCAAAATACTTGTAAAACGCACATATATTAGTTAGCTGTGAGTGGCATTTGTAGAGTAATGAACAAATTTGAAGTTTCACAGAGAAAGCATACTCAGATCTTAACCAATTACTTGTTTTGACCTGAGGAGAGACAGGAGGCCAGTGAGACTCCCAATGGGTTGCTTTAATGTGGTGTCAACTGCTTTTATGTGGAGGATGGCACCAGGCCACTGTTTGGAAACACAAAATAACTTTTTTTTTTGTAAGTAGAAGTTACAAATTACTAAAAGAGATTTCAAGTGTGAAATTTACACTTTTCATTAGTGTGTAATTCATTAGTTTTCTTCTTTGGTGGTGGTTTTCTTATAGAGGGCAAATTAAATAGAGAGAAGAAACTACTAGGAGAAGTTTTCAGAACAACCTAGCACCAAAGATTTTACCAGCTGAGACTGCTGGTAATCCTAAAGACTGGCTTTCAGGTAGCCAGTGGTTGGGTCATCCTGCGTGATGTGCTGAAGAGGAGTGGGTGCAGCTCTGTAGCTTGCCTCCTGCAGACCTGTGTTACACTGCCATGAAGCAAGGTTGAGTTCCACCTTCTGTCTTTGGTGCCGACTTTGTTCAGATAATGATTTTAGATATGATACAGGTTTGGTGCATGCAGAGGGAGCTGAGGAGGAAATGGGGCAAGTGTAGCAGTATTGTGGTTCAACCTTCAGCTTGCCCTTGGGATGCATTAGATGTGGATTTCTGGTCTAAATTCAGGAGATGGTACTTATAAGATTAAAAAAATCCCCCACCACCACCTCCATGTCCCAGAAAATACACATACACATAGAGAAAGCAAGCTGCAGTGGAGGAGTTTGTACAAAAAGCTCCCCAATCCCTCCCCAATACCTATATTAAAAAATGTGATTTAGAGCTCTGGTTTTTTTCCAGCCAAGCAAAAAATATATGTAAGCTTTACCTGCTTGGCCCAGCGCTGTTTCAGTTCTATATAGAATTTCTTCCAGCTGACCTTTCCCAATTCAGCATTTAGATTTTGGGAGGGATTTTATTTCTCCTTGAATCCCTCACCCTTCTCCTGTCTCCTTCTGTCACTTACATCACACTGAGATGGGTAAGCCAGCATGGAGTCCTTTTTCCCCTCAGACTAATGGAGAAGTAAAAGTTGGAAGTTGTGCAAAATGCTGTTACCCAGTTTGAAAAGGCCCGACCTGCCAGACTGTATGGGGAACAACGAATGATGAAGCACAGGGTTTCCAGGTGGAAGTCCTTGCTCTTATCTGCCTGCTTTTTCAGAGGGCTGGCAGCTCAGGCTGGAGAGTTACTGCTGTGGCCGTGTTCATGGATGCAGGATGAGGTGCACTCCTCAGCTATTCTGTGGGGTTCCATGCAGGGCCTCTCAGTTCCTCTTCCCCAGTCCTTCAGTGAAAGTTCCAAACTACAGTTCAGCCCAGGAAATTTCCACATCCAAAGAAAGTCATCCCAAAGCATTAAAATATTTCATTAGCCCCTTTTTGTTTCAGGAGAAGAAAAGATGCTCTTGTTTTGAGTTTTTCCAGTGTGAGTGGCGATGGAGCATATCCTGGGCCAGGAGCATTTTTATGACCCCAGCTTTACCCAAATGTAGCCAGCTTGAAGGGCTGTTTCAAAATAACTATTAGAAATATTGGTGGGGTTTTTTGTTGTTGTGGGGTTTTTTTAATTGCATCTACTGTAGAGAACCTTCCCATTGC